>NC_041392.1:49366327-49405795 GCF_002162155.2 Triticum dicoccoides
TAGCATTTAAAAAGCTGTTTGATACTTATTTGTGTTTAAATATGTTCAAACTTGTTTAAATAATAACAGTAATATTTTTTTTATAAGACAGTAGCATTTAAAAAGCTGTTTGATACTAATTTTTTTTATAAGACGGTGCGCGGGGTGCGGGGGGTCGGCGGCGGCGGTTGGGTAGGGGAATCGAGGGTGCGGGGGGTCGGCGGCGGCGGCCGGTGGACTGGGGGGTGCTCGGCGGCGAGGGGGGCCGGATCTGGCAAGGTGGGATAGCGATCGAGATGGAGGGGGATCGAGATCGAGTGTCCATGAAATTTAAAAATATTCATGATAGTTAAAAAAGTACCCATGAAATACAATCGAGAAATGAAGGCTACGATTTAAATACAATCGATCTTAGCTAGCTATCTGTTCACAATCTTCTTGCCCTTCTTTTTCGCAAATGGAGTTCTTCTGTGGAACGGACGTCCTTGAGGTAGGGTGGTCCTGCTTCTTCTTGTGGTGTATGCTGCTACTTCATCATCGTCGTCATGTTCGATCCTCGGGTCGCCGTACTTGTCGAAGTCTTGCTCATTGGCTACTCCATCCATTCCGATGATCTTCCTTTTGCCTCTCCTCACGACAACACGACTGGGCTTTGGCGGGTCGGTAATGAAGAAGCATTGGTCCACTTGGGAAGCCAGTACCCATGGCTCATTTTTCGCGGTGACGTTTGCGCCCGCGGTCTTGGATTTGGCTTCGGGTATAACCATGGTGGTGAAATACCGGTCTTCTTTTATGACGTTCTTGGCCCATCTGACACGGAACATCGGGACCTTCTCTCCAGCGTAGCTCAGCTCCCAGATCTCCTCGATCCTTTCGTAGTATCTGTCCTTGTCGTTACCGGTGTAGGATTCCATCGTTACCCCGGAGTTCTGATAACCATCGCTCTTCATGTCCTTGGCCTCGGTGTAGAATGTGTAGCCGTTGATATCGTACGCCTCATAGGTCATCAGGTTGTGCTCGGCGCCCTGTGACAAGGCGAATATGAGTTGTTCTTCCGCGGAAGAATCCTCATGTAAAGGGTACGACAGAAGCTTATGCTTGAACCAACGCGTGAAACATGAGTTGTGCTCTTTGAGTATATCTCCGTCCGTCCTCTGTTGGCCTCGGTCATTGTACGTCTTTTTAATAAAGGTTTTGTGCTCTACCAACCAAGGATCGACCACGTCTATGTGTTGTAGCATGCGTCGGTCATTTTGTGTTTTACCTTCATCTCTAGGGCCATGAGCGTTACTTTCAGGTGGGTATCCTCGGGCCTGCATCCTTCATACAATGGAGTAACCGCGTCTAACTCAAGTTGATCCATCTTGGCTTTCTCTCGGGCGGCAGCTCTTGCGTTATCCGTCTGCTTGAGAAGCAGCTCTTGAATATGAGGGTCCTGCACCCAGCCCATCGATGGTCCAGCGTCGTCTGCTCCGCCGGCATCATCATCTTCATGATCATGCCCGTCGCCTGCTCCGGCATCTTCCTCATCATCATGTCCTGCATCTTCTACATGATGACTGTGTACAGCATCACAGTCGTGATCATCTCCTGGGGATTCTTCGTCTTCTCGCCCGCCCGAGCCGCGGTGGTTGTCTTGCTGCCCTTCCTCATTTCTTGCCCGGCCCGCATGGACGACTTCGTAGTCATCTTCATCACCTTGCCACCGATAGCCATCCATGAAACCACGCAACAGCAGGTGGTCCCGCACCTGCCCGGAATCCGGGTCCGCAATAAGGCTCTTCAGCTTGCATCTTCGACACGGACATCTTATCTCCGTCTCGTTCTTTTGAAGCATCTCGGCCTTCGCGGACCTCAAAAACCTATTCACGATGCCTTCGGTCATCGTGCGGACCATGATCGCCTGCGGGGTAGAGCAAAACGATATTTTAGAACCAAACAAAAATTTGGCATGACCTTCCCTAAAAATAGGACCAAAAAGAATGCTTAACGCCAAAATTCTCGCCGAAACGGAAATGAATCAACATTCCGGCAAAATATTGGCAACTATCGCATATCAAATACCGGTACACCTCCAAACACAAACACATATGCAACACCACAAATATATGCAACACCACGAACATACATAGATCTAGCTAGGCCGTAAAAAGTGCATGTGCACATTGTTGTAAGGAGAACAACCTAAATATAGCTTCCCCCCTTACTTACCTATTAAAACAAGGTAATTTAACCACTTAATTTGAATGAATCTATGGTGGAAATGAGGTGAAAAAGAGGAGGCACCCGAGACAAGGAGGAGGTGGAGAGAATGAAGTGGGGAGAAAGTGAGTGTGTGGGTAGGAGAGGATGTCCCAAATATCTTGTTGCTGCCCACTTACTAATGGCGCACCTCTTGCATGGTGCGCCATTAGTACTTACAACTACTAATGGCGCACTTGGGCAGCATGCGCCATTAGTATGTTTGGATAGGCGCACTAGTTCAAAAAAAAAATCCTATACTAATGGCGCACCCACTGCCTGCTGCGCCATTAGTAGTTACAACTACTAATGGCGCACTTGGGCAGGATGCGCCATTAGTATGTTTGGACAGGCGCACTAGTTAAAAAAAAAATTTGATACTAATGGCGCACTCGTAGCATGGTGCGCCATTAGTTGTTTCAACTCTAATGGCGCATCAGATTGTGGTGCGCCATTAGTATATACTAATGGCGCACCATCTTTCTGGTGCGCCATTAGTGTCAATCCCATCTATAGCCATTTTTCTAGTAGTGGTCCCTCCTGAAGCCACCAATCCGTCCAGAATAGGACCGTGGATCCGTCTCCGATGGTGCATTTTGTGGCTGCTTTGTAGATGGCCAGCGAGTCCGATGAGATTTGAAGGTTGAATTCTGCCCATGGTCTGGCCGGATCCGTCCGCGCCAGCCACGGACATCTCGCTCTCAGTGATGTATTGAGTGGGCATAGGTTGGGCACTCCCAAACCACCGTACTTTGGCGAACAGACTTTGTCCCGGGCCAGCAAGCTACATTGTTGGTTGGGCACAAGTGTACAATACTTGACAAAATAAATACAAATAAATGCTGTGCCTAGATAGAAAATACTTTCTTCGTGAACTAATATAAGAGCGTTTAGACCACTACTTTAGTGATGTAAACGTCTTATATTAGTTTACGAAGGAAGTAATGACTTCTATAAAAAAATCTTGTCGTGTGGCAAACTAACCCTCCTCGCACTGGTAGTATCATAACTAGTGTTCTGCATGCAAACTAAGCAATTTTGATGAGGTCTCATCACTAAAAACTCTAAGCTCCTGGGAGCGATCTTATGTTTTCTTTTTGTGGCCCCTCCCCATTAGTGTCAGGCTTCGATGTGGACCCTGCGATCTGTGCACGCAACCACGGTTTTCGTTCTGGTCAAACTCCGTGCGCCTGTGTCCTCTCGCTATGCATTGGGGGCTTCGTGGTGCGCTCGCGTTCTGCCTTGCGTTCTCAGCTGAGATGAATTGATTTTGGGATGTGGTGAGGGCTTATTTGGTCGTTAGAGAGGAGCCTCCAGCTTCGGGGTGGCCTGCCGTGGTTCTGTACGTGCTCCGGCGCCGCATCGGCGCATTTTGGTTGTGTTGCACCAGCTTGCTCCGTCCCGGCGGCCGGCCGGCTGCCCTGTTGTGGTGAGCCTTCAATCTTTCTGCAGTCGTATAGTGCGATTTGGTGTGCTGTGTCGCCATATTATTTAAGAAAATTGAATGTGTATTTTGGGAGTGTTTTCCGAGTCAATTCTATTTCCCTTCGACTTTACGTCTTCCCGTTTGTGCATGTTGTGTCCATGGTTTGGAGCGTTCTGGTTTAAATGATTTAATCCGTATGGAGCTCATGTTGTTTTTGTGTCAACTGTTGAGTATATTGTGTACGTGTATATTTATGTGTTGGGCCCACCTTCTATTTGTTCTGTATAGTTGAGGTTATGGCCCACCTCTATACTTATATGTATGTGCCTGGTGCACCGATCAATACATCGATATTGCACAATCCATATCTTGTCCTTCTACATGGTATCTATTGCAACACGATCCTAAAACCCTAAAGCCGCCGCCGCCGCCGCTACTCCCCGCCGCCGCCACCAGCCACTGCTGCCGCCACCATCCCCTCGGTCGCCGTCGCCGCCGCTGGTCGCCGCCGCCTCTCCCCACCACCTAGCCCTCTGCCGCCGCCGCCTTTTCCCGAGGCCGCCGCCGCCGCTCGCTTCCGCTTCTGCTCACGCCCTCTCTCTCCTGAATCCTCACCTCCCACCCGCGCCGCACCCGCACCACCCCAGCCCCCTGCCACCCGCGCCGCCACACTTCCCAACCCGCGCCGCAACCCGCACCACCCAGCCACCACCCACCCGTGCCGCGTTCCAAACCCTAACCCTAGCCATGAGATCCTCCTCGTCCACCGTCTCAAACCCGTTCGCCGGTCCCGATGTCACCCTCGTCCGCGACCTCAACATCCATAAGCGTGTTCCGGTCAAGCTTGATCAAAACACCGCGTCCTACTCCGCTTGGAAGCGGTATTTTTCGCTTGTGTTCCGTGAGTACCTCCTGCACGGCCACGTGGACGGCACCGTGGACTCGGCGCTCATGATCAACGACGAGAAGTGGATGATCCTCGACGCCACCATCATCCGCTGGTTCTACCTCACCATCTCCAGTGATCTCTTTCACACCGTGATGGACGACGACGACGACGCCTACGCGGTCTGGACCAAGCTCAACGGCCTCTTCACCAATAACCGGTGCTGCGCAAGGTCCTGCTCCATGGTGAGTTTTCCGGGTGCCAGAAACTTGACTCATCCATTGATGATTTTTGCATGCGCCTCAAGAAGCTTGCCGATGAACTCCGTGATCTCGGGGAGACGATCGGCGACGAGCTCCTCATCAGCACCGTCACCGCCGGCCTCAACGAGGATTTTGGGAACGCCGCCTCCAACCTTACCCTCATCCCGGAGCCTACCTTCTCTAAGGTGGTCGTGTACCTCAAGTTGGAGGAGCGCCAGATGCGGATGGCGTGGACTCGCGCGACCCACACCGCCCTCATCGCCGGCACCCGCAGGGGTCCCCCCCGCCACCGCCACGCCCGACGCCGCCACAGCCGGCGAAGCCTGCCTTCCCGTCAGATTTCCCGCCCGCGCCGGCCGCTCCCTTCCTGCCGCCCCAGCCAGCAGCCAATGGGGGGGGGGCTCGTCACGGCGGCCGTCGTGGTGGCCGCAAGCAGGGGGTGCAGGCGCTCAGGGAGGAGCACCCCGCCCACCGCAGCATGCTTATCAGCCGGCACAGTGGTACGCCAGCCAGAACCCATGGACCAGCTTCGTGCACGCCTACTCCATGCCGGTTCCTCGGGCCCATGCCCCGGGCCTTCTCGGCGCCCGGCCACAGTCCCACCAGGCGTTCTACGCCGCGCCACAGCCCTATGCGGCATCCTACGCGGCGCCCTACGGCCAGTAGCCGCAGCCAGGTGGGCCGCCGCTGCTACCCCTGACGGCCGCGCCACCACCTCTCCCGCCGGCGCCGTGGGACCCGGCCCTTCTGGCGGCTCTTCACACCGCTCCTTCCCCGTCCATCTACACCGATAGCGGCGACTGGTACATGGACACCGGAGCCACCGCTCACATGGCGGCTTATCCCGGTAACCTCCACACCTCCTATCCTGTCCATACTTCCAACCGCATCACCGTTGGTGACGGCTCCTCTCTTCCTATCACCCATATAGGTCATGCATACTTTCCGTCTAACTCCACTCTAATATCCATGTCTAATGTCTTAGTTTCTCCTGAACTCATTAAAAATCTTTTTTCTGTTCGTTCTCTTACACGTGAAAATCCTATCACCGTTGAATTTGACGAATTTGGTTTTTCTGTTAAGGACGCTCGCACGCGGATGGTGCTCCACCGATGTGATAGCCCTGACGAGCTCTACCCGGTTCACTCGGCCACCTCCACCACTTCCACCGCCCCTGTCGCTCTCGCCACCGGAGTGGATCTTTGGCATGCTCGCTTGGGTCATCCTAATCCTGCCACCCTTCGCCACATATTTTGGAGTTTTTCTTTCACGTGTAATAAGAATAAGGATCACTCGTGCCATGCATGTCGCCTCGGCAAACATGCTCGTCTCCCGTTTAGGGCTTCTTATTATGTTGCATCGTACCCGTTTGAGTTAATTCATAGTGATGTTTGGACCTTCCTGTTGCCAGTAATACGGGCTTTCTTTATTATATTGTCATACTTGATGATTTCTCGCATTATGTGTGGACCTTCCCGTTGCGCCGCAAGTCGGATGTCATATCTACTCTCACCGCATTCTACTCCTATGTTCTCACGCAGTTTAGTCGTCCCATTCTCGCGTTGCAAACAGACAACGGGAAGGAGTTCGACAACCTCACTGTTCGTACTCTCCTCACCACACATGGCACGACTTTTCGTCTCACTTGCCCGTACACCTTGCAACAGAATGGTCGCGCTGTGCGTATTCTTCGCACTCTCAATGACTGCGTTCGGACTCTACTCTTTCATGCCAATGTGCCTCCGTGCTTTTGGCCTGACGCTCTCGCCACCACTTCCCTCCTCATCAACATCCGTCCATGTCGTACTTGCGGGAACTTTACACCTTATCACCTTCTCTTCAGTGCACCACCCTCTTATGATGGGCTTCGCATCTTCGGCTGCCTGTGCTACCCTAGCATCGCTGCTACTGCGCCTCATAAGCTTGCACCCCACTCCATCGCCTGGATCTTTCTCGGCTACCCACCTAACACTAAGGGCTACCGCTGCTATGATCCCGTCTCCCATCGCGTTTTCACCTCCCGACACATTTACTTTGATGAGATGGTGTTTCCGTTTCAGCAGCAGGTACCCCTTGTCGCCTCATCATCGCCGGCGACCGACGGCTCTTTGGCGACTTCGTCCGGTGGACGGCCCAGTTCGGCCCGTGGACCGCCTCCGGGCTTTGGCGGTCCTCGTGCCCTCACGCCAGCGCCCGCACACTCGGCCTCCTCGGCGGAACCTGACGGCGCGACTGGCGCCCCCTTCACCCGCCGCCTCCGACTCGGGCGCCGCGGGATCGGGCGCTGCTGGCTCGGCCGTCTCGACGCCGACCGCATCGCCGGCCCTGACGCCGGCCTCCTCGTCGACTCCGACGCCGGCCGCCTCGCCGGCCCCCTCGTCGGCCGCCTCGTCGGTGGCTCTGACGGCGCCCCCTGTCCCTGTTACACAGGCTCGTACCGGTGTTCATCGTCCGAGCCTCCGGTACTCGCGCGATGAGTATGCCCTCACCACCTCCACCGCGGAGCCGTCTCCTCTTCCCGCGTCCGCTCGCGCAGCCCTCCGTGATCCTCACTGGCTTGCGGCGATGCAGGAAGAGTTCGATGCTCTTCAGCAGAACCGTACCTGGACACTGGTTCCCCGGCCTCCTCGTGCCAACGTCATCACCGGCAAGTGGGTCTTTTACCATAAGACCCGCTCGGATGGCACTCTTGAGCTCTACAAGGCTCGCTGGGTGGTTCGTGGTTTCCGCCAGCGCGCTGGAGTGGACTTCACTGAGACATTTGCCCCGGTTGACAAACCAGGCACAATCCGCACCGTCCTCCGGCTCTCAGTGTCCCGAGGCTGGCTTGTTCACCAGATGGATGTCTCCAACGCCTTTCTCCACGTCCATCTTGAGGAGCAGGTGTATTGTGAGCAACCCACCGGTTTTGTTGACGCCTCCCTTCCTGGCCATGTGTGTCTGCTGTCCCGCTCTCTCTACGGGCTCAAGAAGGCACCCCGCACCTGGTACCAGCGGATCATCGGGTTTCTTTAGACACTGGGCTTCAGCGTCACTCGCTTTGACGCCTCACTGTTTGTCTATCGCCACGGTGACACGACTGCATATTTGCTCCTTTACGTCGATGACATCATCCTGACAGCCTCCTCCGCAGCTCTTCTTCAGCAGATTACTCTCCGGCTGCGTGACGAGTTTGCCATCAAGGACTTGGATGCTCTACATTATTTCCTTGGCAATGAGGTCGTTTGGCGCGGGGACGGTTTCTTTCTTCATCAGCAGAAGTATGCACACGAGCTTCTTGAGCGTGCTGGCATGCTCAACTGTCACCCTGTTGCTACTCCTGTTGACACGAAGGCCAAGGTTTCTGCTCTGGAGGGCTCGCCAGCGTCCGATGCTCCTTTCTACCGGTCTATTCGTTGGTGCTCTTCAGTACTTGACTCTCACCAGACCGGATCTTCAGTATGTTGTTCAGCAGGTGTGTCCCCACATGCACGCCCCTCGTGACTCTCATTGGACTCTCGTGAAGCGGATCCTTTGCTACATCCGCGGCATGATGACCCTTGGGCTGACACTCACGGCCTCCACTTCTCTGGAGATGATGGCCTACTCCGATGCAGACTGGGCTGGCTGCCCAGATACTCGTCGGTCCACCTCTGACTACTGCGTCTACCTCGGTCCTTCACTCGTCTCGTGGTCGTCCAAGCGACAACCCACAGTTTCGCGCTCCAGCGCGGAGGCTGAGTACCGAGCCGTGGCCAACGCCGTTGCTGAGTGCACCTGGCTACGACAGTTACTTCAGGAGCTGCATCACGACGTCTCCCAGGCTATGGTTGTCTACTGCGACAACGTTTCTGCAGTGTACCTCTCCGCCAACCCCGTTCATCATCGCCGGACTAAACACATTGAGCTGGACATTCATTTTGTGTGCGAGCAGGTGGCTCTTGGATGCATTCGGGTTCTCCATGTGCCGACTGCGCAACAGTTCACCGATGTGATGACGACGGGACTGCCGACTTCTACCTTCGAGGAGTTTCGTTCCAGTCTTTGCGTCTCTGGCGCCGCTTCGACTGCGGGGGGTGTTGAGTATATTGTGTGCGTGTACATTTGTGTATAGGGCCCACCTCCTGTTTTCTCTGTATAGTTGAGGTTGTGGCCCACCTCTGTACTTATATATACGTGCCTGGTGCACCGATCAATACATCGAAATTGCACAGCACATATCTTGTCCTTCTACATCAACAATTAACTTAGTTCACAGATCTTACCGTGGTGGCCTTTATGCTTGTTTAATCAAAATGCAAAATAATCTGGCATTGTGCTAGCAATTAAACTAGAGTATTGAAACTTGCATCATTCTATTTTCACTATTGAGATAAAGATTGGACGTGCTATCACCACTTATGTGGCTGCTAGGTGTTTGATGATTTTCCTGTGGTATTCAGAGCATTTGTGTCTCTCTATGATAAGTTGGTACATTATCTTCAAGTTGCCGGAGATGTCTATGATACTTCTTGAAGCAAACTTTTCAGAAGAACTGACCAGATAGTACTAAAACAATTTCATATTCATAAAAGAGCTTAGAGCTTAGAGAAGCACAATAACCTTACAAAATTGCATAGAAGCACTCAGTGACGACCCTCACTGAAATCCTGCCCATCCAGTCGTTTTGGGATCCTCACCCAATATAATAGCCCCACTGTATTCATTACTTTATCATCATGTATTCTCTTTTCATTGCTTAGTGTATCAGACATAAAGTCCACGCGTTTCTGTCCCCGCACTGCAAAGTTTTTGTCCTGAGCATGGAAATGAGCTCACCTAACACGTCCAACCACCTAAATAGAGTTCAATGCCTAGCCAGCGTTTCTGCTTTATCAACTCCGTTGATGTAAAAAGGAAAAAAAAACCGTTGTACTAGTTGACAAGGCTACCTTGACGTCGAGGAAATTTCTTGGGAATTATTTTATTTTTCCTAAAATAAAGCATGCCACTGTGACAACTGACTTGCCAGACGAGTTAATACTACATTTACGAGTGTCTATCTGTTTATGACGCAACTTTATTTTTTACCACAACCCTATACAAAGTTACCAAGCTTTCTCGTTGTGTATTGGTTTGACTATTAATGTGCCAAATGCTCGATGAAAAAATTTAAGCGACTTTCCGACACGAAGTTTCGCTCTACACGCCTCCTTGTAAATGCTTCCAAGTGGAACGGGGATTCAAACCCAGAAGCTCACCTAGCACGAGAACACCGCTAACCACTTTGTTACATAGGCTGCTTTTTAATAACTTTGGCATTTTTATAATTTATATATCCTTTAGCTGGATAAATAAAGTAAAGAAAACGTTGTGGGAGAAACAAACTGAAAAAAAGGTTGCAGGAGAAAAACATTTTTTGAAATTTCTCTAACAAACCAGACACACCATTGAAAAGGCGTTCATGCCGAATTATAACTACACACAAATATAAACGCAATTAAAGATAAAGACTTATTAATAGATCAAGTCCAGTCTAAAAGCTTTACATTAAACAGTAGCTACATCATAATTGAGATCTTAACTTATTTATTCTCAGAGCTAGGCCCTTCCATACGTAACATAACTCCTTAAATAAACATACGAAGTGCCTAACTAGCTGTGCCAACAGCGGACCTAGTGATCTTTAGCCTTTTGCATGCAATGTTGTCCAACCTGTTCGCCTTCATCCTCCACGTCAACCTTACTTCCTCCGTCACGGTTTAGAAGACGCGCTTGGAAATTCTCTGGGACCTAGGTGGTTATCTATTGGTTGTGAGATGGGCTAAAAAATAGCATTCACACTACGCATGCATATAGAAATACCAACTTAAAGAAATACTCCGTTCTTAAAAAAAATCATGGAACAAAACTCTTTCGGATGTCCATTTTCATAGTAAGATTTCTCAAATACCAACTTAAAGAAATTGAAGATTCATGAAATGATCAAAACAAAATACATAAAAATATCTATGCACTTCTTCGAAAGTCTACCAATAAGTCATGGTGGTAGAAAATGGACTCTGGAACAAACTCTTTCGGATGTCCATTTTCAAAGTGAGATTTTTCGCGTATAAACCATAGGTCGGTTGGACATTGGCATCTTTACCAAACTTAGTGGTTACTGACGTGTGAATAAGTTATTAATTATTGTGTATATTTCACATTTCCCTTCACTCGCTAATCGATAGACCTATATTGAGATTATTCAAAAAGGCTTAACGAGTGTATTCTTATTCTTATTTATTTATTTTTAGATCTGGTGCTCTCTTAGTTGTATGGTGAGCAAAGGATAGATAGAGTGTTCACAGATGAAATGTGTGCCTTCAAATTTAAAAATCATAATCTTCTTGCATTATAATAGGTCATTCTTTAAGTTGGAGAACTTTTAGTTCTATAAAACCCTTTTGTTTCAAATAGCATATTAGGTGTTTGTAATTTTTTCATCAAAAAGAGATACACCGATGAAGAAAAAAAACGTACAAATCACAACAGACGTGTTTCAGCGTTTGTTTAAGTGGGCTATGTATGATCATGATCATCAAAATGTAGTACTACCTTTTTTCCGAATAGGAAATAATGCGGGAGTATATATACAGTTCGAGACGTGTCTGATGGAACTGCATCAGATGCAAAATTGAAGGGGCAAGCTATGCTTGTCGGTCAGGCTTTATTATGGACCGATCAGTCATGTGGGAGCAGGCCCACAAAAATGATAAAAGGATGCACCACAAAATAATGTCAGGTGTGTTGATCGCAGTTGAGACCAACAGATATACTATAAAGATAAAATGTGCATAATTAATATGCAGAGTGGCTGAAAGAGATACAGTCCATGAGTCTTTACTGAGCCCTAGAACGATCGGTTGGCATGTGTTCAGCAGAAAATATGCACACCACCAACACTACAGTTTCCACAGAATTATTCAGCTGACACGCTACGTTCATTAATTAAGGAGTGGACGAGTGAGTGATTACTAGACAACCGCAAAGAAAAAAAAGGAGTGATTACTAGACATCATTTTTTCGAACCCGGCTGAACTCCTTTCCATTGCAAATGAACGGAAATACATCAGTTCTAGAAAACATTTCAGAGAAGGGAAAGAGGTAAAGCGAGTTCGGGCATTGCTAGGAAATCCACTGCACTACGCCCGACATTGAGACGAGTGCCATGGGGCAAAAACCTAACAACGCCAATATAGTCTGCCTACAGGAAAAGTCTAATACAATCCCTCAGGACAACATGGACCCAACACAAGATCATGATCAGGCAGGCGTAGACCAAAACGCCAACGGCATAAGTCAGAGTTGGAGGATCTCGGGCCATTGCCCCGCAATCGGACGCCTTATTGCTTCGCACATCTTCATTATCTGCATCGTGCCTCACCTGATCATCTCAGCCCCCGCACGTTGTTAGCTCTAATCTTGATTCATGTATCTGCATATTTAGTTTGATTTCGTTATGCATGTTGGATAGGTTAGAGAGTATCTAGTCCGGTGAAGCTTCAGCGGAGGCATGAGGAGAAGGCGAGATGCCAAGACGTCGTGCGATACGGCGACGATGGCGAGATGCCTATTGCAGCATGAGGCTGCAGTGCTACGCAGCGGAAGCGTGGTGGGCCCATAGCCAACATTTGGTATTCAGAGCCTTATCGGTCCGTGGTGGAGGCGGAGGCCGGCGGCGGCGCGATGTCGCTTGTGGGCGGTTGCGGTGTGATGCCGCAAGATGATGATGGCGTGGTGATCGGCGTTGCGAAGGCGCCGTCCACGCCAAAAGGTGGCCGCTGCGTTCAGCAAGAGGACCTGGTGACGGATGTTGCGACGGCAGGCATCGACCATGATTATACGGAGACGGCGTGGTGACCGGCGCCGCGACGACGTCGTCCACGGCAAGACGACATGGTGATTGGCGTTGCAAGGGCGTCAACGACGACGAGATGGTCCATGACAACCGGCACCGCGACGGCGTCGACAACGGAAACCGGCTGCGGCACGGCGATGGCGTCGGCAAGTGGTTGCGGGTGATCCGCATCGGAGATTGGTGAATCAAGATTAAGAGGGAAAATGTTAGCTTTAATCTTAATTCATGTATCTGCATATTTAGTTTGATTTCGTTATGTATATTGGATAGGTTAGAGAGTATCTAGTCCGGTGAAGTTTCAGCGGAGGCATGAGGAGAAGGTGAGATGCCAAGACGTCGTGCAATACGGCGACGATGGCGAGATGCCTATTGCAGCGTGAGGCTGCAGTGCTACGCGAGGCAGCGTGGCCATGTGATGCGGCAAGTGCGACGAAGGCTGGAGCGTGGGGCTCTACGTGCATGTGGAGTTGGCCTAGTCCTTTGGCCGGTAAGAGGAGGTTGAGCAAGGGCCGGACATAGACGTGCATGTAGTAGCGATTAGGCTGTATGAGTTTGTTAGCCGAGTCGTGGGGATGTAGTTAGTAGAAAGCATGCATGTAGTGGCATGAGTGGTGGAGCAGTTTGTTGCTGTGCATGCGTGAGTTGGTTAGTGGCCGACTGTGCCGGTCAAGTTAGTGCGTGAGTGCATAGTGGGTTAGTGCGGCCGGATGTGGCGGCTGGCTTGGCAAGTCAGCCAACCCCTTGTGTATATAAGTGTTGCATTGAGTTAATGAGAAAGGAGGAGGCCGTGAGGGCTGCGGCAAAATGTAGCCTATGTGATATTCACCGGGAGACAAGGCAAAGCTAGTTTCTCCTTGGTGAAGTGTGTGTCCGTGTGAGTTTTTCTCCATAGTGTGTTCTTGTGTGAGATAAAGAGAGAAGGGCGAGCTGTGAGCAAGGTTTTGGTTACCGAATGAGGCAATTTTACCGAGGGGGACTGGTAAATGTGGTTACCACGGTTACCGAGAAATACCGAGAATATTTTGAGCGAATTTTATAGTTGAATTTTGAATTCAAATCAGGGAATGAATGAATATTCGAACCAGAGACCTCTCAAAACAGGAACTAGGTTGCTACCAACATGCCAGAACCAACTCTAATGGTATTAATTAGATCCTACGTATTTTACTATAAATTGGGTGTTTAAATTCAAAAAAATTTAAAAAATGGTATTTTTTGCTCGGTATGGCGATTTACCGAGGGGCACGGAAATACGCGGTAACCATGGGAAATCTTGAAATTTCGACCGGTAACCAAAACCTTGGCTGTGAGAGGCAGCCAGAGGAAGAAGAAGCGGCGCTGCGAGGGGAGGCGGCGCCAACACACGTAGCCCCCTGCCATACTAGACATCATGATCAGCTCCCCTTCCCAGGTTGGCATCAGCCACATCATGGCTCAGTGACAAACCGCGAGGATCAAGGGGCAACGCGAGGAAGCATCTCGGGTCGACGGCTCCTTAGCGGCCGGGTGGGCTGATGATCCGACGCAGAGAAGAGGCCAGCCAAGAACAGGAGCAGCTAGCTAGCAGTATGTGCTCGTATACTGTGGAATGGTGAATAAGACAGATCGCAAATGTTTCTTTCAGACACATCGACGGGTTTTGCGTGCGGCCGGACAGGTCATTGATCGTTAGCAAGTGGACTACTCCGTATATTTTAGAGCTTCTATTTCGTTGCGCAAAAAAAAAAAAAAGAGCGCCGTTGCCGGGATCAAACCCCAGTACGATTTGACACCCTCGCATGAGTAAGACGTCAAAGGAGGAAACAACACCTGCCATCCACGAACCACGAACCCAAAACACAGTCCACCATATTTCAGATGTTGTCAATGCAGATCAAAATTTGCATTCGCTTCTGGATTACGTTCCAGGCTCCAAGGCTGCGTTAGAGCAAACGGTGTCGCAACGACGGAGCCCAAGGACAAGTCCATCACGAAGATGCGCCGCCGTCACATCATCCTTACTTGAACAGTCTGGTTTCTAAATTCATCGGCAACCATAGAACCGATGGCTTTGTCGGGGAAGGATCTGAAGAATCTTTAT
The DNA here is from genome assembly GCF_002162155.2 of Triticum dicoccoides. Lineage (NCBI taxonomy): Eukaryota > Viridiplantae > Streptophyta > Magnoliopsida > Poales > Poaceae > Triticum > Triticum dicoccoides. The sequence continues at coordinate 49,381,061 of NC_041392.1, forward strand.
TGCGCGCTACCATCACCGCCGCCGAAGTGAAGACGATGAACAACCTACAAACGAAGCTATTTGGGCTTAAAATTATCCATGCGCGTGGTTCCGGCGACCCCCTCACTACTAACGATCCAAGTCATCAGGGGAGGGAGCCGCTGCATTTTGTCTTTTTTTTAACTAGAAAAGTGGTCCGCGGGCCAGAACTTAAAATGTTTAATAACGACAACATATTATTTCATCGTACAAGGAAAAAATGGGATGCGCAGGCCAGAACTTAAGATGTTTAATAACGACAACATATTATTTCATCGTACAAGGAAAAAATGGGATCAAGTGTGATGAAATTTGCAAATATAAGAGTTTTGCCAATATAGTTTTGTCTTAGGTATGTTTCATTGATGCGAACGTGATAAAATGTATAGTTCTATGAACTTCTTCCATTAAAAGTTTTCCATCATAAAGGAATGATAAACATTTTTGTTTAGGGCAGTCGACAAACAGTGACTGCGAAGACTTTTGCACCTTCTATTATCTAGCATTCTTTTGCTTTCCAAACCATAATCTCACTTGTACGGGCATAATCTTTAAAGGATGCATCGTCTCTAAATGTTTGTAAATCTGTGCTGACTATATCTATACTCTAAAATCCACATGGATAGCCAATTACGATAAACTCTTGAATAAGACATTTACTTGTATCTGGTACGTAAAAAGTCTATGCAGACCACTGCTTGACTTCTTTTCATGGAGAACGTTTGTAACTAATTAATATGAGAGCTTAAGTTTAACAGAACACCATTCTCTCGCCATTTCATTATGTAGTACCAAAACAGAAAAAAAAGTTGCTTCTATAGTATTGCAATAGTTCTCCATGTCATAGAAAATTATTTCATGAATAAGTGTCTAAAAGAGTACACAATTTGCTTACGCAGTAGTACAATTGCATGTGACATAAGGTGTTCCCTAAATTTGATGAACAGTTATGACAATAGAAAACATGCTTTTAGTTAAAAGGACGATGCGTCATCCCTAGCCATGAAGCCACAACAATTATAAGAACCATTACATTGCAACAAATGGGTATACAAATAACTTTTTATGCTCGACCTAGATTAATTGCAGAGAAAATAAACCCATGTAGCATCTTCCATATCCGTTTGAATCTTTAGAGCTCTACTTATTCAAACTCACAGTCATTTAAGACTTTGAAGATACTCTAGACAGTTGTATATACAACCATCCTAGGTTGGTATGAGATGAACATTTTCCTTACTTTCCCAATAGAAACGCACTTATGGAAAAATTATTTTGTGGATTCCATCATTAGATTCAAAAGTCAGCACGCTTAACCTTTCAGGTGAGAGAACTTCAAATACTCAAAAAGAAGCAACAATCTTGCATAGAGATTTACTCATGCATGCTTAGTAAATCAATCGATGCACTTTTGATTTCCCCATTGGCACATCAACTTTCACAATCCTAAATGACTTGAACCATTATGTACAATTTGCTTTCAAGAGCATTATAGGCATACAAAATGTAGAACAAAAAGGAACATGGAAATGAATTTTTTTTTTCAAAATTCATAATTTTCAGTTTCTAAAACTTCTGAAAATTACACATGTATGCAAGGATGTAATGTGTATATGTGTTGATTTTCAGGATGGAATACCTTGAATTGTGATCTGCAAAAATAAAAATAAAATCATGGACTTTCAGGATGAACAGTACATATGCTAAAAGCCCCAGTTTTGTCTTTTTTGTGTAGCTCTCATTTTAACGTATTTCGACCTGAAAATTTGCAAACATGTACATTATGTACCTAGGTATATGTGTATTTACTTTTACAAAATTTTAATTTTTTTTAAGTTTTAAATCTTTAAAATAAGGCCTCCGTGGAGCTTGGTCTCCGTTTGGCATTTTTGTATTTAATAGCAATTCCATCTTCACTATTCCTGTACATGTACTCCCTCCGTACCGAAATATATGTCGCTGGTGTGGTCCGAAATATATGTCGCATATATTTCGGTATAGAGGGAGTAGCTAGAAACATTTAAGAAGCCCGAGTACACACGAAAACATAACTTCTGCTCATAAGACATAGACCATGGCAAGCCAACAAAATTCTGAGGTCATCATGGGCCTCTACAGTTAAATTATTTACTGTCATCAACTCATCTTCGGAGAAGCCCCTCCAGTGAACATCTAAAATATTTGCAAATGCATAGGAGTAAAATTCTAAGGTATGACTATGTGATGATTTATTTCCTTATGTAATCAGATCTACGCCAAGCATTTGGGCATGTGAAGTTGAACATCAAATTTCTTTTCTACGTGAGCATACATATGCAATTAGCAAAAAAACATGTGGGAAGTGTCATTATTTATCCTCATCTTAACAATCCCACACCAACCCATTCGGCATGTGTCAAACAAAAAATAAAGAGAAAATCAAACATCTATTGTACTGAGATTCTCAAATAGAAGAACACGATTTTCATCTAATGCTAGAAAAATACAAAGGCATCGCAAAGAAATTGAGGGGTTTGCGTTAGGCAGACCAAGTATGAGGGCGATTCTATTGAACTGCTCGGCCAGAAAACCCGGAAGCTCATTTCTCCACCATGTTGCTGCTTGCTTTGCTGTCGAATCAGCTGATCCATGGTCTTGTTTCGCTGTAATGTACGTTGTCTTGTGGTAGCAATGGTTGGCGCTTCCTCGTGTAGTTGAATGTATTGGACCTCTGGGAGTATCTTGCAGCCTGCACTGATCTGGTGGAGTGTACTCTGCGGCATGGATTTTGTATGCTAGCATGTTAACCTGACGCCGCGGACGCAGTCTTCACAACATGAACACCATAATGGTGGAAAGGTAGGCTCGCGCATTATTAGTGTATGTGTCTGATTTTGGAGGAATTAGGAAGAGGACGTCCTTACCTGCGATTTTTGTTGGAATGCACTGCCGCCCCACATACGTAGAACTTCTAGCAACATGACCAAGCAAGCTGGCTTGGTTGCTCCATGATGCAATCCGGAAAAAAGTTAAATCAATCTGTAATGAATGATTAGGTGCAGACGTACATACACAGCAGGTAGCAGCGTAGCACATACCCAGGAACCTGAGTTACGTGTGTATGAATCAATTTTTAGTTTTTACAGCATCCATCCCAACATGCTGACGTCCGCCGTCTTAGACCTCTAGCAGTTTAATTAGATGAGGTAGCAAGGCGAGGAAGAAACATATCAAGTACAACAGCTTCTGCATGAACAGTTCATCTTGAATAGTGAGCCCAACTATATATCTCAATCATCAGTCATATACAGAAACGTGGGATGGTAGCATGCTGCATCATAAGTGGCTATGTGCGAAGTTATATTAGTGGAAGTAACTAAGGGATAGCAATTACCTAATGAACGTGTTTCTACTACAGGATGATGTACGAATATGGTTTCTAGAAGAAGAAAAAATGTATTGGATTAGGATATAGAGAAAGGTAACACATTGCATTGTTCGGAAATATACAGGCAACATACCTGATGTTCCAATTGTAGAAAATGTGATACTATAAAGAAGAGAGTAGAGCACTAAGAATTGCTTGCACGGAGCCCTGGACCATCCAAAAGCACAACCTAAGGTGAAGCTCATGGAAGCTTGGATATCTAGGAGGCTCAGCCTCGCCAAGTGCTGAAGCAGAAAACCTAGAACTGCAAAACTTTGCAAGCCTAAAATTTGATCAAAGAAAATAATTTCAAAAATACTTTGGTGCTTAACTTTCTTCTCTTAAGGTCATTCATAAGACGTAATTGATGTAATAAAGAACTGAAAAATATCAAGCCTGTCATTTGTGGGCCGATAAGAATTATCCTACTGTATCCAAGTACTATCTCTGAATAATTCTTAAATCTCTATATCTGTCACTTTAACTTTTCAACACAAAGGTAGTAGACAGTAATAGGCTAACAACACCAGCACGCGTTGATCCCATTGCTTGTATGCCCAAGCATGAAGCATTCATGTGTTCTGAAACATGCATGTGCTTATGCATATGGACGAAAGTGAGGTCTGGATACTGTCCCACAGAGTCGATCAAGTAGCAAAGTAGAGTATGACTTTGAGATGAAGTAGATTCATATCTTTGATAGTCCAAGTAATTTGTAAGCCTAATCATCCATATATATGAGTGGTTCCTCGTCTTCTCTTCCACACACGCGCGCAGCACATAGCAAAGTTGTCCATAGCGAGAAAAGATCCACGACGACAAATGACCATGTGAAGAGGCACGATAAGGTGATGGGAACTCCGCTGGATCATGACGAGGCACGACGAACAAATTTTGGGGGGAGGATCAAATTTTACCACAAAAATCTTCGGCAAGGATACCTCAGGAATTTTTGGGAAGATGGAACAAATCGCTGCTGCACTTCTGAAGAGAAAAAAGGAGAAGGGCTGGGAGGTTCTGGCGGTGTTAACGGGGATGGGGATAGCCTAGTAGTGCTAGCTTTTTACCCCATCTTTGCAGCCGCGCGAGTCGTCCTCGCCTGTTCGCCTCTAGGTTCCTCCTCTTGCAGTTGGCGCACTACCTAGGCCCTCCTCCCCTTTCACCAACGTACAGTTATGCTCCTCGCCATCTCCTGGCCTCTGGAAGACTTGTGCCCCTGGTCTGCCTCCATGGCCCAGCGTTGTCTCATGTTGACTCTAGGCTTGTTGCTTCAACTCCACCGCCCCTCTACGAATACCTATGCAGATCTGACATGATCCTGGTATACAATTTTTAGTGTTGTGCTGAGATGGGGTTAGGAGGCTCCAATGGCATGCACCACGGTGGGGATGGCGTGGTGGTGTCAATCTGGTCGGAGTGCTTCTCACCAACAGCCGTAGATGAATGATTAATCTGGAGTCAAGTACACAAGGACTCGTGTGCAATAATTAATCGACGTGCGGCCGGCCGGAAACCAATTCACATCACGCGCGCGCGTACATTACAGCGGCTGATTGATATTTCCTTGATCTATTCTGGCTATTTGGAAACACATGAACATACCTATGTTTGCTTTATTTGATCCACGACATATAGATTGCATGGAAAGGTCATTGTGGCAGCCGTGCCCAAAAGAGGCTGTCGTCGATCGTCCTGCTGCGTTTGGCCGTCCCAGCCATGCACTGGCAGTCCATTAAATTAGGGCATCCCCTGAGATCGTGCGACAGCTTGGTGGACGAAGCTGCATCGTCTTTTATTTTGGTAGGAAAGGTTTTCTATGGTGACAAATAAAAAGATTTATTTTACATAATGGCAAAGGTGGGTAATTCTCCTAACTTTTGTTAGTAAAATAATCCAATGGTCATGTTTTTCTGATGTGTCAAATAGACGATCAGATTTTACTGATTTTTGTGGGATTTTCTAGATATTTATCTTTTTTCTGGTTAAACCGTAAAGCACTTTTTATATACTAGCAAAAGAGCCTGTGCATTGCAACGGGAGAGAAAACATAACACACGCTCTTAACTCAACAATCATCACTCAAGACCACAATAGGTCCATCTCCTTTATTTTTGCGAGACATCATATTTGTGTTGCCGCTTATCCTCCTTCTCACCCTCACCGACGATGGCCTCGGTGTTCACACAAAACAACAAAAAACGTGTGTTGAATATGGTTAATCCTAAGACGTCTCTCTCTCCCTCGCTCCTCCCTCCTCTCTCTCTCTCTCTCTCTCACTCACTCACTCTCGCGACGAGAAATCTGTTGTTTTCCCCTGCGACATTTTTCATAGGTATGCATGTGTAGTTATCGGTGTTTTCTTTTCCCTATATGGTGATAGTGTGGTGTTTATTTGCAATCTGGATCGCCGCCGGTATGAAAAAACGGATCTTGCGCTATAAATTATAAGTTTGCTTCCATAACAATATTTTAAAAATATTAACAGGTAAAATTAACATCACATTTAGAATCCACACATTTTTCTAATAAAATTGCATATATAATATGTTAAAATCGAAGTTACGGTTTAAAAGATACAGATAATTTAGAAAATCATTTGGTCTGACTCAATATATTCCAAAATAATATTGAAAAATACTTAACAGGTAAAAATAATCTCATATTCATATTCTACATATTTTTCTAATCAAATTTCATATATAACATGTTCAAATCGGAGTTACGGTTTAAAAGATATGGATGATTTTGAAAAGCATTTGTTTGACCTAAATATGATCCACAGATGAATTACCTAAAACATCAGGAGGGTTTCGAAAAATGTAAAATAACGGTTCGGGTGTGACTTAAACTGGATGGCAGGTTGATTTCAAGAAAAGACGGGGACTTTTGTGTAAAATACGAAAATAACGATTCGTTTTCACTTAAAACAGGACTGCGAGTTGAATTCTCTGAAATAGAGGAATTTTTCTGAAAAATGCCATGACGGACGAAAGAAACCCAATTTGCTTTATTATTACTAGCAAAAAGGCTCGTGCGTTGCAACGGGAGAAAAAAAAATCATAATCTCTAAAGGCCATGACCATACTTTGCTGCTTCACCAATAATATTTTGGTGAACATTTGTTCAATTTGCTTAACATTTTTAATACAGGAACTTTTTGAAAACTCGTGAACATTTTTTGATTTCTCAAACATTTTTTTTCAGAATTGCGAACATTTTTTGAATCCACAAAGATTTTATGATTTATTTAACTTAGTTTAAAAGTCATATTGTTTGGAAATTTTTAGCTCAATCAGAAAATATTTGAGGGGATATTATTCTTTTCTCTTCCTTTTTTTTATTTGAAAAATGAGAATCTGTTCGGCAATGCTCAGTGGGCTGGCCCAGTGAGCGCAACAACAGCAATAATAGTGCAGCCGGTCCCAAGGCCTAACTGGCCAAACCGTGCCAACAACTTCAAAAATAGTATTAGCAACATAGATGTGATGCCCCAAAGGCACCGAGATATTCGCTTCGGTGCTTGCAGTGTGGTTGTTATTGGCCACCGGAAGGTAGCTTTGCAGAATGAGATTCTATATTAGCCTTCGTGTGGTTTCAGGCTGCATGTTTAGCTTGCTGTCATTTGTTAATTAGAAAACTTGCTATTCTAAACATCGTGGCACATAGATTTCTGTGTAATTGTCAAACTAATTCATCCAAATAGATAAACTGCTTCCATGCATCAAATGAAAAATGGAAATAAAACAAAATTCATGGCATATCAGCAGACCAAAAGTAGCACTGATAACAACAAATTCTTGAAGTACGGGCATATATATTGATCATTACAAAGTGGGGAGGCTTACCACAAGCAACAAAACAATATTAATTATAATTGATAAAAATATTCATACAAATAACCTGAATTAGCAGTCTTTATCAAGATAACCAGATCATTACTCATCAAGGAGAAAGTTGCATGTCACTAAAAAGAACTCTTTTGGAAGTAATAGTAAAGGGCTAAAAAGAGATAATAGTATTTTCATAAAGATAACAAAAAAAGTAAGGTTTTCCATTTTCCAAAAACTATATGGATGTTTACAAATAGAGGTCTATATTATCTTCCGCCATATACATAGAAAAATCTATTCACAAGGAGGAACCGAAATAGCTAAATAATGACCCGTAAATCTGTAGCAAAAAATGCATTTGTACAGTAACTCTACACGTTAGCAACAAAAGAAACCTGTTATCATGTTTCTTCTACAACTATTCATATGCAAAACGTTGTGGGACTACTATAGTGTATTAATGTAGCTTACAGATAAACACTTTCTAAACACCAAATAACAACATGGAAATGTTCTAGTTTGGTGCCTGTGTCCACATGAAGCAGAGAGGCGCAAGTACCGCACATCAACGTGAGGCTGGCGACAACACCTCCTCCCTGCAAAGCCGCGATTTGGTAAACAATTGTATATCTGGAAAGACGACCAAGAAACTAACAAAGAAGGTAAAGGTCACAGCGGTGCAGAATTTACTCCATATCTTTACAGGGCCTAATAATAAAGCACACTGCTACCAAAGTATACACAGGGAAAGTTATAATGGGAAGTAGTATGATATGAACAGATTGATTATCTTCTGAAATAATTAGAGATCGTATATATGAGAAGTCAAACCAGTGTTGACATCATCAGCAACATTACAGTGGAATCTAAAACTGAAAAGTAGTAACTAATGGAAATTATTATTTAGTCAGAGAGACCTCTCTTTATCATTTATAAGGCACCAAGAACTGTAGCTAGTCCACAGAATAGGTAAAATTCCCATCCTAATATTCTTCACTGGTTACACATATCTTCGTCAACTATGGGAAGGCCTCGCTTCTAAGCAACCTACATAAGCTGGTAATCAACAAAAGCATCATACAGATGAAGCACACGACCAGCTGAAAAATCAGTGGCACGGCCATGTTTTCTAGCACATCACCTATACTTCTCTACAGATTTGTTTCCTGCCTTATGACACGCTTGAAGTTTCCAGGCTCAAAACCATCTTGATGTTATTCACACAAGAAATACGAATGGCAGGAAAATAAAGCAATTCACAATTGCCACAAACTTAACGTGCAAATGCAAGAATCTCTACCCAATATTGCCCTCCCCACATTAATGTGACACGACTGCCTTTTCCCGTCTTTGTATATATTCTTTGAATAATCCAGCTTGCAAAACAGGTGCAAGGAATAGACTGCTTTTGCGCAATAATATTTGCAAACTTTAACCATGGTGCACATATATAAAAATGTGATGAGCATTAAAAAGGAAAGACAAAGAAGGTAAATTTCATGGATTAGTTGGCTGGCCGAACCAGCTATATGTGGCTTCCTTTCTTCTAGTCAGTGTTGAGACATTATCCGGTTCTGCAAATTTTCCCAACAGAAACTGAAAGTGAAGCAGACAACATTATATGGTCCACAACTCATGGTCTCTGCTCCGATTGAGTTCTTAATTCAATTTTCCTTTATCTACATATATTATGCGGCAGATATCAATGTCCAAAGGAACCACTTCACCTGAGTGAAGCTTCAATTCTGAAAACCAAAGTTAACTCACCAGTATTCTGCTCCTAGTAACTCCTCCTTTCCATGGTCTTCATCTACTCCTTCCTTGATGGATCCATGTCTTCTGAATATATTGACACTAAAACAATCAAGTACATGCCCTCTATTGTATAACTTCAGTTCAAACATTGATAAGAAGAACCACGTAAGGTTGATGTTACAATGAAAACAGAAAACAAAATACAGTTCATTGATCGGAATTTGTCAAACTATGCAAATGCACATCATGTCTTTTTTTAAAGTGCATGCCTTTCAGAGCAAACATCGTAGGGTTGTAGTCAAATCAAACACCAATATATTTTTTCTGGACAAGCAAAAAAAACTAAATTAGGAAGAGTGCAGATAGTATGTTAAATATGATATATACATCTCTTGTTAGCCTTAACATCACAAATTGGAATGTTGGGCATTCTGTTTGCTCAGTAAGAAAACAGCTCATAATTTAGGAAGGATTTGTTTATTAAAACCTACTTGGCAGAACCGAAGTCACGTCCTGGTGCTTGTTGAGAATGGGGAGGTGGGTGGAGGTCAGTCACACATATGACTTGTTGAAGAAAGCACATAAAGGCATATTTGGTACTACCTCGTGAAAAAATGTCTTATATAATGAGACAGATGGAGTATTATATATGAGGCAATTCTAATCTCTAGCACTGATTTTCTGTACAAAACATTTACTCATTAACACAAAACGTAGCAAAAGATCAGTGTTAGCTTTTTCAAGCAGAACAAATAAGAAAATTGCAGAAAAAGGTTCAGTACAGCAGACCATATAATTAACATGCAATGAAACTTGCTTGGCTATTTCAATTCTTTTTTATCTAGTTTATTTATCTTCAAAAGAGCCCATATTCCTCGTCTACCATATTTGAGATAGCATATTGCCATACATCAAAAAGAGCATCTCAAATATTTTCAATCAGTGAAACCTGTCTACCCAAATATGAATCTTTCAGACTTGAATTGAACAGGGAGTAAACATGAACGTCTTCATGAACAAAATATAGCAGACCAGTCAGAATAACATCTGCTAAAAGTGCATTCATATGAAAGGAAGTGACTGTTTTAGAAGGATTATAAAACTCATTGGGCTGAGAACAAACCATGCTAGAAAAGATTGTAGTAGTATTCATTGCTCTTCTTGTGGAAAGAACACATATCTATACCTTCCCACTCCAATCTGAAGCCAATGCCCCAAAAATGCAATTGGTTCTGCTAGACTACTTGGTCCACCTTTCCTCACCTAGCAAAAGCTTAAAAGATACACAGATAACTCAAAGAAAAGAAATGAAGGACCATTTTTAAAAAAAAGGCAATTTGCATTATTATACCAACAGGAGGGCTAGATGCCCAAGGACAAATTGACTGCACCTTCTGAATACTCATCCAATGTATCAACTACTCTAATGTGGCTAATTCCTCAAAAAAAATGATATTTTGCAGGGAGTGTTTTTATTTGTACAGGGATTGATTTTATTTGCTCCTGATATTTGCCTTCTCCCGGATAGCATTCATGTAAACCTACCACAAAACCAATTATCAATCCCTCAATTCAATTGATGTAAGATGCAATGCAGAGATGTCTTGCTTATCTGAATACTATAACAGAGTATCTGCGTACTATATCAAGAGGAGCTTGGCGCAGCAGCATGGTTGGCTTGTCCTAGATCCAAACTGATCCCAAACGAGAGGCCGATTCTAAAGCCATGAAGGCCCTAAAATCGCCAGATCCAGGTGCATCTCAAGATGGCAGAGGAGCGGAGGAGCTGTGGGCCGACCCGTTTGTAGGGTGCCTGTTGGCTTGGAAGGGTGAGGCGGCGTCCGTTGTGGAGGAGAAAAGGAGCTGCAGATCCATGGCGTCCTTCACATCTTCGTGAAGAAGCCCTTGACGGCGACAACCATGGTGGATGGGGAACTCCCATGGCGTCGAAGGTGAGGTGTAGGGGTGGTGGATCCCGACCAGGTAGGAAGAGGGACGAACCCGGGGCCGCCGGAGACGCGGCGGCGAAGCCCTGCCCCAAACCCAGCCACAAGGGTGGCGTTGCGACCGGGCGGTAGAGGTCGGGAGCGCAGAATCTGGCCGGAGGGGAGGGAGACGCGGACCGTGGGGAGCTCTGGGGTGTGTTGTGCGGCGACGGAGCTCGCCGGAGATTGCCACAGCGTGGGTGGTGGTGGCGGCGGCAGCGACGAGGACTTGGGCGAGAGGGAGAGGAGGCGAGCCCGTGCTCCTCCTATGGTCTTTTTTTCTCTTTACAAAATCAGCTCGTACCACGGGTTGAATAATCCAAACAATATGGTGTTTTGTGCAAAAATGAAGCGTTTTTCCAGGTCCACTTAAACAGGGACTGCGGGTTGAATTCTCAAAAGTAGAGGGGCTTTTTTGCAAGATTGCTGACGACGTACGGCCACAAGCAATCACTGGTTTATTAGTGTATATATATATATATATATATATATATATATATATATATATATATAGGTAAAGATTAGGTAAAGATAAATAGATTTGGTAGGAAAGGTTTTCTATGGTGGCAAATAAAAAGATTTATTTTACATAATGACAAAGGGTGGGTAATTTTCCTAACTTCTGTTAGTAAAATAATCCAATGGTCATGCTTTTCTGATGTGTCAAATAGACAATCAGATTTTACTGATTTTTGTGGGATTTTCTAGATATTTATCTTTTTCTGATTAACCCGTAAAGCACTTTTTATATATAAATAGATGAAAAAGTTTATTTGATCAAGAGAACGAACCCGTGAATGAGTACGGGACACCATGATCACCTCTCTGTCCCACGTCAACATCAACAACATCACGAGCGACACCAGCAATAATTGTGAGGAACAGACATGGGCTAGCTATACTTATGGGCAACGTACGGTACACATGCCTGATCTGACGTGCTTCCTCCCTAAGACTAGGCACAATGTATAGTAATATAGACTAGTAACATACACATATTCCTAGACTATGTTACTACCTTCATAGTGGGTAGTAACTTAAGAATGGTAACATGCAAAGATTCATTTATTAGGTTATAGACTCATATTACATTGGGACATGTGATGTTATAGTAACTAGCTAAGTTACTATAACTATCTCTCTCCTCATTAACTCATTGCCACATAAACAAATTTGCTGAGTTGGACTTGATGTTACTACTGAAATTACTCCCACTGTGACTAGTCTAATCAAAAGATAGAGGACGAAGGACTACCACTTCACTCCGCTCGGTAGGAAGGTGACACGGGACATATGTACGTGATACGTGCACATGCCCGATAAGTACGTGATAGATTAGTAGGTAGGAGCCTGGGTTTCCGGCCGGGACGCCGCCCCGCCGTGGCGTCCCCGGCGTAGAGCTTCTCGGGCCGGCCATGTTGTTTGGAGGGACGCTGCTACGCCAAGACCGTCGCGTTCTCCATCATTCCGATGGAGCTAGCGGCCGCACACGCGCGAGCGGCCCCAGGTCGATGCACCGCTCGAGAAAAAAAATCACATCCCTCCTCGGTCGCACCCATCCCAATCACGCGCCGCATCTACTCCTGCGCCTTCCTTCCTGTCACTGTCGACGCTTCGCACGACCAGCCGCGCTCCTCGCCCATCTGGGTTTAGGCCTCTCTCGCAGTCGTCGGCGCATAAATCGGCATATCGACGGCCTTCGCAGCCGGCGCCGGATTTGACCAATACGGCTGCCGGCGCCATCGCGTATTGGATAGATTTGACGGGTACCAAATCGCGCAGCCCCCGCAGCACTCTGCGCCGCCTCTCAGTATGTCAGCCACTTGTAGGCACTCGGATCTCACTCGTCGACAAACCACCGGCACAGCCACGTCTGGCGGCCGTCGGTCGGGCTCGGTAGTAGCCCAACAGCTCGTCGGCTCCTCGCTACCGGTCATCAACTGTGACCACTGCCCACGGCTAGTGTTGTGCCGAGTTTTGAGCACGCTGAAACATCCTAGATGAGTGTTCTTCAAATGCAAAAAGGATGTGATGAGTGCTTGTTGTTACGGTTGTTCTCTGGATTTATCGCAATTTGTAGCAATTGTTTTTTCAAAATTGTGTGTAGAATGGATGCACGTTTTGGTATTGGTAAGTAGAGCACATCCATCTATTGATAGCGAGGAATTTGATAGATGTTTGTGCGCTACTTGCTAGAGTAGAGACTAGAGACGGCGCAACTCGAATTGTGTGAAAGCTTGAGATGCCAATTGAGAAAATCAACAATGTTGAAAAGGAATACATAGAAAAATATTAATCCAACTAGTGGGAGCAATTATTAAGGTTGGATTTGTATTTAAGTGTATATTTTTTCTTGTGATTTTGTTTGTATCAGTTCTCTTCGCAAGGAATTGTTGAATCATGTACTTCAGTGTATCAAGATACCGTTCAATAAAAAAGTAGTAAAGTTTATTTCGGTGGCTGAACATGAAATGAATTTGACAAAAAAATTTACTCCACTAAATTTAGGAGATCGACTAGGTGCAGCCAAAACATAATGGAGTAAAAATACTTCACTAAGATTTACTCAGCGGTTTACTCCCCTATACTTTACAGGATCGGCTAGAGATGCTCTAAGCGATATTTCAGGATAGTAACTCAGTAGTTGTTATCTTTTCTTGTGATGTTCTAGAAACATGCATAATTTCAAGATCCAACTCATATGCATTTCAGAGGTATGAAAGTTTCATACCTCTTAAATAATTACGTGCTTGAACATGAATATGTGCGCGTTCACAGAACTCCACCGTTTATGATGTTCTAGAATTATGCCAAATTTTATCAGCCAACTCATAATCATTTCAGAGAGTTGTAAAAATTGTAGCCCTTAACAATTTTGATAATGAACCCAAAACTTTACTTGTTTATAGAACAATCCCCTGCTACAATATTGTTGTAACTTTCGAGATTTTTTTTTGAAAACTTGCAAACATGTTTTGTAAGTGCCATTCACCATTTTTCGATGGATGTTTTCTCAGTTATACATGTGTCCATGTCTTGCCTATCCGAGTTTCGGTTGCACTTGAAGCGGTCATATGTTGTCTTAACGAAAAGGTCAATCTAATAAGACGGTGGTCAATTTAGTTTGTTCCTGAAACTAATGATGTTTCAACTTGGTACATAGCGAGTTTTATGTGGCACGACAGACCACTATATTACAAATAAATGAAAATAATACAACATATAGTTTGGACAAAAAGGTACGAATAGCATGCATTAGCAGAGCTGCCACTCGAATTTAGTGATTTGTTTCCACTACTCACCACTACTAAATACTTTTCATTTCTTGCATGTGCGAAACTGAATGGACCTGTCCTAGTAATAATTATTTTTACTGTCTAAATGTCTTGTGTTCCAGTGTTAAGAATCGTTTCAAGTATCGAAACGACATGCAAACTTATTTTTAGATAAGACAGTCATCTCTATAAGAACTTTGCAAGAGAAGGGAAATGATCAATCAATTTCTCTTCGACTATATATGGTCACCACAGAACAGGGGAACCACTAGCAGTCAGTATTGTATGCATTTCAAGTTTCATTATTTTATTCCTTTCGTTCAGTAAAACACTGTACTACAACCCTAGCAAACCAAACTATAAAAAGGCAGCATATATAGGGTGCATATGGGGTGCTTAAAAAATAAGCAAGGGAGAGAGATGAAAGTTGGTCTTCACATTTCTAACATTAATTTGAACAGGGACAAAAATGATTGCATGGCATGAGCTTGAGAGTCATCAGGAACTCAGTGAACACGTGTCATATACGACCAGGGTCCGTCACCAATAACCTGTGGCCACGTCGACTCTGGCACCTGCTTCTGCGGCTCTGGTCTTCAGGCTGCTCTGCTGCTGTTGGTTGCAGGACCCCCAAATGTGGCATTGTCTTTGGAAAATATGCAGATGCAGGCTCTCGCCTTGTGCCGTAACTATGTCCAAAGCGATGCTGATATTTGGATTGGCTGTGTGGCTCCAATCGTCCATTTTCTGGCTTGTTCTCCGAGTCGGACCAGCCAAGCCAAGCTGCGAAAGAATGAACCAACACATCATATGCTTCGTCTAGCTGTGGTTCTTGCTTGTCGATCGCATGGCTGGGAAGGGGTCAGGTCAGGTCGAGTATGTGTACACATTCATTCATTTTGCTCATAAGTATTCCAGGTAATTTGTAATGTAGAAGGAACATGAACTAAAGTAGTGAGGATTTAAGTTCAAAAAATGTAATGAGGATTACTTTATGATGAACGTTTCTCAACCAATACCCACAAAAAAAAATATGTTTCTCAACCAAGCCGCGTGAACTATATCCATATTAGAGGTATGCCAGTTTTCTCTTCAATTTTCAAATCATAATCTGTAAGGGTGCTCCATGATGTCTGACTTCATCCATGCAGCATTTCTGTACTTCCACATGCAACGCTCTTCAATATTGCAATTGATGTGGTCTGTCACACACCTATATGCAAAATTATTATGATGATTTGTTTACCCCAATCTATTAATCATGGCCGCTGTGATCATACATTCTCTTAATCAAGCTGCAAATTACTAATATATACTAAGTAACACTTTGAAGTCTGAAATAACTTTCCGTAATCCAGTTCCAGCAACGGCACTGACAACTTGAACCCCAGTCTTGCCTCTGCCTCACCTCACTTTCTTTTTCTAGAAAATCGATTTGTATTTTTCAGCAAAGTTTTAAATAGACAGCTATAGCTGCTATAACCTTTGGAGAGCTCTCACACAAAAGGTATGCACTTTTAATGCTAAATTGGAAATGATGCTAATAGACCGCTATTTCCCGCTATAGCTCTAAATTTGGAGTCATTTAGCCCGCTAAGCCGCTATACAAAACCATCCTTCTACCTCATTCTTCATTCTTGTTTATCCATAATGAAAAGTTATATGTGACTGCCGTGTTCAGTAATTGCTTAAGCACGTGTGGCACGCCAGAATTCATCCTGCGATGCACCATTTCTAAACTCCCACATGCACGATGCAGTCAAGCCACCAGCACTGTATCACTCTTCAATCACGAATTAATGCGGTCTGCACACGCGGGTCTGAAACTACTGTATGCAGCATTGTTACGATGATTCATATTTGTGTTGTGTGCTATAAGAGCATCTCGAGCCGCGCCCCCAACAGGCCTCTCCAGACCATTTTTTCGGCGTCGGCGCCGAAAAAACGGCCTAGTCGCCCTCCCAGGACGCCGAAAATCGTCGGTTCGGCCCTTTTTTCCGCCCGACGGTCACAGGCCGAACCCGGCGCACTGGGGAGCAGTTGGGGGCTCCGGCGCAAGGGAAAAGCATGGCTGGCCCACACCGTCAGGGAAAAATTCAAGGTTTTCTTCCCCGATTCGCCTCTCACCCCCACGCCCTCGGTCACCAGTAGCTATATCCCGGCGCCGCCTGCCGCCCTACACCGCTAGATAGCCATTCCCCGCAGGAAAAATAGCAGCGCTTCATCGCGGCAGCCCCTCCAACAGCAGCTGCGCATTTCCGGCCGCCGTTTCCAGCCGCGGAGGCGCGGTTTAGCGGCGGGTACACGCCCACCGAGCACAAGGTGTTCGACGATTTGCCTGCCTCGGCGATGGACTCGGATGACGAGGAAGCACTCGCCGCGCTGCTGGAGGAGGAAGCCGAGGCCGACGTCCAGGAAGAAGAGCATCTCATGGTGCTCGCCGCCCTCGCCCAGCTGCTGGCGAGCAATGAAAAGCCGCGGCGAGGTGGCTCGGCGCCTGGGCGGGTGAAAGCAAAGAACCGGCATCGTCTCGAAGGCTATTGCATGCTCTACTCCGACTACTTCGCCGATACTCCACTTCACGGCGAGAAAATAGTTTGGCGCCGTTATCGGATGGGCCAAAAGCTCTTCCTCAGGATTGTGAATTCTATCCGGGAGTTCGACAACTACTGCAAGTGCAAGATGGATTGCACCGGCGCTCTTGGATTCACCTCCATCCAGAAGTGCACGACAGCAATGAGGATGCTTGCATATGGAGCTCCCGGTGATTCACTCGACGACTATGGGCGCATGGCCGAGTTCACCAACATAGAGTGTTTCTACAAGTTCTGTCGGGCAGTGGTGGCAGTGTTTGGACCACAATACTTGAGAACACCCAATGCGGAAGACACTGCTCGGATCCTAGCACAGAATGCAGCAAGAGGATTTCCTGGGATGCTTGAAAGAATCGACTGCATGCATTGGAAATGGAAGAATTGCCCATTTGGTTGGCAGGGGATGTACAAAGGCGCCAAAGGCGGTTGCAGTGTGGTGCTTGAGGCGGTGGCCACACAGGACCTCTGGATTTGGCACTCCTTCTTTGGTATGCCAGGAACTCACAATGACATCAATGTGCTGCAGTGCTCTCCTGTCTTTGCCAAGCTTGTTGAAGGTCATTCTCCTCCGGTGAACTTCGAGATCAATGGGCGGCACTACAACAAGGGGTACTATCTAGCTGATGGCATCTATCCGAGATGGTCGACATTTGTGAAGACGATCTCAAACCCTGTGCCAGGAGGCAAGAACGCCTGGTTTGCGAAGGTTCAGGAGGCTTGCAGGAAGGATGTCGAGCGGGCATTTGGTGTGCTCCAATCTCGATTTGCTGTTGTCCAGTACCCCGCTCAGACCTGGTCGAAAAATCAAATGTGGGAGATTATGACTTGCTGTGTCATCTTGCACAACATGATCATCGAGAGAGAGCAAGAAGACCCAGTTTTTTACACTGAACCATACTACAGGCAGGGTCCTCTAGCCGAAGTTGATCACCAGCTACCGGCAACCTGGACTGCCTATCTCAGTATGCGTCAGGAGATCCAAGACCCACAGGTGCATCATCAACTGCAGAAAGATCTGATAGAGCATCTATGGAGGCTGAAGGGCGACGCCGGGCGCGACATGTGATGAAATATGAGTTTTTATTTGTTGAACTATATAATGTGTATTGAGCTATTTGTTGTTGTACTATTTTGTTGAAGTATTTGATATTTTTGTGATGAAATATGTGATAAAAAAATTTATGTGCATAATTGAACGCCGAACAACGGCGAACCATGCCGAATATAGGCCTATTGTCGCCCATATGGGCCCTTTATTCGCCGAAATGGGGCTGAAAAGTGAGCCAATTTCGGCGCCTAGGGGCGACGACTAGGCGCGAAACCGCCCCCAGCGCCGATTGCATCGCCGGCTTGCCCCCAGGGGGCGCTTTTTACGCGTCCTGGGGGGCCGAACGGCTGGAGATGCTCTAAATATCTGTCGATGAGTGAATCTCAAACACAATTGCCAGCCATTCAGCATAATCCGGGCGATGGATCATGAACATTCATGCAATGTCTCCTTGATTATTTATTCAGAGTTTCCAGATTGCTGTGGCCTCCTTGGATTCCTAGACCCTGCGTCAGAACTAGTGTTGGCACAATACCTTGTCTAGTTGCACAATGGGCACACTCTTCATCTCTAGGAGCTACACGAACGCCATCATGGCCGCCGACCATGCTGCAAAGAAAAAGAATTACTCGGCCCTTAGGGCATCTCCACTAGGCCCCAAGACGGCCCCCAGGCCACCTTTTAGGCGCCGGCGGGCAAAAAATGTCCTAGTCAGGCCCTCAAGTCTTTGTTTTTCGCCGGATTCGAGCAAAAATAGCGCCGGCGATCACAGGCCACACCCAGCCCATCGGGGGGCACTTGGGGCCGCCGGCATTACTTTTTGCATGGCAAAACCCCACGCGTCAGCCTCTCTCCTCTCTCTCTCCTCCTTTCTCTGCTAGGGACCACACATGCATGCAAAAAATCTGCCCCGCCTCCTCCTTTTTCTCCCTCCCGCAGCAGCTCTCTCGATAGAGCTCGCCGCCCCGCCTCCTCGCCGACCCGCCTCCTCCGCCCTGCCTCGCCTTCTCGCCCCCGCCGCCGTCCCCGGGCCGCCGCAGCCGCCCTGCCTTCTCGCCCCCGCCGCCGCCCCCGGGTTCCCTCCCGCTCGCCCGCACGGCCCTCCGCCGCCTCGGCCCCGCGGCCGTGGGGGACGGCTCGCTCCCCGCCCTGCTCCTGCTGCCGCCGCACGCGTCCTGCCAGGGCACTTGGCCGCCACTACAAGAAATATGTCAACTTATGACCACCACTATTGGTCACTGAATGGTCACAAATTTCCATTTATGACCTTTTTGTGACCAAAAACATAAGGTCAAAAGCTGGGTGTCGTAAACTGACTATAGCGACCTTTCTTCTGGAATGGTTGCAAACGTTTATTACCAAAAAAAAGTCGTAGATTTAACGACCAACTGTTTTGGTCACTAGCAATCCGACCACACCACGTCAGATCCACCGTGGCAAGCTGACGTGGCAGACTTACGACCAAATGAAAAGGTCGTAAAATAGAATCAGCCCAGTCCATTTCAGCCGTCTTGATGGGCCAAGCCCAATAATTCAGCCCATTTAATTTTTTTTCTCTTTATTTTGCTTATCTGCATGGGCCTGGCCCAATAATTTGGCCTTTTATTTTCTGGGAATGGAGCATTTTTCTGATGATTTTTTTTATATTCCACTATTGTTTTGGGCCACAGCCTCTTTAGTCTAGTTCGAATTTGGGCCTTGGCCTTTTTATTTTCTGTTATGCAGCCTTTTTTTTTCTTACAGTCATTTCTTTTTTTAGGCCCAAGCCTTTTTGGTCTAATTCTTGTTTGGGCCTTGGCCTTTTTAGAGCCCAGGTTCTCATTTTGCATAACTATAAACAGAAAGGCCCAGGTGCACAAGTGATCCACATAACTTCACAGAAAATAAACAAAATGATCCACAAGTGATCCAGGTTCACAAGATCACATAACTTCACAGAAAGGCCCAGGTTCACAAGTGATCACATAACTTCACAGGATCCATGTGCTCTAGTTTAAACAGCAAAATGCAACAAAATGCAACAGCTCTCAGCTCACCTCCCAGGTTCACAGGTTCAAAATGCAACAACTACCTTAGCTCAAAGACAAAGAGGTTCATAGCACAGCCATCAAACTACCTTAGCTCCAAAGAGAGCCATCAAGTGGGCTAACTTCTCTTCCTGTTCTTGAGACTTCTTGCGCAGCAGCTCAAGTTCCTTGTCGCGTGCAGCTTCAGATTCTTCCGCCTTCATCTTGATTGCCGCCAATTCTTCTTGCACCAGTTCAGCTTGAAGCTCGGACCTCTCCAGCTTCTGCTCAAGGTCACGAACATGAGCAGCAACTTTGCCGGAGTTGTTCCTAGATGACTAGAGCCCAACATTCCTGAGGAATGTGCTTTCCTTGGCTTTGGTCTTGAGGACTTGTTCGACAATTTCAACAGCAGACTTTGGCTCTTCACCTTCTGGTACCGGCGCTTCCTTCATTTTTTCCATCTCAAGCTAGCATATGGAGGAAAATGATAGGCATTAGTGGGAGATCTATTTCACATTTTGCAAACCAAACCAAGCAAGAGAAACCAAACCAGCACACAAGTGGATTATTTGAAGTAGTCAAACCAGCACACAAAATCTATACAAGAAGATGATGACTAGTGACCTGGAGACATGAAATTGGAACAATATGATCACTTCATTAAGCCTAGAATGGTGGTTCTATATAAGATGGCTTCCCGAGTGAGACGATCATCAAACTAACATTCAGATCAAATTTCATCATATCATAAAAAATGCATCAAATAGCTACAGCAAGTTCTGATATCTTTGTTGAACTATCAAACAACATCAAAGCATGGAACATAGCATGTGTTCTTGACTGGCTCCGAGTCAAACAACATCAAATCATCAAAGCATCAAAGCTGGCTGTGAATCAAACAGGGCAAAGCATGGAGTGACTTACTATAGCAGTCTTGACTGGCTCCGAAAACCCGTGCTTCTTGCTGTTGTGGGTGGCCTTAAACAAGTCAATCGCAGACAGCTCCTCACCCTTACGCTCTTCTTTCTGAAATGTTTTTCAACAAAAATCAAAATGTTATTCAGCAAGAATCAGAAATGTTATTCAATGAGGAACCAAAGGTAAGGTCTCTAGAGAAGATTTCTCACAGTGGCAAAAATGTGTGCTGTGTAGTGCCTGGAACCAGTTCTTTGATTGTACACGACTTTTTGTCGATTCATCTTGTTCGACAAACAGGTTTCCTACAAAAAAGCATACTGTCAGCAAGATCTAGCACTAGCATATCATGTGTAGAACATAAAGCATCAAACAAAGCAGAGACAAACCTTGTGTCTTGGGGTAGACCACATCTCCACCAGAGCTTGCCATTCACCATCCGTTAGATCAGGCACCGGAGACTTAATGCTGACTTTATTTGCGGCTACGGTATCAAAATACTTCTTCTTGATCTGATGGTGTCTGTTCTTTGAATATTTCTGCAGAATATCTTTGCACGAGGTCTTGATGGTCTCCGAGTCCGTGTTCATCTCAAAATTTGCCTACCAAGATAGCAAATAAGGTAGGAACAATATTAGTGATCATGCATAGGTGTAACAGAAAATAGATAGCACATTAACTATGAAACAAGTAGCTTACAGCAACTTTCCCAATGTAGTTCTCCAATAGACTAGCATTTTTTTTGTATAGCTTGAAGTGAGGAAGGACCGGAAGATGGCTTTTTGCAACGAGTCCACACTCAGAAGCAAGCTTTGCTGCCTGCAAAGGCTTCTCTGGACGAATCATCCCTTCAACAATTTGGATAGGCACCTTGCTACCAAGCGACTTGGTGATCCTCTCTAGCCCTGTGCCCTTTCTAAGTCTAGTCTTGGGAGTCATTGCATCTGAAAATGAAACTGAACTCATAAATTAGAATAGAAATCGACAAATGCAGGAATCAACAAAAGCATACATGATCATTCCATTTGGAAAATGCACTAGTAAAAGATAGCATTGCAAAGGTCAACTTGCCTGATTGAAGCACAAGCTGTTGTTCTTCTTCATTGATGACAGCGTTCCTGTCAATAGAATGTGCAACAGGGCTGAAGTCTATGTGGACAGTGCCTGCTTCATCAATGCAGATGGTTCCTGCTTCATCTAGGCAGACAGTGCCATTTCCATCCATGCTGAGTGTGGTTCCTTCATCCATGGGCGGCAACTCATCACCCGTTTGCACCGAGGTCTGAGAGTCCATGAGCAGCATACTTTCCTAATGGTCCGTCACAGTCGCCATCCTTGCTTTCTGCCTTGTGACTCTATCAAGGGTAGGTTCATCAGGTTCCAGGATCCTCTTTTTTGTCCTGGATCTGGGGCCATCACCCTTCCTGGAGGCATTGCAGGAGATGTTTCTGAGCTCTTGTGCTTCTTGCTGACTGTCTTCTTAACACCAGGCCTCTTTGTCCTAGATTCCTTCAGTGCCTCGTATAAACAGCACGGAAAAAAGCATTAGAACACAAGAGAAATATGTGAGCACAAGGAATAACATAGAATAACAGAACCCCAACCCTCCAAGCAAGACAGAGTTTGCACCTTAACAATCTTGTTGACTACAACATCATCCACTTCCTCTCCATCAATAACTTCATCCTCCTTAGGATTGTACTCTGGGTCATCATTGATAACTCCACTACCCTCTTGAACCTCATCACTTCTACCTTCTTGTACACCATTTGTTTTCCTAATCATCGACGCAATTGCACCGATGCCAAGGGACTGGAACATCCGATTGTTCCTCATGATATTTCTAGCCCTAACCTTCTCGTACTCGGTGAGAGGCTCTTCTTTGCATGATACAGAAAACATAACTATTAGGTGAATGTTTGGAATGCATGGACAGGCAGCCAAACATATCTTATGAAATTTTATTATCATTTAATCCTAGTTATTCAAGTAAGGAAGACTAACAGCACACAGGCACAATTAAGCCAGCTTATTCAGATTGCAGCAATACATTTCACTTAGCATATTAAGACACAGATTTTATGAAACTGGCCACAAGGAGCAAGTTGCATACCAACGGTTGGCCTCATGCTTGACCTTGTCCTCCTTGCCATGGATGATCTTGAGGTGGTGCTTGCAAAATAGAATAAACAACAATCAGATACAACAGGATAAAGTAAAATGATGCACTTGTATCAATAAAGGAAAGCATTTGGACCATCATGCACATACATGTAATACATGTGAAACAAACTTGATGGATAAACAATACAGTGATCTAGTGTTATTAATTAAGAAAACATGTAAGTGCACCAAACAAGCATGCATGTACACTAGGAGCAAGTAAGCAAAGTGCATAAGTGCTACTAATACAAGCAAGCAAGCAAAGTGCTACTGATAGAAATAAGCAAGCAAAGTGCTACTGATAGAAACAAGCAAGCAATGAAGGAAAATGAAGAGAAGGAAGCAAGTACTATTGATACAAACCCTAATTAATAAGCAAGCAAGTAGACTCTTCTCCAAGTTCTAGTGATACAAGCAAGTAATGCTGATGGAAACCCTAATTAAGCATGTATGCCAGCAAGCAACATGTATGCTAGCAAGCAAGCAACATGAACTAGTGAATTGGTGTCATGTACACATGCTTAGACAGTCTGACAGGAAGCTAGACGAGTATATCATGAGGACCTTCAAAACAACTAGATGTTGCCACTGGTAAAGCATGAAACAACTATACTTGCAGCAGTACAAAAGCAGATGAAAAAACTATACTCAACTATTGATTATGCTGTCTCTACACACCAAAAATGGCTGCAGACTAGATGACACAAGTTAAGACATTTTGACAATTAGAATCAACCTTGTATATTACAGCAATCAAAATTATCTAGCACCAATCTAGTATATATTAAAACTAGTCATACTGCCTTAACACAGTAGGAATTCCAATACCACAATAAGTACTAAGCATTCCCGTGTTCACTGGAAAGAAGAACACAAGCTTCATGCACATATCATGAAAGAAGAACACTGCTACAAACCCTAGTAGTGCTACTGATAGCAAAGTGCTACAAGCAATCAAGTACATGTTCATACTAACCCAAGTTGCAAGCAAGCAAAGTGCATAATACAAGCAAGCAAGCATGGAAAGTGCTACTGATAGAAACAAGCATAGTGCTACTGACAGTAACAAGCAAACAAGGAAGGAAATTGAAGGGCAACAAACAATAAAGTACTGTTGATACAAACAAGGAAGCAAGTAGCTTCTTTTCGAAGTGCTGTTGGAAACCTAATTCACCATCTATGCTAGTTGAGTAATTGAACCATACACAAGCAAGTACTGATACAAGCACCATCAACCAGACATCATCCACTTCCTCATCCCCTAAAATCATCCACTTCCCCATCCATCCCCATCTCCTAAAATCATGAACCCTAAACCATGAAGCGGACCAAACGAACCACCAGGAGGTCCTAACCCTAACCCCATGAACCCTAACCCTGACCCCATGAACCCTAACCCTAACCCCATGAACTAGAGGGAGATCATCCCCACGCAACAATAAACATGAACCCTAACCCCAAGAACCACCAGGAGATCCTAACCCTAGAATATCCTAACCCATGAGGGGGATCTACTAGAGGGGAGATGGATCCACCAGAGGGGAGGTGGATCCACCATAGGAGGGGAGATGGATCAAGGGAAGAAGTACCTAGGGGGAGATGATGTTGACGATGCAGCGGTGGTCATCGTCGATCGCGCCGTCGTCGATGTAGCCGCCGTCGTCGTTTATGTAGTCGATGTGGCCGCCATCATCGTCGATGTAGTCCGCGGCATGGCGGGGTGGCACGGAGGAGGGG
>NC_041392.1:49406019-49436521 GCF_002162155.2 Triticum dicoccoides
AGGGGAGGGGATCCCGCGTGTTAGTGGGAGAGGGAGTGGTGGGTCCTGCCTGGTAGTGGGAGAGGGAGTGGAGGGAGTGGAGGGAAATTTTGGGAGAGGGAAATTTTTGTGGAGGGAAAATTTTAGTGTGGGAGGGAAATCCTTTTGGGTTTGGGTGTAGAAAAAAATAGGGTCTTTTTGTAAACTTTGTAGAAATCATGGTTAAAATCATACCGAGTAGCTCAAGAAAACGCTGGTATTGCAAGTTTAGGATTTTTGCTAGTTGGTAGGCCACATTTGATGATGTGACGCGGAGGTCTCCCATTTTTTTGATTTTTTTGAATTTTTTACGGTGTTTTCAAAAACTGGCCGATTTCGTCGCGGCGACCGTCCGTGGCTAGGGTTTGAGCCGTGCAAATCTGTTGTCGATTCTGTGATGGAATGCCTGCCTGTGAAGCTAAAAAGCATTTTTAGTGAAAATAACGGGCAAGCTATGAAGGACCCGCAGTTCAAATTCCAGCCGGTTCCAGCTGAATCGGCCGAAGGTGGTCCGAATTGCCGGGAGTAGCTATGAGGGTTGGAAATGCATGCTTTTTGGCGACCGTCCGTAAAATAGGGTCTATTTTGAGATAGACATGGAATGGCGCCGTTTGGGGTGCCCCTCCTTGTAGCCGCTTCACGAAAAACGCATGTCTTTTGCATTCAAAAAATGAAAAACGGTTTTTTTTGTTAAACAAGTTGGAACCTCGCTTTGGCAACATTGTTTGCCATCACAAGACGGAGGCATGCGCCCAATTTGGGCATATTATCAGAAACTATTCAACGGATGCGGCCATATCATTGCTAGTTTGGCTTGAAAGCCATGAATCTTCATTCGTGGTAGGTCATTTTTGAGAACACTTTTTCAAGAAAATGCTGGTATTGCCAGTTTAGTATTTTTGCTAGTTGGTAGGCCACATTTGATGATGTGACGCGGAGGTCTCCCATTTTTTTTGATTTTTTTGAATTTTTTACGGTGTTTTCAAAAACCGGCCGATTTCGTCGCGGCGACCGTCCGTGGCTAGGGTTTGAGCCGTGCAAATCTGTTGTCGATTCTGTGATGGAATGCCTGCCTGTGAAGCTAAAAAGCATTTTTAGTGAAAATAACGGGCAAGCTATGGAGGACCCGTAGCTCAAATTCCAGCCAGTTCCAGCTGAATCGCCCGAAGGTGGTCCGAATTGCCGGGAGTAGCTACGAGGGTCGGAAATGCATGCTTTTTGGCGACTGTCCGTAAAATAGGATCTACTTTGAGATAGACATGGAATGGCGCCGTTTGGGGTGCCCCTCCTTGTAGCCGCTTCACGAAAAACGCATGTCTTTTGCATTCAAAAAATGAAAAACGGTTTTTGAATTTCAGTTTTGCTAAAGCACATCTAGATGTGTCATAAGTATTGCACATCTAAGTCCTATGGCATTGATCTTACGTCGAGATTCATGTGGATATTTTCCTTTTTCTTTTTTCTTTTCTCTTTATGCTTGATTCACTCACTTAGATGTGCAATAACTAGAGCACATCTAGATGTGCCCTAGACACACCCTTTGAATTTGTACGGTGTTTTCAAAAACCGGCGGATTTAGTCACGGCGGTCTTCCGTGGCTAGGGTTTGAGTCATGTTTTTAGCATTCAAAAAATGAAACTTATATTGTTTCATACATGAGCATGCACAAAAACCCATAATTTTATCTTTCATCCATGAGCATGCATAAAAAATTTCAATTCCCATCAATTACCAAACTAAATATTCATCGTTAAAAACATGACTTGTTTAGATGACACTGTCATACAGCATCCATGAGCATGCACAAAATTAAACCTGACATACTTAACATTGACATGTTCATATTACACTAACAAGCTTAAACCTAACATGCTGAACACCTTCTTAACACCTTCACTCCTCCTTCTTCTCCTTCATCAACCTGATGCGCTCAGAGTGGCGAATCCCAACGCGGATGTACTCCTCTACCACAATTGGCATGGTCCTGTCGCCAAGCTGTGGGATTGCAGGCGCCGCCACCATCGCGAGGTCGTCGTCCGCCACCACCATCGCGAGGTCGTCATCCGCCACCACCATAGCAAGGTCGTCATCCACCACCAACATAGCAGGGTCGTCGTCAGCCACCACCATAGCATGTTCGTCGTCAGCCAGAATAGGCTGCTCCTCATCATCCCCGCTCTGCTCCTCGTCGTCATCCCCGGTCTGCTCCTCGTCATCCCTGCTGCTGCTCCCATTGCCTGGCCAAATGCAACAAAGTGTGAACGTGGTGTTGTCGTCGTGCAGGTAGAGGAAGCCAAAAGGACAGGAAGAAGAGAGGCAGAGAGCTTACTAGCATCGTCGTCGTGCTGGTAGTACATGCGGCACATGGTGTTGTCGAACATCTTCACGGTGAACATGGCGTCGCCGTCGTAGCAGAAGACAAGGAAGTACCCGAGCTGTAGCTCATGGGCGCGGGCGAAATGCTCCCAGCCGGGCCCTAGGTACATGTGGCCTTCACCATCAAACACCACCAACACTTTCCACAGCCTGTGAAGCCCACTGTCGGCCTCCTGCAGCTTCACTTTGTGGGGCTCACGGCCCGCGAGCATCTTCGCAAACTTGTCAGGCAGCCTCTGCAGCGAGGGTCAAGCAGTGGTTAATTGTGGCAATCAAGCACTAGATAGCAGAGTGATGATAAAGAAATGAGTGATGATAAATATACCTGCCTACTGCAAGATTTCTCAATTATGATCTCGAAGAACTCAAAACCTTCCAAGCCAGCCATCTCACTTCTACTCTAAACAAGCAATAGGAGAGGAAGAAGCACTTGTGAACAGGACTGGACATAAATAGGAACAGAACCAAGTTTATGATGGCAAAAGTGATAAAAATGAGAAGAGCAATGCACTTGTGGATATTTATGATAGCAAAAGTGAGAAAAAAAAGCAATGCACTTGTGAACATTTGGAATACTACTACTCTATCTACAATGGACCATATCTGCCCATGTGCCCATGTCTACTATAAATGGCAAACACAACATCAGGATCATATCTACTATAAATGGACCATATCTACAATGAACCATATCTACTATAAATAGACCATATCTTCCCATGTGCTACATTTTGTTAGAACCCAACACTTAAGAACTGAACCCTAGATTCTCAATTTAAACACACCTACCCAATACAGTCATGTACAAAACTGAACAGCTTTATAGTCGTCGATATGCGCATGAAAGCTATTGGCTTGACACCGATATAGTCATGTACAAAACTGAATTTAACACTAGAATTTCAGAGATTCAGAGCTATTGGCTTAATTTGCTTTGCTAGGGTTTATATAGCCAAAGGCCACTGGAGGCTAGATCCCCTACAAGTTTAACTGCTCCAGTGTGCCGCTACATCTTTTTAGACAAATATAAACATGTTTATTTTAAAAACAAACAAACAAAATTGGAAAATACTAATACACTTGCAACATTATAAGTGTTGGCATCATTTTTCCCCTTTCGGTCTGCCTTTTCTATTTCTGATGAATTCTACGTCATTGTGAAGAGAACCACAGGGAAACTAGCATACCTAGCAAGGTAGCACCACATCAACTGAACATGGCCAAAAGGGACCTAAACCTAAATGCCTAATTCAGTCTGCAAAATCCCTCTGAATGTGGTCCAAGCGCTCGACAGTTGGGCTGGAATCAACAGAACGCACGCGCAGGCACAATATGACCATTAGCCATACGCGCAGGCACAATACGAGTAACTCCTAAATCAGCATGCTCGTTGGCCTTGTTGGCCTTGTCGACAAAGAACATGGGGGAAACAAAGCAAATCAAAGAACACAGGGGGAACAGAACGGACCTGGGGGGACGGCGACTGCTTGAGCTTGTTGGCCTTGTCGGTGTCGTGGACGGCGACTGCTTGATCTACTACTCTATCTACAATGGAACCCTAATCAGCATGCGCCAGGGAACCCTAATCTAATCAATAGGAAGAGGAACAGGAAGGACTCGGCGGATTCATACCTTAGGAGGCCGTCGCTGCCGATGGAGGAGTGGTTCGCCAGGGAGGTCGTCACCGTCGATGGAGGAGAAGGGGATGCCAGCGGCGGAGAGGAGGAGTGGGTCGAGTGGATAATGGAGAGGAGGAGCGGGTCAAGTGGACAGGAGGAGTGGGGCAAAGAGTGGGTCCACTTGTCAGCGAGTTCTGTTTTAATATATTGAAAAGGGTTGGCATAGAGTACAAAACCAACAGCCTCTAACTAGTCCAGTGGTAGAAAAACAATGGAATAAGCGGCAGGTCGTGGGTTCGAGCCCCCGCTCGCCCAATATTTTTTGGTAGCTCAGGGGAAAAGGGTCGAGTGGGTAGAGTAGCAAAATGGCCCACTTGTCAGTGAGTTGGTCGAGTGGCCCACTTGTAAGCGAGGTTTGTGTTTGATACTTAACTGGTTTGATGATTTGAAAAGAGATGGCATAGAGTGGACGACCAGTAGCCTCTTCCTAGCCCAGTGGTAGAAACACAGTGAAACGAGCGCACGGTCGTGGGTTCGAGTCCCCGCTCGCGCATATTTTTTTGCTCGCAATGAAATGGGGCCGCGCGTGGGATCAGATGGTTGTCTAATGGAGCGCGCCCAAAAATTCAGTTAAAACAGCTCTGAAAACATCTTCAGTTCACCAAAAACAACATCTTCAGTTCAAAAAACATCTTCAGTCCAAAAACAACATCATTTTGCAATCTTTTACATCACAACCAAAACTACATGATCACCAAAACTAAGAAAAACAGCTCTAAATACAACATCTTCAGTTCATCATTTTGCTTCTTCATTCAAAACAACATCTTCATTTTGCATTGTATCTTCCGTCACCAAAACTACATCATTTTGCATTGTATCTTCAACCATCATCTGCCTCTCCATCACTACACAGTCTCATGCATTTTGGTACCTGGAGAGATTTGTAGTACAAAAACTACATCAGGATCACATCAACAACAACTACCAAGGAGACAAAATAGCATTAGATCACCAAGGAGACCAAATTTACCTTCGTTACTCATCGTCGTCGATACGAAAACAAGGAACTCTATGCCCACTCCTGTTTTCCTCATCATCACTACAATATTGCAGCATAGTATGATCAGTCCGGTTTTCCTCATCCTCGCTTTCATGTCCATCCTCTACCACCTTTCTTCTTTTCTTGATGCCTTCAACTGTTGCAGCACCAATGATCACACGTTCCCGGTCCCTTCGCACTCTGCTTTGCACCGGAACTTCCATAGAGTCATCATCAGCTTGCAACGGAACTTCCGTAGAGTCATCATCTTGGTATGTTAGTCCACCATCACCGGGGCCCTTTTCCACTTCAGTTTCAGTCACACTCCACAAGTGTCTGTGCTGAAAGTTTTGCACAACTCGCCATTTTCCGTGCAAAAGAGTGTCTGGCAGATAAAACACCATTGTTGCTTGTGTTATTAGAATAAAGGGATCACTCTTATACCAGCACCTTGCAGTGTTGATGCTTTTGAAGTGGCCATCATATTTTACAAAAGAGTCTCTCCTCTTCTTGCTACCAAGCTCAAACCAGTCACAGCGAAATAAGACAACCGAGCGATGGATGCATCCACTAGAGTTGTACTGCAACTCTATGATGCTTCTCAACTGACCATAGAAGTCAATGATCTCACCATCATGTGACCCCTCAGTGACGATTCCACTATTCCGTGTCTTCCTTTTTTCCTCGCGGTCAACGGTGTGGTACCGGACACCGTCAGCAATGCATGCTGAATACACTCTCACTCGCTTATCCGGTAAGCATGCCAAAGCAAATAGATCATCACTGACCTTCTTCTCCTCATGCAACTTTCCAATCTGCACAAATAAACCATTTAGCAAACAATGGTATTTAACAATGGGTGAATAACACAGAAAACATAAAACATGTGGCTAAAGATCTCACATGATTCTTAAACCAATTAGCAAACACCTTGGCAACCCTTTTATCAACATTGATATTGCTTTCTTCCTGATTTAACTCTTCCTTGCATTTCCTACAATGCCAACAAAACATGTGAATTAAAACATTAGGCTGGTGCCAACCCAAGCAAAAAAATATATATATAATGAGTGCACAAGATATAACGTACTCGATATATGGTAGAACCTCGACGCAATTGCTGAGCACAAACAAAACCATCTTGTCATACTCATCACCAGCCTCCAAGTACTGTGAGGCTCCAAGAAAGTTCACACCATGGTTGAAAACAGAGACATCACCACTTTGCGAATCAGACCGCTCTCTATTTTTGCCCGTCCGGTTCCATCTTGTTTCCACATCACCAAAGTATCTAGAGCAAAAAGTCAAGCACTCATCAACGACATATGCTTCAGCAATAGAACCTTCAGGTCTTGCTGTGTTTCGCACATAACGCTTACAAGTAAGCAACCTTCTTTCGATTGGGTACATCCAACCGTATTACACAGGGCCTCTAAGCATTGCCTCTTTGGGTAAGTGCACCGCCAAATGGACCATCACGGTGAAGAAAGCTGGAGGGAAAATCTTCTCGAGCTTGCAAAGAATAATTGGGATTTCTTTTTCAAGTCTTTCCAAGACAGTTAACTTGAGGGTTTTGCAGCACAGTTCTCTAAAAAAAATTCCCAGCTCAGCAACCGCTTCATATATATCCTTGTGCATGATTCCTCGGAGGCCCGCCTGTAAAATCCTTTGGAGGAGGATGTGACAATCATGGGTTTTCAGTACTGAAAGCTTGAATCCATCAGAAGTAACACACTTTGCTAGGTTAGCAGCATAACCATCTGGAAATTTCACCGCCCTTAGGAATTCACAGAATGCAAGATTTTGTTCTTTATTCATTGTATACCATGCTCGTGGAATTTCAAATGAATCTTCATCTTCATTGTGCTGTAGATGCAAATCTTCTCTTATGCCCATGTCCTCCAAATCAAGCCTAGAACTAACCGTGTCCTTTGTCTTCCCTTCAATGTTCAGAAATGTCCCTAGCAGATTCTCGCATATGTTTTTCTCAATGTGCATTACATCGAGATTATGCCTTAATTTCAGATCAACCCAGTATGGCAGGTCCCACAAACAAGACCTCCGGTACCAACATTGACCTTCCTCACGCTTTCTTTTCTTCGCCAGCTTTCCTGGTCTCACATCTTTCACCTTTTCAAGTTGCTGCTCCAGCTCTTCTTTAGTGAATTTAGCTGGCTTGTCACGGGTTTCATTCTCACCATTAAAATCTTTGCTTCTTCGCCAGCGATGGTTTCGGGGAAGAAAGCGGCGGTGCCCAATATAGCATATCTTGCTCCTTATTCTCTTTGAGCAAGGGTCTTTGTCACAATGGACACAAGCCTGATAACCTGCTGTGATCCTCCTAGACAGAGTGTGCAGAGCCGGGAAATCATGGATGGACCATATGATCGCAGCACGTAGATTGAACTTTTCTTCCGGACTCAAGGCATCGTATGTAGGTACACTAGTCCAGAGCTGGAGCAGTTCTTCTACGAGGGGCTCCATAAAGACATCAAAATCCTTTCCTGGAGAATCTGGACCCGGGATAAGCAATGACATCATGAAGTTGGACTGATCCATGCATGCCCATGGTGGCAGGTTGTACGGCACCACAAAAACTGGCCACATGCTATAAGACGTGCTCATGTTCCCAAACGGATTAAACCCATCTGTGGCAATGCCAAGTTTTATGTTCCTTGGATCTGCAGCAAAATCAAAATGTATACGGTCAAACTCTTTCCATGCCTCTCCATCCGCTGGATGGCTCAGCTCATTGTCCACAGGTTGCCGCTTCAGCTTGTGCCACTGTACCTCACGCGATGATTTCTTTGAGATGAACATCCGCTGCAGCCTTGGTATCAAGGGAAAGTGCCTCAGTACCTTCTCCGGTATTGACTTCTTCCCATTAGCATCTTTCCACCTAGATGCATTGCATTTTGGACAGTTGTCATGCTTTGCTAAATCCTTCCGAAACAAGACACAGTTATTTGGGCACACATGTATTGACACATAACCTAACCCCAGCCTGCGGATTATGCTCAATGCTTCATCATAAGATCCGGGAACACAACTATTAGGGAATTGCAAGCTCAAAAGACGGAGTATTGCGTTGAATGCGGCATTGCTAATCCGGTAGAAACACTTGACGTGGAGTAACTTCACGATGAAGGTAAATCTTAAAAATTTACCCCCTTCATGAGCTGCGCGCTTCGCCTCCTCTAACACCTCAGCAAACAATGATTTCTGTCCATCAGCACGATCTTCAGCATCGTACAAATCCTTCAATAGGTCAGGAATCCTATCATCTTCATGCCCATCCTCTTCCTCCAAAATAGCATTATCTCGCAAAACTTTTTGCATGAAATCAATGCCAGCATCACCACCACCCATCATATGAGGGGCCTCTGTATCAGCTTCAAAATGTTGAGGTTGTCTGTCTAAAGGTTCTCCATGATATATCCATCTATCATATGTGCTGGACATCCCATTAAGAAGCAGATGATCTTCCACTCTTCCTTGAGCCATTCTTGGACGGTTGAGGCATTCACAACATGGGCAAAGAATGTGAGCATCGTTGGCAAAATTTGCCCGAACAAATGCCATGAAATCATCAACTCCTTTCATATGTTCTTTCGAAAACTTTCTAACTCCTTCTCTAATCCAGTTTCTGTCCATCTGCCAAAGACAACAAATTGTTGCAACTTAGCAAATCAATCTAAGTGCATCAACATTAATTAATGAAAATGGATGGAAGTAATGGAAGCTAAAATTCCAGAAAATTTTATATGCTAATTTCCTAACCACAAGGCCTGAAGAATTCTTAACAAACAAGCTAAACAATTCCTAACAGCACATCAAGAAAATTCATCTATGCATTATCTACCAAACAAGCAAGCTATCTCCTAACTACTAACAGTGCATCAACAAAATTCATCTATGCTGAAGAACATCTGACTGAAATCCATCTCCCACTGCTCGGGTGACGAGAGAGGAGAGGGGGGAAGAGGTGAGGGGTGCATACCGGGAGGTGTGCTTGCGGCGGCGGCGAGTCCCCCATGCTCGGCGAGCCCCCACCACCGTCGGTCACCTACACCCCTGCTGCCCCCCGCCTCCACGCCCTGCCTCGCCTCCGCCCCCTACCGGCCCCGCCCCCGCCTCCGCCGCCGGCCCCGCCCCCGCCTCCGCCCCCTGCTGGTTGCTTCCGCCGCGAGGCCATGGGCGAGGTCACCTGCGGCGAGGCCGTGGGCGAGGTCACCTGGTTGCTTCCGCCGCCGCCCGCCGCCACCTGGTCGGAAGACCTAGAAAAACGCTAAGTGTTGCTCTGTTCGATGCCACCCGCCGCCACCTGGTCGGAAGGTCCCACTTGTCACTGGTACGTGAGAGCTGTGGTTTTATATACTATATGGAAAACTACCCACACATTAGCAACAATCTCTCTCTAGCCCAGCGGTAATGAACGAGCGAAGCCAGCGCGAGGTCGTGGGTTTGAGTCCCCGCTAGCGCATATTTTTTAGGGAATTAAACGCTCGCTCAACCACCTGTCAAATGGGTCCCGCCTGTCAGTGTTGCAAATCGTTGCTCTGTTCGATGCCACCTGGTCGGAAGGTCCCACTTGTCAATGATACGAGAGAGCCGTAGTTCTATATAATGTATAGATAAACTCCCAGATGCGAGCAACTATCCCTCTCTAGCCCAGCGGTAGCATGCGAGCCAACCAAGCGCGAGGTGGTGGGTTCGAGTCCCGCCTCGTGCATCTTTTTTGGGCGAATTAAGCGCTCGGCCCCATCTGTCAAATGGGTCCCGCCTGTCAATGTGTCCCCCGTCTATCTGTTGAATATTAGAACTCAAGCAAAAATGACACCTAGACAGTGACACATAAGCGAGGTTGCTGAGGTGGCTGCCTAATCATCCTAATTCATTCAAACTCAAGTGTAGTGACCATTTTATATTGGTCGTTATCAGCTACGCATGAGGCAGTGGACAGTGCTACTAGCTTTACGACCATTTCCTCTAATGAAATTATGACCTTTCTGACCAAAATGGTCGTTATTGTTTAGGGTTTAGAGCCCCCCAGACAGCTTTTGACCAATTGGTCTAAAATGGTCATAAATTTATGACCAATTCTTCGAGGGTCACTGACAGAAGGTCATAAGTTGACATATTTCTTGTAGTGCGCGGCCAGCCGGTGCGGGAGCAGCGGGTGGAAGCCGTAGTCCTCGGCTCCTTCACGCGCTCCACCGGCGGCCAGGGCGGGAGGCCGGGCGGCGCGTGGGGCGGCCGGGCTGGCCGGGGCATAGCCGGCACGCCCCCCACCTCCTTCTGCTCCTCCTCTCCATCCTCGTCTGCGGCGGTCAGGGAGGGCGCGCGCGGTCAGGCAAGAGCTCGAGCGGGCACGGCCACGGGCGCGAGCAGCAGGGCGCGGGAGCGAGCAGCGGCGGCCATAGCGGGCGGGGGCAGCAGCGGCCAGTGGAGGCGGCGAGGACGCGCTGCTGGAAGGACGGGCGTGCATGGCCAGGGCGGGGAAGGGCTCGTCTTCTTCGTCCTTGCAGTGGCCGTCTCCGCTGGCGCACTCCACGGCCGAGGCGCCCTCGCCGGGCGTACAGGCAGCAGCCACGAGGTGCCCGGGGTCACCACGCCCATGCTCTGCGTCGGCATGCTCTTCAGTTGGTTCGCCTGGCACGTCGAGGACCACGACCTACCTGCCCGACGAGTCAGTCGTCGCGGACGCCCGCTCCAGGTCCAGGGGCGCGCCGAGGCCGCCGTTGGGAAGCGCGACTGGGCGCCGTCCTCGCGACCGGAGGCGAGGCAGCCAGCGAGCGTCGTCAGGGCACGCGGACGGGGCGGCGGCGCTCGAGCTCGGTGGGCGCATGTGCAGTGCGTTCGTCGGTTGGGTGGGGGGGGGGGGCAGCTGGAAGATTTTTTGTCCACAATGCAAAAAATTCGCCGGTGCCTCCCCAGGAGGCCGAAAAAACGCCTCCTGGGGGCACAAGGGCTGGAGATGCCCTTATACGGCATAGCATGGCCAGGAACGCATGCGGCACCAACACCGTGACTATAAAGCTCGTAGCCACCATCACGTTATGAACATGATGTCACGGCAATATGTTACTATCCTATATATTATACTACTCCGAAAGATCACGTTGAATGGTTTGAGATGCGATGTTGACTGTCTAGTTAGCCTATTTTTGTTTTTGTGAAATCATTACTTGACACTTTGAGATACCAAATTTCTTTTTTTAATGAACAAACCACAAGACAAGAAGCTAGCCTCGAAGGCGTCGACAGCCTCGAACAGACTCCTGCACCCGCGCCTTGATCTCCAACCAGCATGTTGAACCCGACACGATCTCCACCTATCTTGGCTCCTCCCACCCAAAGTCCACTGTATTTTTGGACATATACTCAGAATCATTTAAAGT
This sequence comes from Triticum dicoccoides, assembly GCF_002162155.2. Lineage (NCBI taxonomy): Eukaryota > Viridiplantae > Streptophyta > Magnoliopsida > Poales > Poaceae > Triticum > Triticum dicoccoides. The sequence goes on from NC_041392.1 coordinate 49,417,476, forward strand.
GTTCAGATTCTCTAGGAATGAACTCTTGATTTCGCCTTCAACAAGATCAGGTGTTATCGACGTGTGTTTTGTGTCTTTATTGAAGGTGTTAGCTCAAAGCTCAGCCTCAAGGATGAAACACCTAAGATCAATCTTTTGCTGGACTCGTCAACTTGGGCACACATACATGATTTCTTCTTGAATTGAAGATTTAGTCTTGGAGTAGCATAGTTGCCGTTGATCGACAATATGTCGACCTTTGGATTCTCAAGTTCGATGTGGAAGGCCTTGGGCTTTGTAATCCAATTTGTCCGTCATGGATACTCTGCTTTTCTTGACATTGTTAAATAACTGGTATAAGGTTGTGCGCATAGCCAGGGGTTTATCTTCCTCAGAAAAAATGTGCAAAATGATATTTAGGAAAAGAAAAACATAGAACTTCACTGAAGAGTTAAGTAATCAATCACGTGCTCTCTGCCCATATATATTGGCCACGACAAAACACGAGAATCAAGATGAGTCATTATTTTTTCTTCCAAGCTTCAACATTCAATTGCATTTAATTTGTCAAATATTGTACAGCTATGACCAACCAACAATGTTATAAAATGGCAGCTTGGAGCAAATATGACTTGAGGCTATTGTGAGAGAGGAAAGGAAGCAGGAGTCCTCACCATGTTCGAAACATTGATTTGGACTAGAAGTTATCTTTTCTCCGCTCATGGGATTGAGAGGAATTGGGATCTCAGGGATAACCATTCACCTCTGATTTCTGTCGCAGACACTCTTCTAATTTTTTAGCGATGCGTGTTGGAACTAGTCCAAGATGATTCTGTGTACAATGGTTAACTAATAGACACTAGTTTAGAGAAGATAACTTCGATAATTACGCTTGCAAGGGTGTAGTCTTAGGCTATCGCCGTTAGTCAGAAACTGGAAAATGCCAAAAATCTGAAGGCTGCTTTGACTTATGAGTTATGAGTGCTTTGGAGTGACTCACGGGCCAGGGACTGAAGATTACTTTTCATGAAAACGAGCTAGTATGCGTTGATGAGGCATATGAAGTTGCAGACCAGAATATAGAATCATTTGGCTGTGCGACTGAACTGTTGCCTATCTATATTTTTGTATCAGAGCATTCCTATACACTACGGATTTACTGTAGGCACAGGAAAATACGGACTGTAAATAGGTGAAAACGGCAAGATAAAATGCTGTGTAGGCTGAAAGTAAATGAATTTTCCATGCCAACATGTCGTAATTAACAAGTGTTCAATAGTATTTTATTATGCATATGCATTTCCTTCTTCGAAATATCTCAACAACTGGATCGAATGGAGTCTTCGCCAAGGAGTATGGACAGGCAGCGGTGAGCAATACTGCACGTACGACTGCATCAACCAGGATTAACAGATAGACTTAGGTCGAATTCTTTTGGTTGGATGAAAATCAGGGGAATGGGCCCACCCAGTTAAATTACAGGGGTGGAGGGTGGAGAGATTAATGTGGAAGGTTCGGTATTGAGTATATAGATTACCCGTATGGGTAGGCCATGGTGGGACATGGCCTGGGTGGCAATGAAGGTGGTTATTAGGCCAGCAACGTAGTAGAGCAAGGAGATGAGGAACATGCGGGCGGTGATGCATAAGAGCACCACTAACGCGCTGAAGTTCCACCACCTCCTCCTTCACTGCTCCACGCTGGTATTACAGGTAATTACGGGCTGGGATTGATTACATTCTGACACGGAAAGGGTGATTGGAAAGAAGGAGAGTGACGCGGGCCACCCCGGTGGAAATTCAGGGAGCAGGGGGCAGAGAGATTTAAGGAAGGCTCCCTAACAACCCTGTAAAGAGCCTATACGTCTAGGATTATAGCGGATCGATCAGGCCAACCGGAGCTAGCTGCACGCCATGTACGCAATGTTTGACTGGTCGCCAATAATTGTTATCTTTGCTACAGTGCAGCCATGGATTGTGGAAGGTAAAAAATAGTACGTCCATCGGGTGACTGATAGTCATGGTTGACTGGTCTGCGTGCTGAATGGTTGGAAACTACGATGCTGATTTTGTTCCCTTCTTGTGCAATCTCGTTTACAATTCAATGAAGCCACTGTCAGTGAACGGCACAAGTAGGCATCCATGGCGATGTTATATATTCAGGGCACATCTCCACCGATGATGTCGTTGTCCAATTATACTCCCACGCATCCGTAGTGTTGACTGGTTTGAGAGAGATGTGAAGTTGGTTGCCCAGTTTTGTATTTCACATGCCGATTTGTTACTACCTCGTGCGCAAGTAGAACGGACTAACCAATCATCTATGAATATTTTCACAAAATTTTGTAACGTGATTTATAGCCTGGTGTTCCTTGCTTGGTAACAACGAGAGAAATGCCCTCTTGAGCTTTGGCCTTGTGCTCATGTGCTCTCACATTTTATGCCCATACCCGGGACAAGAAACTGGCCGCCAAGACAACCGCATGATTTTTGCCCGACGACGGGATGGCCACAACAGAACAACAGAATCAATACTAGTCATTATTATACACATGTACCCAACCAAATAATGTTATAAGAGAAGGCTTAGTGCAAACATGAGGATGGGTAATGTGAAGGAAGAAGCAAGGAAGCCAGACAGACAGAAAATAAGTCACCATGTTGCAAACACAGATTTGGATTGGAACCAAAGTTGTGTCCCAAATTCTGAGCTTGAGAGGTATCGTGAACACGATGATCACTTGGACGCTCTGGAAGTGATGAACTACTAATTTGTTAGTGGTGCATGTTGGAACAAGTCGATGAACGTCGTTGCTACATTGTTAACTCATAGACATGAGGTTGGCAGACAGGTACTTTGATTTAGTCGTAGGCTAGGCTTTAGGCATAACTAAAAGGCCAAAATTTTGGTGGGGGCCTTTTGGTCTATGGGTGTGTTCGTCACCACAGTCTCGATAGAAGGTCGAGTTTAAAAACAAACTGAAGACAAAGCAATGAATGAAAGGAAGGATGGCTCGCTTCACTTTACATCCAGGGTGGGTCTCGCTGCCGGATCAATGCGTAGGACACACGATCTATACACCCTATATGGAAAAAATAGTAATTAAATAAAAAGTCAAAATAATCTTAAAATATTTTTGAAATAAACTTGACCTTCCATTGTGCATGTGAAAATTAAACAATTCCAAAAAAAATTAAAAACCCCTTTGACTTCTTTTTAAAAATATCGGTCATAATAGTGTGAATAGTAATCTATAGTAGCAAATAGTTTTTCTTTTGCCCTGAAGTCAACGCTGGGTTTTTGTTCGCGAAAATTCATATACTAGTGCAAAAGAAAGTCATGTTTATTCCATAAAAAATTCTAAACTTTTTTGACTTTTTTCTAATTGTTAGAATTTTTTTTCTCATATAGGTGTATATATACGTACCGGGCCCTTCATCCGCCCCATATATGTTCATGAAGAACTTTTGCAAGAATACTGAATTTGTTTCATTATTATGCAATTTCCAATTGCAGCTAAAACATCATTTTGCATTTATTTTGCTAAAACATTGTGGACTCAAGCTCAACCATAGTGCTATAAAAGGCAGCCTAGCAAACACATGAGGATGCTAAATGTGAGAGTATGGAAAAAAGAAACAGAAACGGAACTTCGTCACCATGTTTCGAACTCTGATTTCGATTCACACTAATAATGTTACCGAGACATGAGCTTGAGAGGCATCAGGAACATAGTGAATACTTTTCAACCCCATGAGAGGTTCACTACTTGTACCTTAGTGTTGCAATAATGTAGTTTTAGGCTATCGTCTTTTGGTACTGTGGTGGTGTTTTGCAATTTACTCTCTTTTGGTGTGACTGGAGCAATGTGAAGATCTTGAGGGCATTGGAGCTGCCATTGCGCTGAAGACAACATAATCGCTGCCGTAAGAAGTTTATCAAGAGCCCCTTTGGGAGCCACCGTGAGATATCAGCTAGGTGTTTTAGTGGGCCATCATGTTAAGCTCGGTTATGTAAACTGTCTTTTCTTTTATTCTTGATCCTAGGATCCGACCCACCTTTTTGTATTTCCCGCCTGCCCCTATGCTAATGATTAATAGTAGTATATGGCAGCCATTAGTTGAATCTTTCAAAAAAGAAAAAAATAACTATTGCGCTGAAGATTGAATTTTTATTGAAGAAATGAGACTACTTTTGGCAGCACACTGTAACGCACAACCACATTGATCCTTCCGCCTCCCCTTTGTTTTTGTATCTGGGAGACGACACTGCCTTCCGTCATGGATGATGAAGCAAGCTGGTAGCCGCCTCGACTTGCAAGAATTGACGAGATGTGCCTTGGATTAATCACTCAACATAGCCAGTAGAAATGGCAGATCTGGAACCGTAGCGTGGTTTGCATAGGTGGGTGTACAAATATGGTAGAGCTGACCATGATGCCTCCGTAACATTTCGTCCATGCATACGGTAAAAACTCTTAAAATAAGTTGCAAATCGAGTACTTCTACGGGGATCTGTACTGTTGCGAACTTGATTTACCCGGGACAGGATTCTTGTTTACAACCTGAAAATTGACAGGCCCTCAAGAAAGAACAACAACGGGTGTTTTTTTATAAAGGAAGTTTTTATTGACCCAAAATATAGCAGTAAGTGATGCAAATTAAGATAAGCAACACTCGGTCTTTGCATAACTAATATGCAGACAATCAGTATCACTAGCCTGACTGAAAAAAAGACATATCAGCAATAGAGAAGTCATATGACTGACATTATGTCTAGGTTGAAGGAGATGATGGACTGATCTGGAGATTATGTTGCCACTCATGTTGCGTAAAAATCTTCATAGTCATCTGTTCTAACTGCTTAAAAACCGTCTTGAACAGCGGTTGGCACTTTGTTCGGTGCAACATAGACCACGTATGAAGCGAGTGCGCAGAACGAAGAATAAGGTGCAAAGATGAGCAATTTTTGTCATAAAAACTCAGATAATTTATACATACATAAAGCAACCATAATAACGCCTACGCTCCCCAACCTATTAGTGTTTTGAATCCATTAAGAATACCATTCAACCAATGACCAAAAATATTGGCAACATTTGTGGGTGGATACAAATTAGGCGCTACTTAGATAGTTGATCATGCAGATCGCACAAACTTGCGTCGAAACAAAAAAGGTGTTTGATTGTCTCATTATGAGTGCTACCTGTGATAGGAGTTCGGATTTCCTCGAAGATGAAGGGTGATGTAGTATATTAGCAGATTGTATCTAACATTCTTAAGAAGTTGCTCCCTACTACTACCTATTCTTTCACCATGCACACTGTCCACATCAGCAATCAACATGCAACCATCCACCTATTTCCACCTTGGCAGTCTAGCCACATCATCGATTCCACCCCATGATTTATTTAGTTTTTCTTTCGTGCGCTTCCTATTCCTTCTGTAACCTTTCTTTCGCGTGCTTCCTATTCCTTCTGTACCTGACGAGTTTTACTTTCGTACGGTTCCTATTCCTTCTGTAACTGACGAGACTAGTATAGTTAAGAAGAAGGTTATCGAAACAGTAGGAGACTCACGGAAACAAACATCAATAGTACCCGCACAAACACAAAAAAAAAAACTTGCACCCAACGCGGTCAAGAGGGTTGTCAATCCCCTTATACTCGTTAATTGTAAGGATTAATTCTGGTAGTGATAGATACAAAAATTGCAAAATAAAATAAATTGCCACAAGTAATTTAGGGTTTTAGTAAATATAAAGTGAATGGACCAAGAGGCCATAGCATGAGCATAGCAATGGTGGATAAACAAATTACTGTTGGGCAATTTATAGCAAAGCACATAATTATAATAATATTCATGGCATGATCAATATATAGGCATTACGTCAGACACAAGTATTCCGACATCCATCTGCATCTACTACTGTTACTCCACCTCTCGACCGCTATCGAGTATGCATCTTAAGGGATTAAATTCATAACAAGTAGAGTAATGCTTGGAGCTTGGAGCATGATGGCATACTGTAGACAAAGCAAGATCAAATAATATGTTTGAACCCCATCATTTTACCCTTAATAGCAACAATACAATACGTAGCTTGCTACTCCTCCTATCATAGAGTAAGGTCGCCGCAAATTTGAACCTACTACCAAGCACCTCTACCATTGCGGATAAAATCAATCTACTCGGCTAAAAAAGACGGATAGATCGGAGAAAAATACAAGACTATAAAATCACAAATAATAATTCTCAGAAAAGACTCAGTTACTTTCAATGAATAATTTGATCATAAACCCACAATTCATCCAACCCCAACAAGCACACCGCAAAAGTTCACATCAGATTGATCTCAAATGAGATCATTGTATTGAAGATAAAAAGAGAATGATAGAGAGCCATTTAGCTACTGCTATGGACCCGTAGGTCCTGTGGGAACCATTCACACATCATCACGGAGGCAGCAAGATTGATGAAGATGGCCTCTGTGATGGATTTCCCCTCCGGCGGAGGCAGAGTGCCAAAAAATGCCTCCACATTGGATCACGGAAAAACAGAGACTTGCAGCAGCGGAATAATTGTTTCAGGCACTCTCCTGGGGGTTTCTGGATATTTGAAAAATTATAGGCTAGGAATTATGGTAACTGGAGCAGTAGGGGGGCCACAAGAGGACAGGGCGCCTACCCTCCAGGGCGCACCCACTGCCTTGTCGCTTCATCGTGTGTCGTCTAATCTCCCCCCGAAGCTTCTAGGATCTCTTTTGGTCCAGAAAAAATTACCAAAATTTTTCATCATGTTTGGACTTTTATTTTGGTATGGAATTTCTTTAAAATAAAAAATAAGCAGAAAATAACAACTGGCACAAGGCACTGAGTAAATAGGTTAGTTTTTAAAAATGATATAGAATGGTATATAAAAGCAAAAAAGATTTGTAATATAATACCATGAAACAATCAAAAATTATAGATACGTCGGAGACGTACCAGTGAATACAAAAGCTACACATGTTGCTTTCTTGCCAATTGTGACGCGCGAGGTAGTCTTTGATTAGAACAACCCCCTTTGAAGATACCACATGTAACTTTTAACTTTTACTGGTATATCCGACTACCAAAAATTTCTTATTATTATCCATCAGAACTTCTAAATGTGTTAGTGCATGATACATAGAGCTGACTGTGAAGGGCCCCGATGTATTCCAGGGAAACTCATCTTGTCTATGTGTCTAATTAACCGACTCAAAATGGGATAGACGATTTTTTCCATGACGTAAGATGGGGGACAATCAAATCCCGCTTGAAAGAAATATCTGGCGGGGATGATTGAGCACCTGTAAAATAGTATCACTCTTATCATGGGCAATGCGGTACAAAGCAGGATATTGTTCTCGGAAACTAGCATTGCCTAGTCAGTTTTCCTCCCAAAAAACGAATCTCTAACCTATATTTTATCGCTAATGATCCAAAGAAAAAAGATATTTTCTGCAGCCATTGGTCCAGCACAAAAAGGCGAGTCAACAGGTTTTCAATAGTCCCGAGACAGACCTTTTTGACTAAGATATCATTTACTAAGTAAGACATCATTTTTGACATGTGGGCATGAATTCCAAGGCCATCTTGATCTTTCCACCTATAAACCATGCTCCATTTGGCTAGCGTGTATTTTTTTTATCTTTTCACTGTCTCCTTGCCAAAAGAATGTGGATCAAAAATAATCTAGCCTTTGCAAGACCACTTTTGGGAGTTGAAAAAAGAAAGCATATAGAGAATGATATTTGTGAGGACTGATCAAGACTAGCCATCCTCCAACAGAGAGCAACTTGTCTTTCCAATTGCTCAAGTGTCTCTAAGCATTCCTCTACATGTTTTCACTTCGTATTACTGAAGCGTCGATAATGAATCGGAATTCCAAATATTAAATCTAGAAATGACCTCGCTCACGATAAAACTAGTTAGCGTAATTAGTCACCGCCTCACTGCATATCCCAAGCAAAACAATTCACTTTTATAAAAATTAATTTTGAGGCCTGGCATCTGGTCAAATGTTGAAAACAAGAGACTCAAGTTTTGACGCTTGTCCATGTTCCATGATAAGAATCGTATCAACGGCGTATTGCAGAATAGAGAGGCCGCCATCTACAATGTGTGACACTACCTCTGCAATCTGACGATCTTACTTGACGTGATCAATCAGAATGAAAAACATGTCTGCAATAATGTTAAAATAACATTGGAGACATGGGGTCACCATGACGTAGTCCTTTTTCGTTTGGAAGTAGTGGCCCCATCATCATTGACTTTATAGCCATACTATCTCCGGTAACAAAACTTTCAATCCACCGACGCCATTTATCGAAGAATTCTTTTATTCTCTGGGCCTATTGAGGAAACGACCACTTGCTTGTTATAGGCCTTTTTAAAGTCAATCTTAAACACTACTCTAATTATGTTTTTTGGGTGCATCTCGTGAGTGGTCTCATATAAAATTACTATTCCATTGAGTATATTTCTTTCTTGCAAGAGAACCATTTAGGATGGCCGTACGACATGATTAGCAATCGTGTTAAGCCTATTAGTAGCTGCTTTGGTGAAAATTTTGAAGCTGACATTAAGGACATATATGAATATATATTGCTAGATTTGCTCAGCTTTCATTATTTTTGGCAACAAAATAATCTCACCAAAATTTAGCCTAGATAGGTTGAGTTGGCCGGCATGAAGACAACTGAACAACTTCATAAGGTCATTCTTTATAACATCACGAAATTCTGATAGAACTTTGCGGGGAAACCGCCAGGGCCTGAAGAGTTGTTATGTTTCATGTGAAACACCGCAGCTCTCATCTTCACTACAGAGAAAGGTACCGTGAGTGTATTGTATATTTTCACATGCCGCAACCATATGTGTTCAGGATTCAGCATTCAGCAAGCCTGTGCACTCGTTTAGGTATACCTTATACTGGTTGTTCGATGTTTTATCACCATATATGCGGCTCCTCCCTGTTCCTCGGACGGTTCTCTGTGTTGATCAGCTGCCAGCCTGCACCGCCAATGTTCTCTGCGTCGACGGGCCTGAGCTGCTTCGTCCTGTTGCTGGTTGCCACTTGATCGGAAGCTATGGACAAAGTAATGTCGAACTCATGGATGGGCAGGCGTCAGATCAAGCATTTGGACGTACAATGTGGCCATAAGTGGTATTCCAGCTGTTTGCTTGTCATCTCAATTATCGTGGTTATGTCGACCTGGGAAGCGGGGCCAATTATGGTATCTCCGAAATACATCCTCGGAAAATCTTATTAACAACTGCCGTGTTAACTAGTGTGGACGTGGTTGATTTACATATTTTGCTTAACGTGCACGTGCCCCAACCGTGTGTTTCAGGGTTCAGCAAGAACCTCCATGAATTTTATCTCTCCATATTAGTTATCCAAGTTCTTTACTAAATAAATCAGCATACTGATATTTATATACCATATGCGAGCACTCCACTGTATATATGTAGCTAGGCCTCCAGGTTTTCATCATCAAATTAAGGAGCTACTCGCTCCTCAATTTCATTGTAGAAAACTGATATAACAGACAAACCAGGCTCACATGACGTCACCAGGCAACCCCATTTATCAAGCTCTACTACCTTATCACTAACTCCTCTATTAAGACATTTTAGCAGTTTAATTTAAACTGTCAAAACGTCTTATATTTAGAAACGGAGGTAGTACAACACATCAAGCAGCATTACTGCGGAAACCAGTGACAAACTACTAGACTATTATTAGACCATCACAAAGCATGAACTAGCATCCTAACCAGGATTTTTTTCCAACCGGGCTCACACCCCTTTTCATTAATTGCTTAACGGAAATACAGCAGTCTCAGTAGTTTTTACAGCCATCGCCCATTGGGCTACTAGAAAACGACTAAGCAAAAGGAGACCGAAAGGGGAGAGCGAGTTGGAGCATCAACAGGAAACCCGCAACAAATGACTCTAAAACGAGTCATCCACCACGGGGCAAAAACCTGTTGACACCAACCATCCCATCCTCAAAGTGAACAGCACGAAACGAACATCCCACGAAACCAGGAAGCCAAGTACGGGACACCACCACCAAAAGGAACCACCGAACATCTCAGCGGGCATCAAACCCCAGTGAGATCACAAACTTCTAAGTCTACTGGGCAGAACAACTTCAAGCACCATTTCCCAGCATGAGCCTCCCCCTGGTAGCAGAACGATCCGCCAACGAAGCAGCCGCGCGCATCATCTTCTGCACTCCAGCCTGGACGTTTTCCTTGTCGATCCCTTTCAGCAGACCTGACCAATACATCAAAAAGGAGCATGCAGTGAAAACAGCCTCCAACGGGGAGCGAATGATACATTTGTCAAACGTTGCCTTGTTACGAGTGCACCAAATGCCCCAACAGACAGCAGCAACAATAGTCATGTAATGCTTTTTACCACCAGGAAGATATTTATAGAGCCATGCCCAGCTTTGCCAAATGGTTTTAGGAGTGCAGGATGCTCCCAGGGCTGACCCAATCGCCCCCCAAACAGACCGAGCAAACACACACCCAAAGAAAAGATGATCCGCAGATTCAATATCATGGCAAAATGAACATGTTGGGTTCCCGGGCCAGTTCCTTTTCCGCAAGTTGTCCCTAGTAGGGATGGCATTCTGAAACAGCTGCCAGAGGAAGATTTTAATTTTCAAAGGAATCCTAGCTTTCCAGATCAACTTGTAGTCAGGTCCTGACAAATCTTTTTCTAACCACTCATAAACAAATTTCGTGGTAAAAACCCCCTTGCTATTAAACTTCCAGACACCATGGTCAGGAGAGCCATTCAAAGGAAGCTTTTTGGCCCCATCCACCACACGAACCCATTGATCGGAAAGCTCCGCGAAGAGATTGCGCCGGAATCCCATCACGAAGTTATTAGCGACAAATTTCACTATGGTGCAGTCCTGATCTTGATAAATATCAGAAAGAACAGGATACCATGTTTTCAGAGGAGTCTCAGACAGCCAGGAGTCATACCAGACCCTAGCCAGGTCACCCATGTTAATGCGGATTCCTCTGCCCTTCATATAAACCTCTTTAACTTTCATAATAGCTTTCCAACAAGGGGAGTCATTGAATCGAGTCTGTACATTAGCCACCGTCTTGCGTTTAAGATACCGGGCCCGTACAATTTTTTGCCACAACCCATCTCCTGACTCCAATTTCCACCACCATTTAACAAGGAGACTAATGTTCTGCTTATGAAGATCTTTGATACCCAATCCCCCTTTCTTCTTAGAACGACAGACCCTAGCCCATTTGACCCAATGATAAGCCCGTTTATCTTTCATCTTCCTCCAAAAGAAACGTCTTCGATGTTTATTCATCTTCTCAATGAACGTTTTGTTAAGGAGGAACATAGACATGAAATAAGATGGAATCCCATCGAGGCTAGAGTTAACCAAAGTTAATCTAGCACCAGACGAAGCAATATAGCTTATCCAAGCTGCTAGTCTTTTAAGGAGTTTGGCATCTAGGAAATCCCAGTCCACAGTTTTAAGCATAGCATACGTTACTGGGACCCCCAGATATCTCATAGGAAGCTTACCAATCTGGCACCCAAACATCTCGGCATAAATTTGGTCAATATCGTTATCCCCACCGATCAAAAAGACCTCACTCTTATCAAAATTAATTTTAAGCCCAGACATCAGTTCAAACAAATACAGAAGCAGCTTGACATTCAACGCCTTGCCCACATCATGGGAGAAGCAAATTACTGTGTCGTCTGCATACTGCAAAATCCCCACTCCCCCTTCAATGAGATCAGGAGCTAGCCCTTCAAACAGTTTATTTTTCTGGGCAGCCAAGACCATCTTGGTCAGACACTCAGCGGCTATATTGAACAGGAAAGGGGAATGAGGGTCACCCTGACGCACCCCTTTGGCGCTTTTAATATAGGGCCCAAGTTCATCGTTAATCTTGACACTAACCGTGCCATCTCGAAGGATCTGAGATACCCACCCACACCACTTAGGGCTAAACCCTTTTTTCCTATGACAATCAAGAAGGAAGTCCCAATTGACTTTGTCGTAAGCTTTTTCGAAGTCGAGCTTAAGAACAATACCCGTCCTTTTTTTAACATGGGTATAATGCATGACTTCATGCAAGGATAAAATCCCATCCATAATGTTCCTCCCTTTAATGAAGGCATTTTGCTGAATGCTAAACAATTTGGGGGCATATACACTCGCTCTCCTATCCATGACCTTGGTGATCAACTTATAAGGGCAACGCAACAAGCAAATAGGTCTGTATTGTTGAATACTATTAGCCTCGGAGGTTTTGGGCAGAAGGGTGATAATGCCATAATTCAAATGCTGCACATCAAGTTTGCCTTCATGAAACCACTCAAGAAGACTAAAGAGGTCCATGCAAACATCATCCCAGCAGTGCTGGTAGAACTCAGCAGGAATGCTATCGGGGCCAGGCGCACGATTAGGCTCCATAGCAAAAAGATCAGCTTTGATTTCCTCTAGGGAAAAGGGTTTAGTTAACTCTTCATTATCACTCGAGGATATTTTTTCCTCATTAGACCACAAGGAAGCATCAACACTACACATATTGCCAGGTGCAGGTCCAAACAACTCCTTATAGAACCCAGTAGCATGTGCTAATAAATTTTTGGTTCCTTCGATAATAACTGAGCCACATTCAAGAGAACGCATCATATTTTTCCTACGTCTCCCATTAGCCACTTTATGGAAGAAATCAATATTATTGTCACCTTTCAGCAGCCACCTTTCGGTAGACTTTTGGTGCCAGGATAACTCCTCCTCTGAGTAAATATTATTGAGTTCCACCAGGATATTAAGTTTTCTCATATATGCCTCCCCACTCAAATCAGATTTCTCTTCCAAGAGCTCCAGCTCTTGGGGTTCTAGCCTAAGTATATTTTTCTTAATCCTGATATTGCCAAAATTGTTAGAGCCCTACCCTTTAAAAAATTTCTTCACCCTCTTCAACTTGATATTCAGAATATCAATAGGGTCGTCCGTGTACACAGGTTTAGCCCATATTTCGGCAACCAGAGGGAGGAACTCTGGGTTGATCAACCAAGCGTTGTCAAATTTGAAACACCTATTGCCTGGGGCCCTAGATGAGGCCACCCCTCCATCCAGTAACAGAAGATTATGATCAGAGAGGTCCTTGACCATCTTCGCAATCGACACTAAGGGATATAAATCTTCCCAGTCAGTAGACATTAATACCCTATCAAGTTTTTCTAGAGTAGGATGCTCATGTTTATTAGACCAAGTGAAACAGCCACCAGCCATGAAAATCTCCCTCAAGCCCAACAAATGAATAATGGCATTAAAAACATCAGAAAAGTGGGATAGAGGAGTCTTTTTATTCTTTTCCCCACAATGTCTAATGATATTAAAATCACCACCCACCAAATATGGAGTGTCAACTCTATGACAAAAGGAGGACAACACAGCTAGAAATTCAGGTTTAGTCTCATCCTGAGCAGCACCATATACTACCAATAAAGCCCACTTGCATTTCTTAGCTTTATCAAAAAGATTGATCTGTAGTATATATTTGCCACGCACCACGTCTATCACTTCAAGTGTTTCTAGCCTCAAACCACATAAAATCCCATCAGATTTCCCAATCGAAGGAATCCATTCCCACCTGAATTCAGAATGAGGGTCGAACCTCCTAAAAAAGGAGGGCTTATAATTCTTTTTCATGGTCTCTTGCAAACCAATGAAATCCACTTTATTGGTATTAATGATATCAGTGAGGCAGGAAGCCATACCACTTTTTCCTGCCCCCCTACAATTCCAGAAGGCCCCAATCATTTATAACGTTCAGGTTTCTCTCTCACCCTGGTAGGCCTACTAGGATTCAGAGTAGCCCTACCATCATCCTCTTTCTTCTGCCTCCGAGTCACAGGTCTAACTGTGATGTTAGGGGACGAAATCACTACTTTATCCTTCATAGGGGACTTTTTCTTCTTTCTTCTAGAACGAACAGGAATAAATGGGACATCATCTCCCGTGTCCTGATCTTCCCAGGTTAAGGAAAGAGGGGCAGCGTTACCTAAGCCATCTTTGATGGTGATATCCGTAGGGTTGGTTTTTTTCTCATGAAGCAGTTGTCTAGATGTTTCAAGTTCACGAAGAATCTCAATAGTATTAAAGTTATCATCAGGTATATTGACCCCCATAAGAGAAGCACGTAACATGATAGCAGTATTGGACAGAGCAGAAAATTGATTGCCATTAGAAGATGGGGGAGTACCTTCGAAGTTGCGCTTCTTCAGCCGATCAGCTGCCCTCTGCTCCACCCTAGCAAGCTTTTGGTATTGGTTGCGACCCTCAATTCCAGACACCTCACGCTGCATTTCATGAACAGGAGATCCAGTAGGAGACTCAACAGTATACATACTGCGAGTCTCACTCCCCTCTTTAGATCCATCCTCCATCTCAACAACCCGAGGCATATTAGGCCATGCCACATAATCTGACAAACGAGGGATAGTATTCGCATCATTTTCTCCATCATAACACATAAATGCAGGCGAGGGAGGGACAGGAGTCAAAGCCCAAGCACCTGGATTCTTTTTCCCCTCATACCTCGGAGAGCCACCCAAGGGAGCTTTTTCATCCATACCAAGGTTACTTTCTGTGCTCACATCAGTCTGTCCACAGGAATTCAAAGCCTCATGCTCATCAGCCATATATGAATCAGAAGCTCGATATGATTCTCTTCATCACTCTCTTCTTCCTCTTCATTTTCGGAAACAGTAGACAACCGAGTGGTGGCAGAATAGTTGTGACAAAAGGAATCCCCAACAACAGAAGCACTTGTCCCTCCTTGCTCATATGAGGTGGAAGCATGGAAATCAAATCTCGCTTTTTTAGAAGCAGAAGGAGAATTACTGTCAATAGGAATGGAGTATTGACTCGCAGCAGGGGCCCCCACTACCACACGTTCCACTTCATAATAGAAATCATAGAATTGCTCACCCAACATTCCTTCAGCAGATGGTGGAATTTTATCCACTTCCCTGCATCCCAGAAGAATGCGGGCATACTCAGGTTTATGCAACGTAACTTTATCCACTTCCAGAGTGACCCCTACCAGTGCCCCAGCATATGAAACATGTTGAACACATTGTTTCTCCAAAGGGACATTTCGGACGCGAACCCAAGCTTTCTGCAGATCAGCTTTGGCCCCTACAGATGCTGACCAAGGAGAAATGGATACTATGACAGAATCATCGAGAATAGGAAGTATTTTGCCATAGCAGCAAGCTCTTTCAACCTCACGAGCATTAGGAAACCTCATCACAAACTGCGTAGGACTGATTTGGCGCGCAGTGCAACGCCATTTCTTAGGCTTTTGCGCAAAAAAGCCATTAAACTCATTCTCAATCTCTTTCACATAAGCCACGCCCTTCACCAGAGTAATCACCACAGTGTTAGTTTTCTCACCAGCCTGCTTATTCGCACAACAATCAGGGATGAAGAAGAAACCCTGACCAGGGGATTGGAAACCGCACATGAATGGGACACATTCCCATGGCTGAGGAATCTGACACAATTGCGCCATGTGCCCAAGTTTACCACACTTCTCACATCTAATGGTAGGACAACGAGGAGCAAAGTGACCTGTAAGGTTGCAGTTGAGGCAGCGTTCCTCCGCGCCCTTGTTGACAGGAGCAGGCGGAGCTGGTGGGGGAGCCAGATCTCCGTCTTTCGTCGTCGTCTTCATGTGCGTAGGCCACTGGTCCTTGGAGCCCCCGCCTTGCATCTTCACCGCCGCATCCCATCGATCTCCAGCCGCCGCACCTCCAGATCTGGCGCCACCGGGCGGCGGGGGGTTCGTGCGCTGCCACACCAGATTACGTCCCTGGCTAGATGAGGCCTGCGCGCGCCCCCCACCGGTGTTGCCGCGGCCCGCGCCCTCGCGACCCCCGAACTTGCCGCCGCCCCGATCCGCCATCTCTTGAGATGCAGCCGAGCCGCTCGCAACTTGAGCGAAGGACCGCACGTCCCCGGCAACCTTCCCTGGCCACCACTGGAACAAATCAGCAGGTGGATTAGAGGGAGGGGAAACCGTAGATCTGGCCCAGAGGTGGAAGAAGAGATGTCGGAGGTGCGAGTCGCCCGCTCCCTGGGGTGGGGGATCCGCACGCGTCTTCTTATCCTTCCCGTGCCCCGCGCTGGGGTCCTCATGGCAGCCTGATGGCCATGGATCTGGCCCTCCCTCCCCCAAACTCGTGCCAGGTGGAGCGCATCGAGGGGTGGTCTGCCGCCATGCCCCACCCCCATGCAAGCCGGCCCCAGGAGCAGCGGGAGGCATGCATGGCTGGGGAATTCGCCGGTCAACCCTGACCAGGTGACACGGAAAGGAGATGGCATCGCCGTCATATACGCCTTCTCCTTCCCGGAGCGCCCGTGCGTCTACCGTCTGCCCGCCGGTGTCGAGCAGCACCAGTTGGAGCGCCTCGTGTCGGAGAAGCAGAGTCCCTGGCTGGAACAGGATCGAGCGTCGCGATCGGAAATCAGGAGCAAACGAGACCTCCCATCTCGTATCATCACGATCGCCCGCATCGCCCCCCTTCCTCGACGGCCGCTCGCCACGTGCGCCGAAGTCTCCGCTCGCCGCCGCGCCGCGCACGGTGCCCGCGCTCGCCGCCATCACCTAGCTAGGTGCTAGTATCATGAATAGAGTATTTTTAAACGATAGAACTTGGGCCAGCCTCCTAACCAGGATTACTCCTATAAGAATAGCTTCTTCAGAAGTATCTCCATGATGGGCATCGGCCTGAATTCATTCCTGTGATCACAATGTGTTGCATGTCGTGCATCATTTTCTGAACTCTGCAAGATCGATCAATAAGGCCCGACCAAAGTACATCATTTGTCTTTAATCTTGCATTTAATGTGGTCGGCCAGACAGCTTTGAGACGTCTGGACGTTGCATTATTATGATCTGTACTTATTTGTGTCTCAATTTTCTATAGCACCAAGATGAATTCCGGAACATCTTAAGCAATGGATCACAGATAGCTGTGTGCCCGCACAAACTAAACGGTTACGGATACGTGATGTGATTCGTGTGATGTGCATAAATGTTTCAAGTCGATGTGTCCTCTCGGATAATTGGTGTCGCTCAATACACGGTTAAAGTTGAGTGCCTCTTTTCTTTTGCGGGCGAAAGGAAGATTTTATTTCATCAATCAAGACATAAATCATTCTTACAAATATCAGGGACGTCTCCTGGTCCCGAGCCCAACCACACCACTGTGCGACCTTCTGTCCGTCCAAAGGAGGTCAGATAATGACTTGCACCATTCTGTTCCCTACGAACATGAGATAGCTTAAACATCCTTCCTTTCCTCAAAAGCCTTTGAATTTGATCAACCAACATGGTATAGCGAGACCGGTCCCTGCCCGGGCCATTAATCATGTTAAGAGCGACAAGGCAGTCCGTCTCTACTTCTATCGGCATCTCCATCCGTTGCAGGGCGAGGTTGATGCCCTCCATGCAAGCTGAGAGCTCAGCCTCCAATGGTTCTGCACATGTGCGCAACTCTCTACAGAATGAGAATATGATATCGCTGGTGGAGCCGCGCAGAATCATGCCCGCCCCTGCAGTTCCCGATGTGGCGCAGAACGATCCGTCAACGTTCAGTTTTACCCAGACTGTACTGTTGTTATCTTAATTTTACTTGGGATTTGTACACCCTGAACGTGACAGGTCCTGGAAGAAGGAACAAGAACCGGTGGTATGTATGCTTCATGCTGAACATATGCCAACCAAGTGTTTCGTCCAGGTTTGAACGAGGCCCGTTGACTGTATCTTTTCTGTCACTCTTACTCTGTATATTACTAGTAGTTATGAATGTTTTTTTATTGTAAATCATACTACTACATACGAGCACTAGTACTATGTACGTTCAATGCAACTGCTCTCAAGACCGTGCAACACACCTGCATTCATTTTGTGATGCATACATCCGTGCCTAATCCTATCCGACCAGCACAGCTTTGCTCTTCAATATTGCGCGTGAAGCACTATGTCGGACAGCTATGAAACTGTTTAGTACTACATTACATTATGATGGTTTATTTTGTGTGTTTGTTACTAATTTGACAGCAACTCAGCATGATCTGGATGAACGGATAATCCCATAATGGATAGCCGCGTAAAGGAACGGTCACAGATGTGTTATGAATGCTAACCGTGATCAGCGCCCTAGCCGTCATCCCGTTGCTCGTCACCGTCGTGTTCGAGTGAATGGCCGGTCATGATTGACTAGATGAGTTAACTAGTTAGAGATGTGCACAATATTTTGTAACGAAATTTATAGCATGGTTTGGCCCGCCTAAAATCTAAGCAACAAGAAAAAAGATGCACCGGAGAACTTGGCCGCTTCTAGGCTCTCGCATGTTCATCCCGAACCTCCAACAAGAAACAGCCCTTGAAAGAGCTCATGTGTCCTGGTCAAGAACTGCGGTGTCAGCTTTATCATAATTAACTTACTTCTTACTAGTATGATGCAATACTAGACATAATGCTTGTCTTTGAAAGCCCTTCCAAGCAAGGATGGGCGCTGGAGAGGGGTGGCCGGGTGGGACATGGTAGTTGTGCTGGGCCATGACCTTGACCTTGGCATATGAAAGGTAAGCAGGCTGATGATGTTTAGTGAGGAGGTAAAGCCCATAAGAAGATATGTTAACTTGGGAATCACCCTTCATCTGCTCGGTACATCTTCAGGAAGAACTTCGGTTAGAATGCTGATTTCCACTAGTAGAAAATAGGGCTTTGATCACAACGCAATACGTTAGTCCCGGTTGCATTACAAACCGGGACTAATGTCAGCATTAGTCCCGGTTCGAGCGGCTAAAGGCATTAGTCTTGGTTCAAATGGGCCCTTTAGTCCCGGTTTGAGACACGAACCGGGACAAAAGGACATCACACCCTTTAGTCCCGGTTCGTGTCTCAAATCGGGACTAAGGGCCCATTTCTCAAACTCTAAACCCCCCCCC
>NC_041392.1:49436829-49438916 GCF_002162155.2 Triticum dicoccoides
ATCCTTCGAGATGTAGTTATATTACTACATCTACTAGTTAGGAAAATTAAAAAACTTAAATTTGACATGTTTTGCAAAAAAATGTCATGAAAAAGTAAAACGGCTATAACTTTTGCATACGATATCGAAAAAAACATATAATATATCAAAATATTCAACACGAAAATCCGCATCCGATTTTGACTGCCTATGACGTGTTTGCGAATTTTTAGAATCCTCAGATTCTAAAAGGAAAAAAAAGATATGCTCAAATTTCAGTTTTTTTTAATTTTGGTTAAATCTGGTCAAACTACTTATTCAAGAAGTATTAGTGTTACTACATAATTATTCAAGAATATTAGTGTTACTAAATAATTATTACAATTTTTTAAATTTTGGTCAAATCTGGTCAAACTATGGTCAAACTACTTATTCAAGAAATATTAGTGTTACTAAATAATGTTTTTTAGAATAATAGTTTCAAACTCAAGCAGTGAAACGTGTGACTTCATGCTCAAGCTAAACTCCTGAGGGTTAATAGGATTGACATCTTACTATTGTCAGGAACATGACAATGGTTTTGCTATGTATTGTGCTACTCAGTAGCGAATGCTGACATCATTGACATGCGAAGAGAATTAATCAACCATGTGATGTCTGTCCATATGTATGCATGGCCACACTAGAAAAAAAGAATCAATAGAAGTCTATCTGAGCTACAACATTCATGTGCATTTATTTTGTGGAACAGTATACACTTGTGGCCGGCCAAACAATGTTATAAAAGGAGGCTTAGCACAAACATGAGGAGCCTAAAGAGAGAAGGAAATAAGAAATAGAAAAGGAAGTTACTTGTGGCCGGAAATAAGAAAGAGGAAGGGAATTCACGATGGACAGTCTCCTGCTCCACCGCGCGCGGGTAGATGCCAGCTTGAGAGGTATCAGGAACATGTGCGGGCTGAATGCCGACAGCAGGCGGGGAGGTGGCTCTGTGGAGGTGTGTGGGGCTTCTACCGAGAGCCTCCCACCCCGGTGGTACTGCAGTCAGCGAGGGACATCTACCTGCGGTGGAGCAGGAGACTGTCCATCGTCACTGGGATCAGCCTCGGCATCCAACCGCTCCCAGGTGGCTCTGTGCGTCGGATATGGTGGCCAAAGTGCGGCGGTTGCTACGCATACCAGATCAGCCAGATCTACACAAAATGCATATTGTTTTAATTTTTTAGGGTAAAACAAAGCTTTATAATTTTAACGGTGTTCGGGTAAATCACCCGAGACACAAGCAACCACTTGGCATATATCACGAGACATAATTTTTATACTTCATATTGTTCATATGGACAATAAGATTTGAAAATAATAATAATTTTCTTTATAAAAATTAGATGCACTAGCTACGTGGCATGACGAATGGGGCTTTAATTATCTTACCGAGTAATTAATCAGCAGTTCACATGGAGATGATAGAGGTATCTATAATGTAATACTATTATTTTCTTTTAGAAAATCTATAATCTAGTCCACTACGTACTGGGGCAAGTGCACGTAACACGCATATATGTCTATGCGCGCCTGTCCCATAAGTAGAGATCATAGCCACCGACTAGTTCATATATTCGCCAAGAATCTGTACGCTGACACCGCAGTCGAAGAACCTTCTCAGATGTTTTATGCCCATCTCTCGTGTAGCTGATGTCTGGCGCTTGATCTGAAGCTATGGCCAAAGTAATGGTGACGCGGGGTCCAGGCCGGGGATCAAATGGACGAAAACTGGTCAGATCGGGCATGTTTAGATACGCTTTCCCCATAAGTATTCCCAGCTGAATTGACTATCCCCTAAGTTATTATTGATATGGCATTGTGGTTGATGTTGTCCTGGCAAGGGAGATGATCATGATCGTGCCGTATCTGGGAAATCTTAGAAACAACATTTCAGGCATCCTGAAAGAATAGGAATTATGGTGTGGTTAATAATTTTTTTCCTGCTGAACATTGCAACCACGTATTTGAGAGTTCAGACAGAAGCTCAATAAAAGGTATGTTACTAACAAGTAACCTACTTAAAGTGATCACTCAATAAAAGGTATGTTAGTAACAAGTAGCCCCCC
>NC_041392.1:49439092-49474905 GCF_002162155.2 Triticum dicoccoides
CCCCGGGCCGACACAGGCGGCGACCCCCCCAAGCCTCTCCTCGCCCCGCCAATCCCGACCCATCAACCCCCTCGCCATCGCCGGTGTCCTCCGACAGGCAAAGCCTGCACAGAGCCGGCGGCGGCAGGGCTCGTGCCCCTCATCGGCTGCTCTTTTGATGGGAAGATCTCAGGCGGCTGGTGACTGTCTGGAGGTCGTCTTCATGGCGGCGTCCTCGTTCGGAGCAGCGGTGGTCGCTGGCGCGCGGCTCGGCGTCGCCACGATGGAAGCTGCGTCGTGGGCATGCGGTCGCGGTCCTGGCCGCTCGTGCGGGGCCGATCTGGGTCCTCGCGGGTCGCGGCTGGCATGGGTTGTGGGGGCAAGATTCGGGCTTGGCCGGCGTGCCGTTCGCCAGATCTGGTACGGCATGGTGCTGCGGCTCAGCACGCGGGCTGGTGGTGGCACCGGCTGTAGGTATCGTGATGGTGCCATGGCCGGTCAAGCAGCGGCAGCCTGGATCCTTTCGTCCAGGCCCCGACACATATGGAGGTGGACCGTGCACAACATGCTTGAGGGAGGCTCTTCGAACAAATCCGGGTGAAAACCTACTCTCCGCTAGCTGCCAAGGCCGACTGTGGCGGCGCTGTCTGCGTCGTTCCCTTCTTAAAGGCATCGCCATAGAGAAGTTCAAGGACACACTCTGCTACCTCCGGAGGAAACCCTAGATCAGTAGATCAGATGACGGTGGCGCTCTGGTCAGGGGCGGATCCAGAACAAAAATGTCTCGGTGTCCACGTGCACATCATATATATAAGGATGGACACTGAGCAATAATACCCTCTGTAAAGTAATATAAGACTTTTTAGATCACTATCTTGTATTACTTTACAGAGGGAGTATATATAAATAACACACCCAACAACACATATTATATGGCAACAAGATTTCTTACCAAAATAAATTGTTCACTTCCACTTGAAATACTAATTGATTATGTAAATTTGAACAATTAAGCATAAGAACTCCAAACAATGAAAACAAATATGATCAGATGACGACATATGTCAATATATCCTGAATGTGATGGGCTAGTTATATCATCTTATGCCGAGGTCTTCATTTTTTTAAAAACATTTCCATAAATTCTCCTATGATTAATTATTATTGTATTAGCAAAAATGTACGAGTTACATTATTTGTGTTTGCATATGCAAGAATAGAAACAATAAACAAAATGTATTGATTGAATGATACGATTAGGGACCTAAACTTACTCGACATTGTGCCTCATTGCTGTCACAAAAATAATCCTCCCCTAGTTATATATGAATCGCAGCGAATTGTCCCCAAATACCTTCAAATTTTAAGACCCTAGCCTTACAATTAGAAAAACAGAAATAAAAAAATGAAATTCCTACACACAGTTGAATAGAGATTTCAGATTTGAGAGAGATCGACAATTACCAAGTGCTGAGTTGAGAGTTGAGACCTACCTCAAATTTCCAACAATCCCTGAGTGGGGCGAGGGTAGAGGTGGCCGGCTAGCGATGCTTGAACAACGGCAGCTCGGCGGACCGGCGGCTGGCCGCGCGACGGAGAAGGGCTGAGAACGGCGGCGCTGTGAGGGTTGAAGCGCAGAAGCCGAGCGGACGAACAACCGAACAGGCGCACCTACAGGTAGGGTACAGCCGTATGGGGATCGATAGTTTTTTTTCAACACGCGCATGTACAGGACCAGGGATCGATTAATTTATAGCTGGGCTGCACTGCCTCGCCTGTGTTTGTCTGGGCTGGCCGGTGCTCAGGTCCAATAATTACCGGTGTCCAGCCCAAAAATCAGGACTATGTATAAGGTAAGCACATACTTTACCCGGTGCCAGTGACACCGGAAGCGATAACGTGGCTCCGCACCTGGCTCTGATGTCGTTTACCTCTTGGGGGCGTCATTCTTCGAGGTGTACATGGACGAGGGATAAGTGGAAAGCTTCTTTGATGGAGCGGTGTTTCAGCTTACGCATTGATGGCGGCAGATCTCGGCGGCAATATAAAAAGATGATGGATGTTTCTGTACATTGTCTTATTGTGCAAGACCATTCTACTGAATTATCCTATCAGGGGTAGGATTGCATAATGTAATGTCATCTCATTTATTGGTAGCTGGTGGAGGCTGTTTGTGTCATTGCAGAATGATGACTAGTGTCAATGCATATCGCCTTGGAAATTTGTCTGTAATTTATGGTAAGTAAGGTGACCATTAAGAAACAGAGGTTTTACAGTAAATTCCCTAGGCATATGCATTCAAAAATAGAGGGGGTACAGTATCAAAGGGTATCCACGTATCCACCTAACCTTTGTCATCATGTAACACCTTCACGATTTTGGTATCTGTCCAACTAAGTAGAACAGGATAGACGTGTTGCATGTTACTCATGTTCTTAGTTGGTACAGTATGACATTAACTAACCATTGGTGATTATGAAACATGGACTGGTTAGGGGCTTCCATCCAAGGCATGCACATGGGATGTGCAGTTTAGTTATGAAGTATGAACTGGTCAGGGGCTTCAATGTAAGGCATTCACATGGGGTTCACCAAGATTTGTGGTAAAGATTCCATCTTGACATGTGCATGATCAGAAATTAAATTATATTGTATTCTTTTGTGGCAAGGTATGCATTCAAACAATTTTCACTACAATAGTATAATTAACCTCTTAGACAATTGATAGTACCATAGAGAGATTAATCCACCACTAATACTTTGCTGGGCAGAAGTGTTTGACTCTGAATCCTGACCTATTGTCCATTTAAGAACTATGTACCTAATAAGAAAAGGGAAATCTCATGTACAATTGAGGAACTAGGTACCCAAGCACTGGCATCTCTTATGTATACTTTCTCTAGCAAAGAAAAAGAAACAAAGGTAGCATTGTTGTGAGGATGACACTGGAAACAATAATTACATGACCATGCTTCATCCAGTATTTGAGAATGTGTCGTATCTCTTACACAGCTAGTTTTAGTTGATAACTGCAAGGTTTTGTGAAAATATGCATGAAATTTTGTCTAAAACAACACCATAAATATATGTACGAAAAAGGATTAGAGAAGACCTATGAGGGTCACTTCCTGCCTATTGTATCTTTGTCACTATCAGTAATCAATCAAGCTGGTTGGAAACTTTTACTTTCAACAGTCCATTTTCTTATAACAGAGTTAGGTGCATATGATGTAGCTAAGTGAGCGAGGTGCACATGGATAGTAAACAATTGAAGGTATTTTTTTCTTGGTTGTTTAAGAGGAAGAAGGGAAGTATTGATTTTTGGTTGTGTGCACACAAACAAAGCCAGCATGCACAATGACGTGGATAGCCCAAATGCAGGACAAACGGAGGCAACAATATTGTCTTTTATTGCACAACAACTTCATTTCTTCTGTGGCATCTATTGTCATCATTCTGTTGCTGCTGCCATGATGTCCAAAGAGGAAACAACGGTTGCACACCAAGGTGATGCACAAAATCATTTAGCTTGATTTGTTGGCTCTCCTAGTGGCCTACACCACCGGCTCCAGTAGGAACTGGCAATCGTCTGTGGTTGTTGCCGCACTGGTCATGCCCATCCTGACCAACATTGCAATCAAGGTGGTGATCAAATATGTGCATGTGCGTTCAAGTGTACGGGCTGCCACATTGCCTCCATTTGAGGCGAGGGTGGGGTTGTGGTATTCGATTTGGGATTACTACACATGTAAAACTAGAGTTACTAGACCACTATTCTATACAATTGTGCTTCCGTTTGATATATTTCTTGATCTGAGTATGTTTGTTGATTAAAATAGTTACCAAGAGGTTGCATGGCAGTGTGAGCAAACATGCCAGGTGTATGTAAGAGACCAAGAGTAAGATACACTTCACTGGTGAAAGGGAGATGTTTCAAGAGGGATAGATGGTGAGTGACATACTTCCTGAACTTAAGTGTATTGCTTTGGCTATGCCTCATGCAGCACATCATGCATACTTCTCCTTTGTGGTGAGTGAGCTACTTGCTGAAGCTGATCTACGATTTGAGTAGCTAGGAGTAAACCGTGGACATCTACATCAACCCTAGGAATCGTAGCTTGAACTATGAATCTGTGATGCAGGCCGAAATGGCCACCATGTTGGCACGGATGTAAACTCGAAGAATTGTAGCATGATTGTCAGAGGGGGGGGGAGGGGGAGTGTCTGTGAAGTAAATTGCATCAGGGTGCTGAGCACCTTTAACCAGATGTGTTGTTCTTTTGTGGACATTTGGGCCATCTGCGGCGGCCTGCGGATCGAGCCATCTACATCCACATCAATCCATATCCAGGTCATTTTGTTCGATGTACATTAACCATTTATGCAACTTGTTAGGTGACATGTCTTTAGAAAGGATAAAATATTACATGCTCTTCTGTTAAGTACCCAGCTCATCAACATGGACTGAAAGATTGATTGAAGAAAGTACTTGTCCAGTAAAAGCTGGAGACAACACTGGCTAGAGCTGTTGATGCTGCTGGATTATATTTGACAGCATGTCTACGACCTGCTTTCAACTCCATCAGCCACCACATTCTTCAACTCATATTCATTTCAGAGATATGCAAATTTCATACCTCCTAAATAGAGTTTGAACCGCAAATTTTACTTATTTATAGAACTCCACCGGCCAACCCTTCAACATAACTGTAACTTTTGAGGGTTTTATCTTGAAACTTTCAAACACAATTTGCAAGTTGTATTCATGGTTTTCAATGGATGTTTTGTCAGTTTTATATGTGTCCGTGTCTTACCTATGTGTGCTTATGTTGCACTTGAAGCACGTTGTCTCCATAGGTTGTGCAACAAGGTGTGTCGCAGAGATGTGCCAAGTGTAGGTAATGGCGATCATCTATGTTATCTTGGCGAGAAGGTTAATTTGATAATGTAGTATAAGACAGTTAGCAATTGAGTTTGTTCCTGAAACTAATTGTATTTCTACTCTGTACTTAGCAAGTTAGATGTGGCATGACAGGTTATTACATCTATATTCAAAATAAATAAAAACACATACTAAATATATAGTTTGGCCAAAAGCAGAGAAAGGCGTGCATTGGCAAGATCAACCACTCAAATTTAGGGATTTATTTTCACTACTCATCCCTTGAATACCGAAAGCAATGTACTCTTCATTTTTCTTGCCTCTGATTGAACTGAGAGTCTTATGTTTGTCCTAGTGGTAGTGATTTATACTGTCCAAAAGTCTTATGTTCAAGTGTTGAGAATACTTTCAGGTAGATGTGCAAAATTATTCTAGGAAAAGAAATAGACATATATGTATGAACTTTGCAAGCGAAGTGATCAATCACATATTCTCTGACCATATGGCCGCTATATTTCAAGGGAGTAAATAGTACTCACTTGTATTCTTATCCGAGCTTCACCAGTTAATTGCATTTATTCAATGAAACATTGTAGTACAACCATAATAAACCAAACTAAGCTATAGAAAGCGACATAGAGCAAATATGAGGGGCTTGAAAGAAGAAGCACGGAAGAGAGACAAAAGTGTGTCTTCATGTTTCTAATTCTGATTTTAACAAGGACAAAAATGACTCCATCTCATGAGGTTGAGAAGCATGGGGAAATCGGTGAGAACTTGGTTGTTGTACAGCCGGGGTCAGCGTGCTTCATGTCGCGGCCGTGCGGCCTATGCTCCATACTTCATCGGCACGGGCCTTCACGGTCCTCTGCTCCTATATTGGCTTTGGAAGCACAGAAACACCATCGTCTTTGGAAATTCCGTAGCCATGATCGTATCCTTTGAAGACGCAGGTGCTACGTCTTGAGCTTGCGTTGGTTTTCCCCGAAGAGGAAGGGATGATGCAGCAGAGTAGCGTAAGTATTTCCCTCAGTTTTTGAGAACCAAGGTATCAATCTAGTAGGAGGCCACGGTCAAGTCCCTCGTACCTGCAAAAAATGATAGCTACTCGCAACCAACGCGATTAGGGGTTATCAATCCCTTCACGGTCACTTACGAGAGTGAGATCTGATAGATATAATATTTTTGGTATTTTGGGTATAAAGATGCAAAGTAAAAAGTAAAAGCAAAGCAAGATTAAAGTGATGGAGATTGATATGATGAGAATAGACCCGGGGGCCATAGGTTTCACTAGTGGCTTCTCTCAAGAGCATAAGTATTCTACGGTTGGTGAACAAATTACTGTTGAGCAATTGACAGAATTGAGCATAGTTATGAGAATATCTAGGCATGATCATGTATATAGGCATCACGTCCGCGACAAGTAGATCGAAACGATTCTGCATCTACTACTATTACTCCACTCATCGACCGCTATCCAGCATGCATCTAGAGTATTGAGTTAAAAACAGAGTAACGCCTTAAGCAAGATGACATGATGCAGAGAGATAAATTCATGCAATATGAAATAAACCCCATCTTGTTATCCTTGATGGCAACGATTCAATACGTGCCTTGCTGCCCCTTCTGTCACTGGGTAAGGACACCGCAAGATCGAACCCAAAGCTAAGCACTTCTCCCATGGCAAGAACTACCAATCTAGTTGGCCAAACCAAACGGATAATTCGTAGAGACTTGCAAAGATATCCAATCATACATAAAAGAATTCAAAGAAGATTCAAATATTATTCATAGATAGACTTGATCATAAACCCACAATTCATCGGTCTCAACAAACACACCGCAAAAAGAAGATTACATCGAATAGATATCCACAAGAGAGGGGGAGAACTTTGTATTGAGATTCAAAGAGAGAGAAGAAGCCATCTAGCTACTAACTATGGACCCGAAGGTCTGAGGTAAACTACTCACACTTCATCGGAGAGGCTATGATGATGTAGAAGCCCTCCGTGATGACGGCCCTCTTCCGGCGGAGCTCCAGAACAGGCCCAAGATGGGATCTCGTGGATACAGAAAGTTGCGGCGGTGGAATTAGGTTTTTGGCTCCTGTTCTGATCGCTTGGGGGTACGTGTGTATATGTAGGAGGAAGAAGTACGCCGGAGGAGCAACGAGGGGCCCACGAGGCAGGGGGCGCGCCCTAGGGGGGGCGCCCCCGCCCTCGTGACCACCTCTTTTGTTCCTTGGAGCAGGGTCCAAGTCTCCAGGATCACGTTCGGTGAGAAAATCACGTTCCCGAAGATTTTATTCCGTTTGGACTCCGTTTGATATTCCGTTTCTTCGAAACACTGAAATAGGCAAAAAAACAACAATTCCGGGCTGGGCCTCCGGCTAATAGGTTAGTCCCAAAAATAATATAAAAGTGGAAAATAAAGCCCAATATAGTCCAAAACAATAGATAATATAGCATGGAGCAATCAAAAATTATAGATACGTTGGAGACGTATCAGCAGGGTGCACACCGTGTGCCATAGTGATGTCCATATTTGGTTTGGCTTGTCGGCTCGAGTCAATTTTCTGCCATGTTCTCTTCATTGGATCAGCCAAGCCAAGCTGCGCAGGACTCAACATAATCATTAGGTTGGTTCTCCTTGCGGTTTTTCCTTGTTCTGAGCCAGGACATCACATGGCTGGGAAGGTGTCAGGTCAGAACGGGCATGCCTATGCATTCATTCGTTGTACGTACAAAGTACTCCATCTGATTCGTCTCATCTCAATTATTGGTGATGTCATTATGTGGGTGATGTTAACGAGCGTCTGCTGTCATCCACTCAGCTTATCAAGTTTCACATTACAAATCCTAAGTAACACTCTTGTCTGAAACAACCGTTGGTAACTTGATCTGGGTCGGACTTCAACATTACACCCTGGACATGTCAGACCATGTGCAAGGAACATGAACTATTGTAAGGAGGTTTACTTTATGCTCAACATTTCTTGACTTTATCTCTTAGTTTCTCTGTACTTCACATTCAGTAATTTGAAACACACTTTAATTCATTCATGCAGCATTTCTGAACTCTCAACTGCAGCGCTCTTCAATATTGCAATTGATGTGGCCTGTCAAACACACTTTAATTCATTCATGCACCATTTCTGAACTCCCACATGCAGCGCTCTTCAATATTGCAATTGACGTGGCCAGTCACACGGCTCTGAAACTGTATGCTACACTCTTATGATAATTCATATTTGTGTTATGTTTTTCAGGCAAATCTGAATTGTACTCCATTGTCTGTACTTAAGTATGATGATTTGTATTGGTCTATTAATTTGCCAATAATTCAGCATATCATTTGTTCCAGGTGGACAAGTCATTGGTGAATGTCACCATCGCCTTGTCGTTTATCTTTGTCATGGCGATGTCTTCCCACTGATCTTTATATTCTTTTTCATTCCGGCCGGGGAACAAGAACCTATTGTGCAACTTCTTTAGGAGCATGTTCTCCATATTTGGTATGACCCTCAACCTCTCGTTGTTGATGTTGGCGGTTTCCCTGAGGATGCAACCAAGTTGATTGCCCCAGCACTTGTGCGCTTCCTCTGGCACTGTTGGCCCTAACTTCTTGGGGTAAATCACCGTGACTGATACGTCTTCAACGTATCTATAAGTTTTGATTGTTCCATGCTATTATGTTATCCATCTAGGATGTTTTATATGCATTTATATGCTATTTTATATGATATTTGGGACTAACCTATTAACCTAGAGCCCAGTGTCAGTTTCTGTTTTTTCCTTGTTTTTGAGTTTCACAGAAAGGAATACCAAACGGAGTCCAATTGACCTGCCAATTTTTGTGGATTTTTTATGGTCCAAAAGAAGCCCCCGGAGTAAAAGAGTTGGGTCAGAAGAGTCCCGAGCCGTCCACGAGAGTGGGGGGCGCGCCCTACCCCCCTGGGCGTGGGTCCCTATCTCGTGGATGACACGGAGACCCCCCTGACGCGAGACCTACGCCAAAAATTCTTATAAATACAGAAACCTCCAGAAAATAACCTAGATTGGGAGTTTCGCCGCCACAAGCCTCCGTAGCCACCGAAAACCAATCTAGACCCATTTCGGCACCCTGCCGGAGGGGGGAACCCCTCTCCGGCGGCCATCTTCATCATCCCGGCGCTCTCCATTACAAGGAGGGAGTAGTTCACCCTCGGGGCTGAGGGTATGTACCAGTAGCTATATGTTTGATCTCTCTCTCTCTCTCTCGTGTTCTTGATTCGGCATGATCTTGATGTATCCCGAGCTTTGCTATTATAGTTGGATCTTATGATGTTTCTCTCCCTCTACTCTCCTGTGATGAATTGAGTTTTCCCTTCGAAGTTATCTTATCGGATTGAGTCTTTAAGGATTTGAGAACACTTGATATATGTCTTGCATGTGCATATCTGTGGTGACAATGGGATATCACGTGATCCACTTGATGTATGTTTTGGTGATCAACTTGCGAGTTCCGTGACCTCGTGAACTTATTCATAGTGGTTGGCACACGTTTTCTTCTTGACTCTCCGATAGAATCTTTGGGGCACTCTTTGAAGTTATTTGTGTTGGTTGCATAGATGAATCTGAAATTGTGTGATGCATATCGTATAATCATACCCACGGATACTTGAGGTGACATTGGAGTATCTAGGTGACATTTGGGTTTTGGTTGATTTGTGTCTTAAGGTGTTATTCTAGTACGAACTCTAGGATAGATCGATAAGAAAGAATAGCTTTGAGGTGGTTTCATACCCTACAATAATCTCTTCGTTTGTTCTCCGCTATTAGTGACTTTGGAGTGACTCTTTGTTGCATGTTGAGGGATTGTTATATGACCCAATTATGTTTTTATTGTTGAGAGAACTTGCACTAGTGAAAGTATGAACCCTAGGCCTTGTTTCCAAGCATAGCAATACCGTTTTCGCTCTCTTTTATCATTAGTTACCTTGCTGTTTTTATATTTTTATATTACAAAAACCTATATCTACCATCCATATTGCACTTGTATCACTATCTCTTCGCCTAACTAGTGCACCTATACAATTTACCATTGTATTGGGTGTGTTGGGGACACAAGAGACTCTTTGCTATTTGGTTGCAGGGTTGTTTGAGAGAGACCATCTTCATCCTACGCCTCCCACAGATTGATAAACCTTAGGTCATCCACTTGAGGGAAATTTTCTACTATCCTACAAACCTCTGCACTTGGAGGCCCTACAATGTCAAAAGAAGAAGGTTGTGTAGTAGACATCAAGCTCTTTTCTGGCGCCGTTGCCGGGGAGGTTAGCGCTTGAAGGTATATCTTTAGATCTTGCAATCAAATCTTTTTGTTTCTTGTTTTATCACTAGTTTAGTCTATAAAAGAAAACTACAAAAAATGGAATTAAGGTTGCCTCATATGCTTCATCTTTTTAATGTCTTTCCTGAAAATGAGGATTCAGATAATTGTGCCAAAGTGTTAGAAGAAGAATTCATTAGAATGTTTGGCACTAAATTTTTGTATGATGAGCAGGATTGCAATGTTGTTAGTATGAATTCTTTGAATACCCATGATGCTAATGATATGCAAATCCACAAGCTTGGGGATGCTATGTTTGATGAAGATGATATGTTTAGTTCCCCAAGTTTTGATGAGCAAATTTATTATGATGAAAGCATGCCTCCTATTTATGATGGTTATTGTGATGACACGTATGCTATAAATAATAAAGATAACCATGAAACTTGTCATCATGATTTTAATTTTCAATTGGATTATGCTTCACATGATAGTTATTTTGTTGAGTTTGCTCCCACTACTATTCAGGAGATGAATTTTGCTTATGTGGAGAGTAATAAAAATTCTATGCTTATGAATCATGAAAAGAATGCTTTACATGATAGTTATATTGTTGAATTCATTCATGATGCTACTGAAAATTATTATGAGGGAGAAATATATGCTTGTAGGAATTGCAATAATATCATGTTTCCTCTCTATGTGCTTAAGGTTTTAAAGTTATGCTTGTGTTGCCTTCCTATGCTAGTTGATTATTGTTTCCATAAGTTGTTTGCTCACAAAATACCTATGCATAGGAAGTTGGTTGGGCTTAAATGTGCTAGTCATATGCTTCATGATGCCCCCGTTATGTTTGAATTCTTATCTTTTATGTGAGCATCATTAAAATCATCATGCCTAGCTAGGGCCGTTAAACGATAGCGCTTGTTGGGAGGCAACCCAATTTTATTTTTGTTCTTTGCTTTTTGTTCCTGTTTAGTAATATCTAATTCATCTAACCTATGTTTATATGTGGTTTTATGTTTTAATTAGTGTTTCTGCCAAGCAGAACCTTTGAGAAGACTTGGGTGAAGTCTTTGCGATCTTGCTGTAAAAAACAGAAACTTTTGTGCTCACGAGATTAGCTGCCATTTTTTACCGGATAGTGTGTTTAGGTTGATACTTTTTGCAGATGATTAATAGACAAATTCCTCAGGTCCACCAATTTATTTCAGAATTTTTGGAGTGGCAGTAGTATTCGAATAATACAGATTACTACAAACTGTTTTGTTTTTGACAGATTCTATTTTCATTGTGTTGTTTGCTTATTTTGGCGAATCTGTGAGTAGTATCGGAGGGTATGAACCATAGAGAAGTTGTAATACAGTAGATATTTCACCAATATGAATTTAGAATGAGTTCACAACAGTACCAAAGTAGTGATTTATTTTCTTATACTAACAGAGCTTACAAGTTTTCTGTTAAGTTTTGTGTTGTGAAGTTTTCAAGTTTTGGGTAAAGATTCGATGGACTATGGAATAAGGAGTGGAAATAGCGTAAGCTTGGGGTTTCCCAAGGCACCCCAAGGTAATATTCAAGGACAACCAGGAGCCTAAGCTTGGGGATGCCCCGGAAGGCATCCCCTCTTTCGTCTTCGTTCATCGGTAACTTTACTTTTGGAGCTATATTTTTATTCACCACATGATATGTGTTTTGCTTGGAGTGTCATTTTGTTTTCTTTTGTTTTGCTTGCTGTTTGAATAAAATACCAAGATCTGAAATTCTTAAATGTTAGAGAGTCTTCACATAGTTGCATAATTATTCGACTACTCATTGATCTTCACTTATATCTTTTCGAGTAGTTTGTCGTTTGCCCCAGTGCTTCACTTATATCCTTTTAGAGCACGGTGGTGGTTTTATTTTGAAGAAATAGATGAACTATCATGCTTCACTAATATTATTTTTAGAGTCCTAAACAGCATGGTAATTTGCTTTGGTTATGAATTTAGTCCTAATATGATGGGCATTCAAGATGGGTATAATAAAAAAACTTTCACATAAAGTGCATTGAATACTATGTGAAGTTTGATTCCTTATGATAGTTTTGAGCTATGAGGATGGTAATATTAGAGCCATACTAGTGAGTAGTTGTGAATTTGAGAGATACTTGTGTTAAAGTTTGTGATTCCCGTAGCATGCACGTATGGTGAAATGTTATGTTATGAAGTCGGAGCATGATTAATTTTTTGACTGTCTTCCTTATGAGTGGCGGTCGGGGACGAGCGATGGTCTTTTCCTACCAATCTATCCCCTAGGAGCATGC
The DNA here is from genome assembly GCF_002162155.2 of Triticum dicoccoides. NCBI lineage: Eukaryota > Viridiplantae > Streptophyta > Magnoliopsida > Poales > Poaceae > Triticum > Triticum dicoccoides. The sequence goes on from NC_041392.1 coordinate 49,451,566, forward strand.
ACGTAGTACTTTGTTTCGATAACTAATAGATTTTTGTAATAAGTATGTGAGTTCTTTATGACTAATGTTGAGTCCATGGATTATACGCACTCTCACCCTTCCGCCATTGCTAGCCTCTCTCTTGCCGCGCAACTTTCGCCGGTACCACACACCCACCATTACCTTGCTCAAAACAGCCACCATACCTACCTATTATGGCATTTCCATAGCCATTCCGAGATATATTGCCATGAAACTTTCCACCATTCCATTTATTATGACACACTTCATCATTGTCATATTGCATTGCATGATCATGTAGGACACATCGTATTTGTGGCAAAGCCACCATTCATAATTCTTTCATACATGTCACTCATGAGTCATTGCACATCCTAGTAGACGCCCGAGGCATTCATATAGAGTCATATTTTGTTCTAGTATCAAGTTGTAATTTTTGAGTTGTAAGTAAATAAAAGTGTGATGATCATCATTATTAGAGCATTGTCCCATGTGCGGAAAGGATGATGGAGACTATGATTCCCCCACAAGTCGGGATGAGACTCCGGACGAAAAATAAAAAATAAAAGAAAAAAGAGGCCATAAGGCCCAAAAAAATTAAAAAAAATTAGAGAAAAAGAGAGAAGGGGCAATGCTACTATCCTTTTACCCCACTTGTGCTTCAAAGTAGCACCATCATCTTCATGATAGAGAGTCTCCTATGTTGTCACTTTCATATACTAGTGGGAATCTTTCATTATAAAACTTGGCTTGTATATTCCAATGACGGGCTTCCTCAAAATGCCCTAGGTCTTCGTGAGCAAGCGAGTTGGATGCACACCCACTTAGTTTCTTTTTGAGCTTTCATACACTTATAGCTCTAGGCATCCGTTGCATGGCAACCCCTACTCACTCACATTGATATCTATTGATGGGCATCTCCATAGCACGTTGATACGCCTAGTTAAAGTGAGACGGTCTTCTCCTTTTTGTCTTCTCCACAACCACCATTCTATTCCACCTATAGCGCTATGTCCATCGCTCATGCTCATTGATTGCGTGAAGATTGAAAAAGTTTGAGAACATCAAAAGTATGAAACAATTGCTTGGGTTGTCATCGGGGTTGTGCATGATTTAAATATTTTGTGTGATGAAGATAGAGCATAGCTAGATTATATGATTTTGTAGGGATAGCTTTCTTTGGCCATGTTATTTTGAGAAGACATAATTGCTTGGTTAGTATGCTTGAAGTATTATTATTTTTATGTCAATATTAAACTTTTGTCTTGAATCTTATGGATCTAAATATTCCTGCCACAATAAAGAAGATTACATTGATAAATATGTTAGGTAGCATTCCACATCAAAAATTCTGGTTTTATCATTTACCTACTCGAGGACGAGCAGGTATTAAGCTTGGCGATGCTTGATACGTCTCCAACGTATCTATATTTTGTTGATTGTTCCATGCTATTATATTATCCATCTAGAATGTTTTATATGAATTTATATGCTATTTTATATGATTTTTGGGACTAACCTATTAACCTAGAGCCCAGTACCAGTTTCTGTTTTTTTCCTTGTTTTTGAGTTTTACAGAAAAGGAATACCAACCAGAGTCCAATTGACCTGCCAATTTTTGTGGATTTTTTATGGACCAAAAGAAGCCCCCGGAGTAAAAGAGTTGGGCCAGAAGAGTTCCGAGCCGTCCACGAGGGTGAGGGGCGCGCCCTACCCCCCTGGGCATGGGCCCCTATCTCGTGGACGACTCGGAGACCCCCCCTGATGTGAGACCTATGCCAAAAATTCCTATAAATATAGAAACCTCCAAAAAATAACCTAGATTGGGAATTCCGCCGCCGCAAGCCTCCGTAGCCACCGAAAACCAATCTAGACCCATTCCGGCACCCTGTGGGAGGGGGGAATCCCTCTCCGACGGACATCTTCATCATCCCGGCGCTCTCCATGACGAGGAGCGAGTAGTTCACCCTCGGGGCTGAGGGTATGTACCAGTAGCTATGTGTTTTAGATCTTCCTCTCTCGTGTTCTTGATTCGGCACGATCTTGATGTATCGTGAGCTTTGCTATTGTAGTAGGATCTTATGATGTTTCTCCCCCTCTACTCTCTTGTGATGAATTGAGTTTTCCCTTTGAAGTTATCTTATCAGATTGAGTCTTTAAGGATTTGAGAACACTTGATGTATGTCTTGCATGTGCTTATTTTTGGTGACAATGGGATATCACGTGATCCACTTGATGTATGTTTTGCTGATCAACTCGCATCGTGACCTCGTGAACTTATGCATAGGGGTTGGCACACGTTTTCGTCTTGACTCTCCGGTAGAAACTTTGGGGCACTCTTTGAAGTTCTTTGTGTTGGTTGAATAGATGAATCTGAGATTGTGTGATGCATATCGTATAATCATACATACGGATACTTGAGGTGACATTGGACTATCTAGGTGACGTTAGGGTTTTGGTTGATTTGTGTCTTAAGGTGTTATTCTAGTACGAACTCTAGGATAGATCGATAAGAAACAATAACTTTGAGGTGGTTCCGTACCCTACAATAATCTCTTCGTTTGTTATCTGCTATTAGTGACTTCGGAGTGACTCTTTGTTGCATGTTGAGGGATTGTTATATGATCCAATTGTTGAGAGAACTTGCACTAGTGAAAGTATGAATCCTAGGCCTTGTTTCCAAGCATTGCAATACCTTGTTGTTATTTTATTTTCAGATTACAAAAATCTATATCTACCATCCATATTGCACTTGTATCACCATATCTTCGCCGAATTAGTGCACCTATACAATTTACCATTGTATTGCGTGAGTTGGGGACACAAGAGAATCTTTGCTATTTGGTTGCAGGGTTGTTTGAGAGAGACCATCTTCATCCTACGCCTCCCACGGATTGATAAACCTTAGGTCATCCACTTAAGGGGAATTTGCTACTGTCCTACAAACCTCTGCACTTGGAGGCCCAACAATGTCTACAAGAAGAAGGTTGTTTAGTAGACATCAGTGACCATAATTTGTCTGATACCAAGCTCATTTCATCTTCGTGTCATCTTCTTCTTCGGTGCTTTACCGGCTACGACAGCATCGTTGCCGGTCTCGGGGTGGTGTCGGTACCGGTGCCAGTGCCGGTGTCGGGGTTGGTGCCACTGCCGCCACCATGCAACCCCATCTGGTGTTCGTCCAGGTAATCGAAATAGTGATTTGCTGCCTCGATGGGGTCTTCGAGGCAAGGAGAACCACCCGCGACTTCGGCGTCGGTAGACATGTTTACTATTCAACAATTGTAAATAAAAGATATAATGAAGAGAAAAAAGGGGCCTATATTTGATCGGAATGTTGATTCATTCCCCTTACGGCAAATCCCGGGTACTCCATATGTCCTAGTTTCTAGCACATGTCATGCAGAAAATCACGTAATATTTTGGCATGACCTTTGCTAAAAAGTGGACATATGGAGCGACTGAAATTTGTCGGAACGAAAATGAATCAATATTCCGGCAAAACATAGGCCACTCGGATATTCTTTGACATTCAACCAACATTGTAAAATCATATAACATCAATGAAATATGGGCATCACAGGAGGACATAGTAAAATGACCTCACTAAACATTGCAAAATAGTTGTCTTTTCAAAAACCAAAAACCTTTACAAAATGATCTCACTAAACATTTGCTACTACTCTTTATTTATAGGAAGGGAGCTACTGTTTTTGCTACTGTTTTATATTTATAGCTATTTTATATACCTAAGAAAATTGCCTAGCTAATTTTAATTTATAGCTATTTTATAGCTCTACAAAATTTGCTACTGTTTTTTCTAGCTAATTTTTTATTTATAGCTATAATGCTACTTCTTTTTATTTATAGCTATAATGCTACTGTTTTTCATTAATAACTAATTTTTTTGTTTATAGCTATAATGCTACTGTTTTTTATTAATAGCTATTTTTTTTTTGCTAATTTACCTAAATTAGCTACTGCCCTAAACATATTTGCTACTGCCCTAATTAACCTAATTTGCTACTGCCCTAAACTAATTAGGATTCATCTCCTAGGTTTCGTCTAACTAGGGTTCTAATTCCGACAAAACATAGAGAGAGCAGAGAGCAGAGAGAGGGGAAGGTGGGGGAGGGGGTACCTGAAGAGCAGAGAGGCGGCCGGAGCAGCGGCGGCGCGGACGAGGAGGCTGGAGCGGCGGCGACGCGGACGAGGAGGCCGGAGCGGTGTTGGCGCGGACGAGGAGGAAGTCGGAGCGATGGACACGGGCGACGACGGCGGGCAGGGGCCGAGGTGCGACGACGGCAGGCAGGGGTGACGGCGGAGAGAGGGAGAGGGGGGAAATGAGACTTGGTGAAATTTTGAGCCCGCGCTGCAGGGGGTTAATTCAAAATAGCGGTAGCGCTGGTTTAGAAACAACCGCTATAGCTAACTTAGCTATAGCGCTTGTCCGCTAACTGTTCCAATTTCTATTTTTTAATTCAAAAATACTTAGCTATAGCGCTGTGTAGGAGTAGCGCTAGCTCAGGATCCAGTGCTATAACTAACTTAGCTATACCGCCGGTCCACGATCCAGTGCTACTGCTAACTGTTCCAATTATTATTTTTATTTTCCTTCTCTACTTTCTAATTTTCTTTTCTTTTATTATTTTCCTTTTCTTTTCTGTTTATTTTTCTTTTTCTTTGGTACTACTTTCTTCCTTTTCTTTTTAGTTTTCTTTTCATTTATTATTTTCCTTTCCTTTTTCTGTTCCCACTGCGCGAATATCACCGGAACCATGCATGTGGTGGTAACATATTAGTTGACCGATAACAATTACTTAAGTGCATACACAAAATAGATACATATATATAAATGTAGATTTCTGATCAGCTGCGTCGATGACGTTTCACATTGAGCTTCTTCCCTTTCTTGTTCGTTGCCGAGTAATTAAGCCCCTCCTTGTGACTCTTCCGGAGCCATGGAGTATGATCTTTCTTAGGTAATATAGTATTGATTCTTCTTTTCATGTATGCTTCATCGTCATCATCATCTTCCCTCATCAGGTTGCCGTATTGGTCATACTCTTCCTCGTTGGCGACTCCATCTATTCTGACGATGCTCCTTTTGGATCTCCTCACGACAACACGGCTGGGATTGGCCTGGTTGGTGATGAAGAAGCATTGTGTCACGTGCTTAGCATGTACCAATGGCTCATTTTTGGCGATGACGTTAATGTTCACCGGAGTGCTCTTTGCGCCGGGTATACACTACTAGGAAATGCTTATAGACAGTAGCATAGTAGTAGCGTTTTTTTATAATAAAGCACTGCTACTTATCAGCAGCGCTTTATTATGAAAAGCGCTACTACTATGCACGTACTAGTAGAGTTGTTTTAGTAAAAAAAACGCTACTACTGCAATTGCTAGGCCGTTGCCGGCAGGCAAGGCATAGTAGTAGCGCTTTTATGTATCAAGCACTACTGCTACCGGACGTAGCTGTAGCTCTTTCTACATATAAGCGCTACTACTACGGGCTCTTTATCCAGCCCAACGGCCCGCGCTCGACCTCTCTCTCACTCCCCCGCCCTCACACATGCACTTGCCTCTCTCCGCCGTTGTCATCACCGCCCTCCCCTGTGCACCGTCGTCCACCGCGCGGAGCTCTCCTGCCGGCCGCCCTCGCCCAGGCCGGCTCTGCTCCCCCGCCGGCCACCCTCCCCCGCGCTGGCCTCCTCCCCCACTGGCTACCCTTGCCCGCGCTGCCTTTGCTCCCTCGTCGGCCTCCTCCCCGCGCCGGCCTCCTCCACCACCGTGAGGTACTCCTCCCTCCATTTAGTTCATTAGGTTAGGTAACTTAGGTGAATTTAGTTAATTAACTTAGGTGAATTTAGTTAATTAACTTAGATGTTTTTTAGTTAGGGAAGTAGGTTAGGTAACTAATTAAGTAGATGCTAATTTAGGGCAGTGGTGTTTAGTTTATAGAAAAAATTCAATATAGTTTTTTACTATTTTTTAGTAAGTGTTTAAAAGAATTAGTTAGAAAATTAATAGAACTAGTTAAACTAGTTTATTTTTAGTAAGTACTAGTTTGTTTTATTTAGAGTAAGTGCTTAGTTGAACTAGTTGAATTAATAAAACTAGTTTATTTTTAGTAAGAAAATTTAGGTGTATGAGATTTGATGATCTAATTAAAATTTTACTATAGAACTAGTTTATATTTAGTAAGAAAATTAATAGAACTAGTTTATTTTTTTAGTTAAACCAGTTATTGCCGCATCGACGTCGACGATGCCTCTCCCGCATCCACATTGTCGACTCGGCGGAGGAGGCCTGGGCTTGGTGAGGAGCCATGTCCGGGAATGGGCTCCGCCGGGCTGGTACTGGGAGGTGCTACCTTCCGGGGGCATAACTTGGTGACGAGCCAGCCCGTCGTTGACCCGAACCTTTTTTGGTGGCGATCGGGTGGGCCAGTAACAGTGCAGAGGCTTGAGGACCCCGCAGAGGTGGTACGTCACCGTGTCAGCAAGGAGGACGAGCACGTCCGTCGCTACATGGTTGCATTGGAGGGCAGGTTCTCCAATACCTGGGAGGTTCTTCAGGGATCTCACTGGAGCTATGATCATGTGATGGTTCCTTCTCTTTGGGTGTCCACCGCTCGCGCCGATACCCGTCGTTCGCTACGGTTTTAGCTGTATTAGTGATGTTATATGTATGATACTATTCGAGATCTATTGGTGATACTATTTGATGATATGGACGAAAGAGATGGTTTAGTTTTTCTTATGAGATCGGCGCGAGCGGTGGACACCCAAAGAGAAGGAACCATCACATGATCATAGCTCCAATGAGATCCCTGAAGAACCTCCCAGGTATTGGAGAACCTGCCCTCCAACACAACCATGTAGCGACGGACGTGCTCGTCCTCCTGGCTGACACGGTGACGTACCACCTCTGCGGGGTCCTCAAGCCTCCGCACTGTCATTGGCCCACCCGACCGCCACCAAAAAAGGTTCGGGTCAATGACGGGCTGGCTCGTCACCAAGTTATGCCCCCCGGAAGGTAGCACCTCCCAGTACCAGCCCGGCGGAGCCCAGTCCCAGACATGGCTCCTCACCAAGCCCAGGCCTCCTCCGCCGAGTCGATGACGAGGATGCGGGAGAGGCATCGTCGACGTCGATGCGGCAATAACTGGTTTAACTAAAAAAATAAACTAGTTCTATTAGTTTTCTTACTAAATATAAACTAGTTCTATAGTAAAATTTTAATTAGATCATCAAATCTCATATACCTAAATTTTCTTACTAAAAATAAACTAGTTTTATTAATTCAACTAGTTCAACTAAGCACTTACTCTAAATAAAATAAACTAGTACTTACTAAAAATAAACTAGTTTAACTAGTTCTATTAATTTTCTAACTAATTCTATTAAACATTTACTAAAAAATAGTAAAAAAAACTATATTGAATTTTTCTATAAACTAAACACCACTGCCCTAAATTAGCATCTACTTAATTAGTTACCTAACCTACTTCCCTAACTAAAAAACATCTAAGTTAATTAACTAAATTCACCTAAGTTAACTAAATTCACCTAAGTTACCTAACCTAATGAACTAAATGGAGGGAGGAGGAGTACCTCACGGTGGTGGAGGAGGCCGGCGCGGGGAGGAGGCCGACGGGGAAGCAGAGGCAACGCGGGCAAGGGTGGCCAGTGGGGGAGGAGGCCAGTGCGGGGGAGGGTGATCGGCGGGGGAGCAGAGCCGGCTTGGGCGAGGGCGATCGGCGGGAGAGCTCTGGCGCGGGGGACGATGGTGCGCAGGGGAGGGCGGTGACGGCAACGGCGGAGAGAGGCGAGTGCGTGTGTGAGGGCGGGGGAGTGAGAGAGAGGTCGAGCGTGGGCCGTTGGGCTGGATAAAGAGCTACTGCTACGTCTGGTAGCAGTAGCGCTTGATACATAAAAGCGGTACTACTATGCCTTGCCTGCCGGCAACAGCCTAGCAATTGCAGTAGCAGCGTTTTTTACTAAAACAACACTACTGGTACGTGCATAGTAGTAGCGCTTTTTATAATAAAGCGCTGCTAATAAGTAGCAGTGCTTTATTATAAAAAGCGCTACTACTATGCTACTGTCTATAAGCATTTTCCTAGTATTGTATACCCGGCGCGAAGAGCTCTCCGGTGAACATTAACGTCATCGCCAAAAATGAGCCATGGGTACATGCTAAGCACGTGACACAATGCTTCTTCATCACCGACCAGGCCAATCCCAGCCGTGTTGTCGTGAGGAGATCCAAAAGGAGCATCGTCGGAATGGATGGAGTCGCCAACGAGGAAGAGTATGACCAATATGGCAACCTGCTGAGGGAAGATGATGATGACGATGAAGCATATGTGAAAAGAAGAATCAATACTATATTACCTAAGAAAGATCGTACTCCATGGGTCCGGAAAAGTCACAAGGAGGGGCTTAATTACTCGGCAACGAACAAGAAAGGGAAGAAGCTCAATGTGAAACGTCATCGACGCAACTGATTAGAAACCTACATTTATATATATGTATCTATTTTGTGTATGCACTTAAGTAATTGTTATCGGTCAACTGATATATTACCACCACATGCATGGTTCCGGTGATATTTGCGCAGTGGGAAAAGAAAAAGGAAAGGAAAATAATAAATTTTGCTTATTGAATGCTCAAATTGGAAAACTACTCCATCAAGTTTGAATGCTCATATGATGTAGATATAAACATGTATATCTTGTGTTGCTCAAATAGGATATGTGCTTGCCCAAGTGGTTGTCCATGTTTGCAGGTTACACCTCCTATATTGGCCTATGTTTTGCTAGAGTGTTGATTAATTTCCATTCCAGCATATTTCAGGCGCTCGATATGTCCTTTTTTAGCAAAGATCATACCGGATTTTTCTGTGAATTCTGGCATGACTTGTGCTAGAATATGTAGGAAATATCAAGTGGCCTAGATTTTCTCGAAAAATAATTAAACGACATTTCGGGTTGACTTTAAGTCTGTCGAGGGTCCATCACCGAAGGTCGAAAAATCAGTGAGGGAGTGTATCCACCATATATGAGAGAGGACGAAGAATCCCGACTGTTGTCGTGGGGTCGTTTCTCCTTCTTCTCCTTGTGCTAGACCTTTGTTATGCACTAGGGGAAGGAGAAGTAACTGTTGGAAATATGCCCTAGAGGCAATAATAAATTAGTTATTATTATATTTCCTTGTTCATGATAATCGTTTATTATCCATGCTATAATTGTATTGATAGGAAACTCAGATACATGTGTGGATACATAGACAACACCATGTCCCTAGTAAGCCTCTAGTTGACTAGCTCGTTGATCAATAGATGGTTACGGTTTCCTGACCAAGGACATTGGATGTCATTGATAACGGGATCACATCATTAGGAGAATGATGTGATGGACAAGACCCAATCCTAAGCCTAGCACAAAGATCGTGTAGTTCATATGCTAAAGCTTTTCTAATGTCAAGTATCATTTCCTTAGACCATGAGATTTTGCAACTCCCGGATACCGTAGGAATGCTTTGGGTGTTTCAAACGTCACAACGTAACTGGGTGACTATAAAGGTGCAATACAGGTATCTCCGAAAGTGTCTGTTGGGTTGGCACGAATCGAGACTGGGATTTGTCACTCCGTGTAAGCGGAGAGGTATCTCTGGGCCCACTCGGTAGGACATCATCATAATGTGCACAATGTGATCAAGGAGTTGATCACGGGATGATGTGTTACGGAACGAGTAAAGAGACTTGCCGGTAACGAGATTGAACAAGGTATCGGGATACCGACGATCGAATCTCGGGCAAGTATCGTACCGCTAGACAAAGGGAATTGTATACGGGATTGATTAAGTCCTTGACATCGTGGTTCATCCGATGAGATCATCGTGGAACATGTGGGAGCCAACATGGGTATCCAGATCCCGCTGATGGTTATTGACCGGAGGGTCATGTCGGTCATGTCTGCATGTCTCCCAAACCCGTAGGGTCTACACACTTAAGGTTCGGCGATGCTAGGGTTATAGAGATATTAGTATGCGGTAACCCGAAAGTTGTTCGGAGTCCCGGATGAGATCCCGGACGTCACGAGGAGTTCCGGAATGGTCCGGAGGTAAAGAATTATATATAGGAAGTGCTATTTCGGCCATCGGGACAAGTTTCGGGGTCACCGGTATTGTACCGGGACCACCGGAAGGGTCCCGGGGGTCCACCGGGTGGGGCCACCTGCCCCGGGGGCCACATGGGCTGTAGGGGGTGCGCCTTGGCCTACATGGGCCAAGGGCACTAGCTCCAAGAGGCCTATGCGCCAAGAGATAGGGAAAGGGGAGAGTCCTAAAGGGGGAAGGCACCTCCGAGGTGCCTTGGGGAGGATGGACTCCTCCCCCCCTTGGCCGCACCCTTCCTTGGAGGAAGGGGCAAGGCTGCGCCCTCCCCCTCTCCCTTGGCCCTATATATAGTGGGGGGAAGGGAGGGCAACCTAACCTAAGGCCTGGTGCCTCCCTCTCCCTCCCGTGACACATCTCCCTCCTCCCGCAGCGCTTGGCGAAGCCCTGTTGGAATCCCGCTACTTCCACCACCACGCCGTCGTGTTGTTGGATCTCCATCAACCTCTCCTCCCCCCTTGCTGGATCAAGAAGGAGGAGACGTCGCTGCTCCGTACGTGTGTTGAACGCGGAGGTGCCGTCCGTTCGGCGCTAAGATCATCGGTGATTTGGATCACGACGAGTACGACTCCATCAACCCCGTTCTCTTGAACGCTTCCACGCGCGATATACAAGGGTATGTAGATCCACTCCTCCCTCGTTGCTAGATGACTCCATAGATAGATCTTGGTGACACGTAGGAAAATTTTGAATTTATGCTACGTTCCCCAGCAGTGGCATCATGAGCTAGGTCTATGCGTAGTTTCTATGCACGAGTAGAACACAAAGTAGTTGTTGGCGTTGATTTTGTTCAATATGCTTACCGTTACTAATCCAATCTTGATTCGGCGGCATTGTGGGATGAAGCGGCCCGGACCGACCTTACACGTACTCTTACGTGAGACTGGTTCCACCGACTGACATGCACTAGTTGCATAAGGTGGCTAGTGGGTGACTGTCTCTCCCACTTTAGTCGGATCGGATTCGATGAAAAGGGTCCTTATGAAGGGTAAATAGCAATAGGCATATCACGTTGTGGTTTTTGCGTAGGTAAGAAACGTTCTTGCTAGAAACCCATAGCAGCCACGTAAAACATGCAAACAACAATTAGAGGATGTCTAACTTGTTTTTGCAGGGTATGCTATGTGATGTGATATGGCCAAGAAGAATGTGATGAATGATATATGTGATGTATGAGATTGATCATGTTCTTGTAATAGGAATCATGACTTGCATGTCGATGAGTATGACAGCCGGCAGGAGCCATAGGAGTTGTCTTAATTTATTTATGACCTGCGTGTCAACATAAACGTCATGTAATTACTTTACTTTATTGCTAACCGTTAGCTATAGTAGTAGAAGTAATAGTTGGCGAGACAACTTCATGAAGACACGATGATGGAGATCATGATGATGGAGATCATGGTGTCATGCCGGTGACGATGATGATCATGGAGCCCCGAAGATGAAGATCAAAAGGAGCAATATGATATTGGCCATATCATGTCACTATTTGATTGCATGTGATGTTTATCATGTTTATACATCTTATTTGCTTAGAACGACGGTAGTAAATAAGATGATCCCTCACTAAAATTTCAAGAAGGTGTTCCCCCTAACTGTGCACCGTTGCGACAGTTCGTTGTTTCGAAGCACCACGTGATGATCGGGTGTGATAGATTCTAACGTTCACATACAACGGGTGTAAGACAGATTTACACACGCGAAACACTTAGGTTGACTTGACGAGCCTAGCATGTACAGACATGTCCTCGGAACACAAGAGACCGAAAGGTCGAGCATGAGTCGTATGGTAGATACGATCAACATGAAGATGTTCACCGATGATGACTAGTCCGTCTCACGTGATGATCGGACACGGCCTAGTTGACTCGGATCATGTAATCACTTAGATGACTAGAAGGATGTCTATCTGAGTGGGAGTTCATAAGATGAACTTAATTATCCTGAACATAGTCAAAAGGTCTTCGCAAATTATGTCGTAGCTCGCGCTTCAGTTCTACTATTTAGATATGTTCCTAGAGAAAATTTAGTTGAAAGTTGATAGTAGCAATTATGCGGACTAGGTCCGTAAACTGAGGATTGTCCTCATTTGTTTCATAGAAGGCTTATGTCCTTAATGCACCGCTCAGTGTGCTGAACCTCGAACGTTGTCTGTGGATGTTGCGAACATCTGACATACACGTTTTGATAACTACGTGATAGTTCAGTTAAACGGTTTAGAGTTGAGGCACCAAAGATGTTTTGAAACGTCGTGAAACATATGAGATATTTCGAGGGCTGAAATTGGGATTTCAGGCTCGTGCCCACGTCAAGAGGTATAAGACCTCCGATGATTTTCTTAGCCTGCAAACTAAGGGAGAAAAGCTCAATTGTTGAACTTGTGTTCAGATTGTCTGAGTACAACAATCGCTTGAATCGAGTGGGAGTTGATCTTCCAGATGAAATAGTGATGGTTCTCCGAAGTCATTACCACCAAGCTGCTTGAGCTTCGTGATGAACTATAATATATCAGGGACATATATGATGATCCTTGAGATATTCGCGATGTTTGACACCACAAAAGTAGAAATCAAGAAGGAGCATCAATTGTTGATGGTTGGTGAAACCACTAGTTTCAAGAAGGGCAAGGGCAAAAAGGGATGCTTCATGAAACGGCAAATCGGCTGCTGCTCTAGTGAAGAAACCCAAGGTTGAACCCAAACCCGAGACTAAGTGCTTCTGTAATAAGGGGAACAGCCACTGGAGCAGAATTACCCTAGATACTTGGTAGATGAGAAGGCTGGCAAGGTCGATAGAAGTATATTGGATATACATTGTGTTGATGTGTACTTTACTAGTACTCCTAGTAGCACCAGGGTATTAGATACTGGTTCGGTTTCTAAGTGTTAGTAACTCGAAATAAAAGCTACGGAATAAACGGAGACTAGCTAAAGGTGAGCTGACGATATGTGTTGGAAGCGTTTCCAATGTTGATATGATCAAGCATCGCACACTCCCTCTACCATCGAGATTGGTGTTTACGTTGAGCATAGACATGATTGGATTATGTCTATCGCGATACGGTTATTCATTTAAGGAGAATAATGGTTACTCTATTTATTTGAATAATACCTTCAATGGTCTTACACCTAAAATGAATGGTTTATTGAATCTCGATCGTACTGATACACATGTTCATGCCAAAAGATAGTAATGATAGTACCACCTACTTGTGGTACTGCCACGTAAGTCATATCGGTATAAAATGCATGAAGAAGCTCCATGTTGATGGATCTTTGGGCTCACTCGTTTTTGAAAGGTTTGAAACATGCGAACCATGTCTATTGGTGTATATGCATGAAGAAACTCCATGCAAATGGACCGTTTGGACTCACTTGATTTTGAATCACTTGAGACATGCAAATCATACCACATGGGCAAGATGACTGAAAGCCTCGTTTTCAGTAAAATGGAACTAGAAAGCAACTTGTTGGAAGTAATACATTTTGATGTGTGCAATCCAATGAGTGCTGAGGCATGTAGTGGATATCGTTATGTTCTTACTTCACAGATGATTTGAGTAGATGTTGAGTATATTTACTTGATGAATCACGAGTCTGAATTATTGAAAGGTTCAAGTAATTTCAGGGTGAAGTTGAAAGATCGTCATGACAAGAGGATAAAATATCTATGATATGATCATAGAGATGAATATCTGAATTACGAGTTTGGCACAGAATTAAGACATTGTGGAAATTGTTTCACAACTAATACAGCCTAGAACACCATAGTGTGATGGTGTGTCCGAACATCATAACTGCACCCTATTGGATATGATGCATACCATGATGTCTCTTATCGAATTACCACGATAGTTTATGGGTTAGGCATTAGAGACAACCACATTCACTTTAAATAGGGCACCATGTAATTCCGATGAGATGACGCCATATGAACTATGGTTTAGAGAAACCTAAGCTATCATTTCTTAAAAGTTTGGGGCTGCGGCGCTTATGTAAAAAAGTTTCAGGCTGATAAGCTCGAACCCGAAGCGGATAAATGCATCTTCATAGGACACCCAAAATAGTTGGGTATACCTCCTGTCTCAGAACCGAAAGAAATAAGGGATTGTTTCTAGAATCGGGTCCTTTCTTGAGGAAAAGTTTCTCTCGAAAGAATTGAGTGGGAGGATGGTGGAGACTTGATGAGGTTATTGAACCGTCTCTTCAACTAGTGTGTGGCAGGGGCCAAAGGAAGTTGTTCCTGTGGCACCTACACCAATTGAAGTGGAAGCTTATGATAGTGATCATGAAACTTCAGATCAAGTCACTACCAAACCTCGTAGGATGACAAGGATGCGTACTACTTCAGAGTGGTACGTAACCCTGTCTTGGAAGTCATGTTGCTAGACAACAATGAACCTACAAGCTATGGAGAAGCGATGGTGGGCCCGGATTCCGATAAATGGCTCGAGGCCATAAAATCCGAGAGAGGATCCATGTATGAAAACAAAGTGTAGACTTTGACGGAACAACTCGATGGTCGTGAGGCTGTTGAGTGCAGATGGATTTTAAAAGGAATACGGACAATGATGGTAAATGTCACCATTAAGAAAGCTCAACTTGTCGTTAAGATGTTTTCCTACAAGTTCAAGGAGTTGACTACGATGAGACTTTCTCACTCGTAGCGATGCTAAGAGTCTGTTGGAATTATATTAGCAATTACTGCATTATTTATGAAATCTTGCAGATAGGATGTCAAAACATTGTTTCCTCGACGATTTTCTTGAGGAAAGGTTGTATGTGATACAACCGGAAGGTTTTGTCAATCTTGAAAGATGCTAATAAGTATGCAAAGCTCCAGCAATCCTTCTAAGGACTGGAGTAAGCATCTCGGAGTTGGAATGTATGCTTTGATAAGATGATCAAAGATTTTGGGTGTATACAAAGTTTATGAGAAACTTGTATTTCCAAAGAAGTGAGTGGGAGCACTATAGAATTTCTGATAAATATATGTTGTTGACATATTGTTGATCAGAAATGACGTAGAATTTCTGGAAAGCATATAGGGTTATTTGGAAAGTGTTTTTCAATGGAAAGCCTGGATCAAGCTACTTGAACATTGAGCATCAAGATGTATAAGGATAGATCAAAACGCTTTCAAATGAGCACATACCTTGACATGATCTTGAAGGTGTTCAAGATGGATCAGTCAAAGAAGGAGTTCTTGCCTGAGTTGTAAGGTACGAAGTTAAGACTTAAAGCTCGACCACGGCAGAACAGAGAGAAAGGACGAAGGTCGTCCCCTATGCTTAGGCTCCATAGTATGCTATGCTGTGTACCGCACCTGAAGTGTGCCTTGCCATGAGTCAGTCAAGGGGTACAAGAGTGATCCAAGAATGGATCACAAGACAGCGGTCAAAGTTATCCTTAGTAACTAGTGGACTAAGGAATTTTCTCGGTTATGGAGATGATAAAGAGTTCGACGTAAAGAGTTACGACGATGCAAGCTTAACACCTATCCGGATAGCTCTGAGTAGAGATACCGGATACGTATAATGGAGCAACAATTTAGAATAACTCCAAGTAGAACAGTTATTTGAAATGGCTCCAAATAGAGCGTGGTAGCTGCATCTAGGAGATGACATAAAGATTTGTAAAGCACACACGGATCTGAAAGGTTCAGACCCGTTGACTAAAACCTCTCTCACAAGCAACATGATCAAACCCAGAACTCATTGAGTGTTAATCACATAGTGATGTGAACTAGATTATTGACTCTAGTAAACTCTTTGGACGTTGGTTACATGGCGATGTGACCTGTGAGTGTTAATCACATGGCGATGTGAACTAGATTATTGACTCTAGTGCAAGTGGGACACTGTTGGAAATATGCCCTAGAGGCAATAATAAATTAGTTATTATTATATTTCCTTGTTCATGATAATCATTTATTATCCATGCTATAATTGTATTGATAGGAAACTCAGATACATGTGTGGATACATAGACAACACCATGTCCCTAGTAAGCCTCTAGTTGACTAGCTCGTTGATCACTAGATGGTTACGGTTTCCTGACCATGGACATTGGATGTCGTTGATAACGGGATAACAAGATCGTGTAGTTCGTATGCTAAAGCTTTTCTATTGTCAAGTATCATTTCCTTAGACCATGAGATTGTGCAACTCCCGGATACCGTAGGAATGCTTTGGGTGTACCAAACGTCACAACGTAACTGGGTGACTATAAAGCTGCACTACAGGTATCTCCGAAAGTGTCTGTTGGGTTGGCACGAATCGAGACTGGGATTTGTCACTCCGTGTAAGCGGAGAGGTATCTCTGGGCCCACTCGGTAGGACATCATCATAATGTGCACAATGTGATCAAGGAGTTGATCACGGGATGATGTGTTACGGAACGAGTAAAGAGACTTGCCGGTAACGAGAATGAACAAGGTATCGGGATACCGACGATCGAATCTCGGGCAAGTATCGTACCGCTAGACAAAGGGAATTGTATACAGGATTGATTAAGTCCTTGACATCGTGGTTCATCCGATGAGATCATCGTGGAACATGTGGGAGCCAACATGGGTATCCAGATCCCGCTGATGGTTATTGACCGGAGAGTCATCTCGGTCATGTCTGCATGTCTCCCGAACCCGTAGGGTCTACACACTTAAGGTTCAGTGACGCTAGGGTTATAGAGATATTAGTATGCGGTAACCCGAAAGTTGTTCGGAGTCCCGGATGAGATCCCGGACATCACGAGGAGTTCAGGAATGGTCCGGAGGTAAAGAATTATATATAGGAAGTGCTATTTCGGCCATCGGGACAAGTTTCGGGGTCACCGGTATTGTACCGGGACCACCGGAAGGGGCCCGGGGGTCCATCGGGTGGGGCCACCTGCCCCGGGGGCCACATGGGCTGTAGGGGGTGCGCCTTGGCCTACATGGGCTAAGGGGACCAGCCCCAAGAGGCCCATGCGCCAAGAGAGAGGGAAAGGGGAGAGTCCTAAAGGGGGAAGGCACCTCCGAGGTGCCTTGGGGAGGATGGACTCCTCCCCCCCTTGGCCGCACCCTTCCTTGGAGGAAGGGGCAAGGCTGCGCCCTCCCCCTCTCCCTTGGCCCTATATATAGTGGGGGGAAGGGAGGGCAACCTAACCTAAGGTCTGGCGCCTCCCTCTCCCTCCCGTGACACATCTCCCTCCTCCCGCAGCGCTTGGCGAAGCCCTGTTGGAATCCCGCTACTTCCACCACCACGCTGTCGTGTTGTTGGATCTCCATCAACCTCTCCTCCCCCCTTGCTGCATCAAGAAGGAGGAGACATCACTGCTCCGTACGTGTGTTGAACGCGGAGGTGCCGTCCGTTCGGCGCTAGGATCATCGGTGATTTGGATCACGACGAGTACGACTCCATCAACCCCGTTCTCTTGAACGCTTCCGCGTGCGATCTACAAGGGTATGTAGATCCACTCCTCCCTCGTTGCTAGATGACTCCATAGATAGATCTTGGTGACACGTAGGAAAATTTTGAATTTATGCTACGTTCCCCAGCAGTAACGACCATCACCGACGGTCACAAATGTTAGAGAGGAATCAGTGAGGGAGAGTCTCCACCATATAGACTTGGCAGACCGATAGCCAACCCGTGATGAATAATAATGATCCAATTTAATTTTTATAGTACATATATTGAATTTTACAAGTTTAATCATTGAATTATGAACGTAGGACATGTCATCATCGGATGACGAAAGTCTCTCGGGGGAGTGGAACTGGTGCAACGACGATCGAGGTCTGTGCGACAGGCATCACCTGGACGAAGATCGGCGCTTCGGCATTAAGCTCCAGGAGAACTTCGATGTTGAAACGGTACACAACGATGAAAAGTGTTTTTTTTGGAATTAAGCATGACTTCAACTATTTTAACGTGTAATTTTCATCTTTTACAATTTGAGTAGCTTATCCCATGCCATGAAAGACGCTATGTGTTGGAGAGGATGGGTTTTGAAGACCATGAAAATTATGAAACAAAGAAAATTCACCTAAGGACCCATCATGATGTGGATTTTGAAGTAAATATGCATAATTCTGAGAGTGTAACCCATTTTGGTTGCAAAATTTTGGAAGCAGTTTGCAAGATGTATGGTTTTTATGAGGGTATGCTTGTCACCATGGAACTTGGTGATCCTGACATCGACCAAGACAATATGGACATTTGGGTCCTTTTTGATATGCTTCCAATTCTACCACTATGTGAGTTTCTCAAACATAGTTATTAACTAATTTATATTGTTTGTTTCAAAATAGTTGACAACTTATTTCCATTGACAGCTTATTTTCATTGTTCAAATAATGTGCGGAACATGGTAGACAGAACCTACTACACCGATGGCTCTGAGTTAACTTATCAGGAGAAAAATCATCTGGTCCCATTTTGTACTCATCTTGAGAATTACAATATCTATTATAAAACTCCTCCACATTATGGTCAGTATGTGCCACTAGTGCACGTGTTAAACTACGGTAACATCCATGGAGATGCCATGGTATGATTTTTTAGTATTACGACATATGTGCATCTTTTGCATAAATTCTTTTAAAACTTAACTACATTGCTAACTACAGAGTTATTACTAAGTTTTTCAACAGAAAGTCTCGAATGATTATGTGCCTCATTTGATGTATCAGAATGGCCGCCTTGATGTTTTGAACATACCGCCAAGTCATCATACGAATCTCACCTGTCCATATTAGATTTCTAAAAGAAGTGGAGACATGAAAATCAAAGAATGGAAAAATGTATGGACAGTCGTAAGGGGGTACTTGGAAGCAACATTGTGCGAAAGGCAAGAATTGAAGACATGATAATCTTCATTCTCCATAATGGAGAGTCAGGGCCTATCTTGTTTTATGCTATTTTACCTAAGAGAAGGTAGTAGGTCCTAGTTAATAATACTCATTATCATGTGCTCAGAACAACTAAGTAGGATTGGTTAGATGACTATGATGATGATGTGGTATCGCGTAGAAGTTGTATGATCGATGATGATGAGTATGACTTGTTATTATGATACCAATAATGAGTTATTTATTATTATGATCGATGATGCATGATGCTAAGTTGTCATATGAGCATGATTACTTATTATATATAACAGTGAGTGAAATGAACCTGGATTAGATTCAAGTGAAGCCAACATGTGGTGCACATCGAAAGTACTATTAATTCAAACTAGATCAAGTTTGGATTAGAGTAGTACTTTCGACATGCCCCACATGTTGCCTCCACTTGAATCTACTCCACGTTCATTTCACCCACTGTTATATATAATAAGTAATCATGGTCATAAAATCATATGATGAAAGTACTGTATATAAAACCACACAATGAAAATAAGCTGTATTTTTTAAATTACAAGAAAATTTAGCAGCAACGCTTTTTAGAACAAGTGCTACTGCTACTTGTACGAAAGTATTGTATATAAAACCACACAATGAAAATAAGCTGTATTTTTAAAAATACAGAAAAATTTAGCAGCAACGCTTTTTAGAACAAGCGCTACTGGCAGTAGCGCTGTCCAAAGGAAAGCGCTACTGCTAACAAGGTATAGCAGTAGCGCTCCCTTTCCAGCTCTACTGCTACTAGTTAGCTGTAGCGCCTTAGTGTTAGCGCTGGACCCAGCGCTACTACTAGGGTTTTCCCTAGTAGTGATAGACATGGTGGTGAAATACTTGTTTTCTCTTACGACACCCTTGGCCCATCTGACACGGAACATCGTCGCATCGTGCATTCCAGCATAGTCAAGCTCCCAAATATCTTCGACCCTTCCGTAGAATCTTTTAGTTGTGTCGTTGGCATCGGTCACGCATTGAATTGTCACCCCGGAGTTCTAGTAATAACTGTCCATGTCTTTGGCCTCCATGTAGAACGTGTACCCATTGGTATCGTAGGACTGATAGGTCGCGAGCTTGGGCGCTGGGCCATGTGCTAAGGCGTGTATGAGCAATCCGTCCGAACTGCTCTCTCCCGGGGGATTTTCAAGAACTTGCTGTTTAAACCAGCACAAGAAAGTGGCGTTGTGCTCTACAGTAACTTCGTCGTCCATCTTGAGCATCCCCTTATCACGGTACTTCTTTGCGATGGTTTCTTTGTGTTGTGCCACATAATCATCTACCACATCTAGGTGTTGTAGCACTACTAAGTTAGCCCTGTAAAAGTTGTTTCGTCGATCCGAGTAGTCCATGTGCAATTCCCTCTGGCCGTTGTTGTGATCATCTCCTTCGAGCTTCCCATCGTGCTTCTTGACGGGGAAACCAACAACAGGGTCTCTGACACTTATATAATTCTCGCAAAAGGAGATGCACTCATGCGTCAGATACCCCTGGACGATGCTCCCTTCAGGACGGGACATGTTACAAATGAATCCTTTGATGACCCCATTCATCCTCTCGAACGGCATCATGCTCTGAAGGAATGTCGGCCCGAGGCCGATGATGTCGTCCACGATGTGGACACACAGATGCACCATGACGTCAAAGGACGTGGGCGGGAAGTACATCTCAAGCTCACATAGTATGACAACGATCTCTTCATGTAGCCTTCGGAGCTGCTTCACACTTATCGACTTTCGAGATATAACATCGAAGAAGTTGCAGAGACCAGTAAGCTTGTCACAGACGTGCTTCTCCATTATCCCTCTAATGGCAACCGGTAGTATCTGCGTCATCATCACGTGACAGTCATGAGACTTCATCCCACTGAACCTTTTCTTCTTGGGGTCTAGAAATCTGCTTATCTTCCCACAGTAACCGGAACTGACTTTGATTCCCATAAGGAACTTGATGAATTGATCGATCTCCTTCGCACTTAAGGTGAAGCAAGAAGGGGGGCAATAATTCTCCTCCTTCTTGTTGACTTTTTTGCCCCTTTCCCCCTCCTCTGTCTCCGTCTCCTCCATCAACTTTTTACGGTGGAGATCTTTCCTGATCTTCAAATCTTCCAAGTCTTTCCTTGCCTTCGGCCCATCCTTCGTCTTCTCTGGCATGTTCATCAGTGTGCCAAGCAAGCTCTCGAGGACATTCTTCATGATATGCATTGGATCAAGGCAATGAGGCGTGTCATGATTGGGCTAGTACTCAAAGTCCCAGAAAATAGACCCCGTTTTCCATACCTTCAGCAGCAGCTCCGGCGCCTTTTTGATCTTTCCCTGCACGGGGCATTGTTCCCAATTTCTCAACAGCTCATCGATTTCAGCGCCGCTCCTCTTATGTAGAGGTCCTCCAAGCTCAGCCAACCCATTGAATAGATCTCAACGCTTTCTCCACGGGTCATCCTTCTCGAGCCATCTACGATGCCCCATGTACATGATTTTCCAGGACCCGCCATCTTTCGTTGATGTAAGCTACTGAGATGATGTATCATCCATGCACCTCATGCATCCGTAGTATCCGTGGCACACCTGGCCTGAGGTGTACCCGTAACCGAGAAAGTCGTGCACCATCGTCATCAGCGCGGCTCTCATATGGAAATATCCGCCTTTGCTGGCGTCCCATGTCCATGCCGGTGTTTTCCATGACGTGTCTAGGTCCTCTTGCAGAAGCCCCATATAAAGGTTAACACTATTTCCCGGTTGTTTCGGCCCTTGAATCAGCATGCTCATGTGTATGTACTTTGTCTTCATGCACTTCCATGGGGAGAGGTTGTACATCCATACAAACACGGGCCATGTGCTATGGTTGGCGTTCTGGTTTCCAAATGGATTCATGCCGTCGGCACTCGCACCAAGAATGATGTTCCTTGGATCTTCTGCAGAAAATCCATATACGGCGTTGAATGCTCTCAAGTGGCTACCATCTACGAGGTGTCTCAACCTTGGACCATCTCCATCATCGGGTTTCTTCCTCTCCGCATGCCAGCGCATGAGCTTTGCTTCCTTAGGATCTACGAAATACCGCTGCAGATGGGGAGTGATCGAAAAGTACCATACAACTTTCTGAGGAGCTTTCTTTCCTGCCTTCTTGTATCGAGAAGCATTGCACACTAAACAGCTGGTTTTTTCCGCGTGCTCCCCCGATAAATTATGCAATCGTTGATGCATGCGTGGTACCTAATGTGCGGCAAATCAAAAGGGCAAACGATTTTCTTGGCCTCCTCGACACTAGTAGGACACAGGTTCCCCGCGGGAAGAACTTTATTATGTAGAAACTTCAAATGCTCATCGAGGCTTTTGTCAGTCCATTTGTTTTTGGCCTTCATCTTTAGAAGTTCGAGCGAGAAACTCAAGCGGGTCACCTCGGGATCGCAACCGTCATACAATTGAGTCCTCGAGTCTACTTCAAGTTGCACCAGCTTGGCTCCCTCTCTAGAAGCAGCTCTCTCTCTCTCTAGTCATACTCTCGCAAAGGAGGTATCGAACATGAAAGTCCTGCACGACCGCACTTAGTAGCGTCGGGACTGCGGCGTGACAGCCGCCTCTTCTCCACCATGGCCGGACTCTTCTTCGCAGTGTTCGGAATCTTCTCCGCTGCCATCATCATTTCCGGACTCTTCCCTGCTGACATGTCCGGTGCCATCGTCTTCTTGCCGATCGGTCATCTCTTCGTCTAGCCTCATCATCATCTTCTTCTTCTTCACTTATCCACTGAGTATAGCCATCCATGAAACCATTCATCAGCAGGTGCGCCTTCAAAGTGCCACAATCAAAAGGGTCCAAAAGGACTCCTTCCTTGCATCTTGCACACGAACAACTAATCCTTGTCAGATTATTTGCATACATGTCCATCACCGCGAATTGCATGTACTGCTCCACCTTTCATCCACTCACCTTCATGACCGATTGCACGGTATAACAAGAAAAAGGGTTATGAAATAAATAATTGCATGCTTCAAAGTCATATATATATATATATATATATATATATATATATATATATATATATATATATATATATATATATAGTAGCACTATTCTAATCCTGGGATTAAAATAACTATTTGGATCACAGGGCCCTATATAGGAGCGACTGGATGTTCATGAGATCCGAGAAATCCACCGGACCGATACAGAAAATGTCCACCTAGCCCACCCGTTGCCCCGATCCCCACACCTGTCCTCCCCCGATCCTCTCCCCCGAAAGACGCCACCATATGGATCGCATCGCCCCCGCC
>NC_041392.1:49475099-49516427 GCF_002162155.2 Triticum dicoccoides
CCTCCGACCAACTCGCTCCGGTGCCCCACCCCGGACCCCCCGCCATCGGTGCCGAGCTCCGCCCCAAACCTCCCCGCCATCGGTGCCCCGACCCACCTATCCCACCTCGGCCCGGAGCCCCTGCCGCTAGTGCCCTGCTCGCCACCGCCCCAGTCAACACCAGGCGACGCCATCCCTTCCAACCCCAGGTGCCGCCGCCTCCCTGGCAATCCTAGGCCCCGCTGGGCTCCTGCTGTGACACTGCTCCCGCGACGCGATGCCGGCCTCCTCTCGTGATGCCTCCGTCGGGCCGTGCCACCACGTGCAGCCGCGGCCCCTATACGCCGCCGCTGCCGCCCCAACACCGGTGATACCCACATCGCCTCTTCCAACTCAGGTACGGCTTCTTCCCTTTCCTCAAGATCCTCCCAAGATGGAGATTCCCGTCCCTGCTCCCCAACCTAGCCGCCATCGCCTCCATAGCACATCTCCGACATGCAGCTCCGAGTGCCTCTATCTCTGCTGGCTCTAATTGCCTCCGCCGACGTCGGGCTCTGTAGGTCGGCTGTTCTTCTTCACCTAGGATGACTGCTTCCTTAGATTTTGCAGAGCACCATTCTGTGCAGTAAAAAAATGGATGCAGTCCAAAGTGTTGGTTTTCAGCAGGGCAATCTGTTCATTGACTAGTTTTGTGCATTCAAAATATAGTAGGACAAAAGTTGATGAATCAATTTTTTATAGTAAAAACAGTAGGCCACTGGCTTCGTACTTGTGTTATTTGATTTTTGAATAATAGAAGTTTTGTTCTTTGTCTGCAAGGAGAAAACCTTGCTGTATCACATTTGTTTGTCGTTATCCTCTGAAAAATGGCATTATTGCAGGTCAGTTTGGGCTGATGCATCAGTTTAGTTGCAAAAAGGAAGAGTGTTATACCTTGTTGTCTACTCCGCTGACTTCTTTTCCTATACCATGTAGGTCAGCTTCGCCTGATGCGTAAGTTCAGTTTCATAGTGCACAATAGGCATGATTCAGTAACAATGTGGCTTCAATTAGTTCGTAGCCATCCGTTAGTAAGATCATACCTTGATATTCCATTGTTTTCTCCTTTGTCCTGTGCATTTTTAAGAACTGAAGTAATGAAAGAATTATATACCATTGCATCATACCAACATGGTTACAAGACTTGTGTGAATAGGCAAGAAAGGTCCAACTAGCAAAAGCGATATGCTATGAGTTTATAGCCACATGAAAAACAAAATATGTATACCTGTTTGCTATGTTGACACATATATCTATCCTTATTTACTTATGCACTTTTGAATGATCCACCATATCTGCAATCATCAAACTGGAAGACATATTGTTTAATGCATAATTTGCAGGTTACTTGCACTGCTTATCTTTCTTTGTCAGCGCGCCTCTTTCCTCCAATAATATGCTAAAGGTACTCCTTACAGCAAGGAAACGGTGGATGAATCTTCACCAGTTACAAATGTCTGCTGAAGCTACTCCTTACAGCAAGGAAACGATGGATGAATCTACAGAAGTTACAAATGTATGCTGAAGCTACTCCTTACGGCAAGGAAATGGTGGGTGAATGCCTTCTGTCTTCAGATATTTGGTTCACGTTGGACGTCGACGGCGATATGTGCAGAAATCTTCTAGTATCTCTTTTGCCTCCCCTTTTCCCTCTTCCATTTTGTTGTTTGGAAATCTCTGGTAGGCCTTTGATTCACAAAGACTTCCGTAATTATTTGTACAATATATATGCATAGGAATTTTTTTCTCCATTTTGTTTATTGGTACATGTGTGATGATTTTCATGTTTTGATTATATT
Source organism: Triticum dicoccoides (assembly GCF_002162155.2). Taxonomy (NCBI): domain Eukaryota; kingdom Viridiplantae; phylum Streptophyta; class Magnoliopsida; order Poales; family Poaceae; genus Triticum; species Triticum dicoccoides. Next base: position 49,476,917 of record NC_041392.1, read on the forward strand.
GGTTTGTGTGAAGTTCATGTACGACTACCCAAGGAGTTCAACAATCACTCACCACGAAGGAAGAAGAGGTGAGCGACGCCCAGGATGTTCAACTTCGCCGCATCAGGCTATGCAATTTCGTTCGTGTGAACAAAGTGGGAGCAGTTTCTTCTTAACTGTTGATTCTGCACTTGTATGGTGCATTTTGTCTCAACTTTTAGGTGAATTCATTGCTTCTCTTACATTGTGTTCAACAGGGTACAAAAAGTTTGCATACAAAATGTTTGTGTATGTCTATAGGAGCTGCTGTTGTGCTAGTGCCATGAGAAAATGGAGCTTTTTCCGAGTTGTTTTTTCTGTAATACATGTGAAGACTTCGGTATGAAAAATAGAGCTTTTTTCATAGTGAACAAGTGGTATTTTTGGTGGAATTTTGTTGTTGCTCGAATCGGCATGTATGAAAATTCACACGGGTGTGCATAATTAACCAGCTACTTTTTGAGATAAAACTAGTAGGTAACGAGTGGTAAAAAGAACACATAGTTTGCAAAAAAATCAACTTTGGGGTAGAGGGACACATGGTGGAAAATTTCTCCTCGCCTCAACAGTGTCCTTCTCAAGCACCATGTGCCCAGGGGTGGAAATTCTCAAGCACTATGTGCCTAGGGTTGTCTTTGTGTGCTCCTGTTCCAGTGTGCGTTGTAGAAATTTGGAAGTTCAGCCTTATCCTTGTGAAAGGTTCAGTGTGTGCCCAGTTGCAGGAATTCACAAATTTCAAAAAGGATATATTGCAATTGTGTGTGCCATGTGTGTGTGGGGTGTACTAAAAATGTTCCGCGGAGGATAAGTTCATAGTTTCTGTCACTGATAGTTCAAAAAAAATCGCTTTCAAAAAAACAAAACACCTTGGGTGTCTAAGAAAAGAGAGTTGAACACATGAAAAATATCAGCTGACAAGTGAACCTTGTGAATACAGGGTTTAAAAAATGTTTCATTATAAAACATCATGTAACTAAAGTGAACAGTAAAAAATGAGAAAAGGCAAAAATTTAACACTTGTTTAAAAAAATAGAAGTTCAAATTAAAATAGCGATGAAGTTCTTTGTTAATGTTAAAACTGGGATTTTCGCCTTTAGTAAAAATAAACCAAGAATTTCAAATTAAAAAAGCAAACCAGTTCAAAAATTATAAAAAAATTGTATTTTCCCATTTCAACCAAAAAAACTAGAGGTTTAAATTTAAATAACAGAGAAGTTCAATATTTATTACAAATATCAAGGTCAAATTGAAAAAACCGAGCAGTTCAAAAAGTTTATAAAAATAGATTTTCCTTCTTTTGAAAATAAGACCTAGAAGTTCAACTTTCAATAATACAGTAGTTCCATATTTATTACATAACTAGGACTTTTCCCGTTACTAATGAATAACACCAAGAAGTCCAAACTTTAAAAAATATGAAGTTGTTTAATGTTCATATAAACTCAGATTTTCCAAAATGTTAAAGATTAAAACCAAGAAGTTCAATTTCAAAAAACAGAGTAGTTCAATGTATATAAAAAACTCAGGTTTTTGAGTTACTAAATAATAAAACAAGGAAGTTCAATTGGAAAAAGCGGAGTAGTTTGATATTGATTTGAAAAATCGGATTTTTCTAGTTACTAAAGAATAAAACCAATAAGTTCAATTTGAAATAACGAAGAAGTGGGATGTTTGTAACAAAAATCCAATTTTCACATTTCTAGAAAACACACAAAGAAGTTCAAATAAAAAAATTATGGAGGTTCGATGTCTATAAAAAACTTAGATTTTTTTTCGTTCCTAAAGTGAAATAGACAGAAGTTAACGTATTGCACGGTGTGTGTTTCATACGAGAATAAAGAGTAAAAAGGCGAAGTCTAAATTTGTTGTTGCTACAACTTCAAGTGCTCTTCCGTCGGAAGTTCAAAAATTCTTGAGAGAGAGGTTCACCGCGTATTTCCATGTTCGAAAACACAAAAAAGAAATTGTTTTTTGCATTTTAAAATAATTATCTCAATCCACAAAGAAGTTCAGTTATTATTTGATAGCAATTTGATTTTAAAAAAGAAAATAAAAATTCAAATTATAAAAATGGAAAAATATAATGTACTACATGGTGTGTGTTTAATATGAGAAGTATGAATAAAAAGGCAAGGTTTTACTCGTTATTAAAGAATGGAAACAAGAAGATAAAAAATTAAATAACAAAGAAGTTCAATTTTTAGTAATAGAGTGCTTCAAAAATTCATAAAAAGATTAAGAAATAAAACCAGGAAGTCCATATTAAAAAGATGGAGAAGTTCGATGATTATAGAAAACTTAGATTTTCCTCGTTATGAAAAAATGAAAACAAGAACTTCAAAAATTAAATAACAAGAAGTTCATCTTTTAGAAAAAATAGAGCGCTTCAAAATTTCATAAAAAAGATAAAGAAAAAAACCAAGAAGTCCATATTAAAAAGATGGAGAAGTTCGATTATTATAGAAAACTCAGATTTCTCTTATTATTAAACAATGGAAAACAAGAAGTTCAAACAAAAAACAAGAAGTTCAACTTTTAAAAATAGAGCGCTTCAAAATGCATAAAAAATGATTAAAAATCAGATTAAAAATTCATAAAAACTCAGATATTTTCACGTAACCGAGAGAAGTTCAGATTGATAACTGCTAGAACTTGACGTACTACACGAGGTGCATTTTGTATTAAAAAAAGAATAAAAAAGCAAAGTCTAAAAGTTTTGTTGTTATAAGTTCAAGTCCTCCATCGGATAAAGTTGAAAAAATTGTTATGAGAGAGGTTTGTACAAAAGGAATATCATTTGTGTAACACGGACGAAAATGAATGGGAAAAATTACAAACGAAAATACGTCACAGAAGTTCAACGTGAGAACAGCAGGAAATTCGACTACTACAGTGAATGAATTTTACATGATAAACTTTAAAATCGTCACGAGTATGAAAAAATGATCAACATAGGAAAGTTGCGTATTTACATCAGCTTTCCACCGGTATTTAGTTGATCAATTCCGGTGAGTGTTTCGATAAGTGGACGGAGAGCCACGACCAAAAAAATCACGTGAAAAATAGAGTGAAGTTCAGGTACATGCGCCGAGAAGTTCAGGTTCTTCACAAGGTGCATTTTCGAAGAATCTGTTTCGCGATAAAGGCAGAACGAATGATCCCGCCGTTTTCGAAATTACAGGAAAACGGCTAGGAATCAGAGAAAACCATCAACATGGAAAAGTTTCGCATTTTCCGTAGCTTCGCAGCGGTATATTATTTGCCCCATTCCGATAAAGTTTGTAGAAATTACGGCGAAAATATGTTTTTTGCCATTTTCGAAACTGACTTAAAACCATAAAGAATTGTGAGAAACAATACATAGCAAAAAGTTCCGCATTTGCTCAAGCTTTCCAACCCCATATCATTTGCTGCATTCGGACGCACGGTCAAAAAATTAGCTCGAAAATACGAACTCGGTAGGACTTGGACCATTTTCTAAATTACTCTTAAACCATTCAAAATTAGGAAAAAAACTTTCAAGATGAAAAAGTAGCGCATTTTCATAAGCTTTCCAACGCCATATCATATGCCTCCATTGGATTAATCGTTTAGAAATGACATCGAAAAAACAAACTCAACTGTTCGGTTTATGAAATTTTACGTTTTTTCAAATTACTCTTTAACCATAGGGAATTAGAGAAAACTTTTAACACGTGGAATGAGCGGTTTTGCAGCAGCTTTCCAACACCATATTATATGCCTCATTCCGATAAACGGTTTAGAAATACAATCGAAAATATGATTCACGTTTTTTGTGCGAAGAAAAAACGGTTTTCAAAACTGCTCTTAAATAGCTTATATTTTGCCAAAAATTTAAGTTGGGTAATGATATTGAGGTCCATAGCTTTCCAATGGTATATCGCAAGCCACATTTGGGCAATGTTGGCGGAAGTTCAACCTAGTTCACAGGGAAGTTCAACTTACTACTAGCGGGCAGGTCAGGTTGTGATCAGAATATTATTCTGATCCCATGATCAGAATAGTGTTTATGTATGTGTGTGTGTGTGTATGTATGTATGTATATATATATATATATATATATATATATATATATATATATATATATATATATATATATATATAATTTTGGCATGACCTTGCCTAAAAATAGGACATATTAGTTTGCTCGAAATTCACCGAAACGGAAATAAATCGACATTTCGGCAAAACATAAGCAATCGAGGGCATGTCACTAGCACAAATCTCTCCATATATATATATATATATCCCAAACACACATATTCTCATTCACACACATATTTCCATTCTTGAAATGAACAACTTTTTACTCACGTATATATATATATATATATATATATATATATATATATATATATATATATATATATCTCCTGAGAGAGACCGAGAGCACGCGATTACTTAGATGATGAGAGAGAACGATCGAGAGAGCACGTGTGGTTGGCTAAATTGCTAGTTAAATCTAGTTGTTGGGAGGAGAGGTGAATCTAGCTAGCTAACTAATGGATAGGGGTTATGGTGGATAGGGGCATTGATGGGGGCGAGAAGAGAGGTGTAGGAGAAAGAGAGAGGCCATTTTTGAAAGAGGGTGCCATTAATGAGGAGAGAAGAGAGGTAGGAGGAAGAGAGAAGAATATCAACAATGGTGGAGAGTGGAGAGTGGAGAGGGGAGGGGGAAAGGAGGGGGAGAGGTGGAAAAGGTGGCACCAGCCGCAACTAGTAGTAGCGCTGCTCCGCAAAAAGCGTTGCTGCTATTAGACTTAGTAGTAGCGCTCTTCAGGAAAATCGCTACTACTAAGCGGGGCCCACTAGCAGTAGCAGCGCATTAAAACTGAGCGCTGCTACTAAACTGTTAGTAGTAGCGCTTTTTTCTGTACACCGCTATAACTACGGCGATCGTCGGTGGCCTCGTCCGGTCCCACATAGTAGTAGCGCGTTTCTGCTTCACAGCGCTACTATTATGCAGTTACTAATAGTGCTTTCCAGGAAAAGTGCTACTAGTAAATAGCAGCAGAGTTTACTATTTTCCAGCGCTACTACTATGCTACTGTGTATAAGCATTTTCCTAGTAGTATGCTACTATTACTTTTGCCACTGTCACCGTTACTTCCATACAACTTTGCTACTAAATACTTTCCTGCAGATATTAAGTCTTTCACGTGTGGTTGAATTGACAACTCAGCTGCTAATACTCAAAAATATTCTTTGGCTCCCCTTGTGTCGAATCAATAAATTTGGGTTGAATACTCTACCCTCAAAAACCGTTGTGATCCCCTATACTTGTAGGTTATCATCTATGTATGCACACATGTATCAAGTTTCCGGTTAATACAATTCTAGCATGAATAATAAACATTTATGATGATATAAGGAAATATAAATAACAACTTTATTATTGCCTCTAGGGCATTTTTCCTTCAAGATGTGCATTGCAAAATCAAAGAGAGGACTCAGATTCCGGGATCTTGAGACCTTCAATGATGTGATGTTAGCCAAACAAGCATGGAGACTCCTTGAAAATCCAAACAGCTTGTGTGCTCTTATAGTCAAGGGTAGATATTACCATAATGAAAATTTCCTCATGGCTGGGTGTCCCGCAAGTGCATGCAAAACCTGGAAGGCAATCATCAAAGGGAGGGATATGCTAAAACGGGGGCTCATCAGGAGAGTGGGAGATAGAACAACTACTGAAGTTTGGCATGGTCAGTGGATAAAAGGAACTAATGCCATGAATCTAATGGGGTCACTGAAGCCAAATTCCATTCAGTTAGTTTCAGACTTGATTGATCCGGTGACAAATCAGTGGGAGGTGGAAACCATTCGGAGTGTGTTCTACCCACCGAACGTGGATGCAATTCTGTGCATTCCGAGACCACGTAGAGTGGGAGCGGGTATTTGGCCATGGGCTTGGGAGAAGTATGGCCTCTTCACTTTCAAATCTGCATATCGACAGACAATGAACCTCAAGCTCCAAATAAGTGAGGCAGTGGGATCCTCTAATGGAGATGAAATAATATGGTGTTCTCTTTGGAAGCTTAATGTCCTCCCCAAGATTCGGGTGTTCTGGTGGCGTGTACTAAAGGAATTCTTACCTTGCTACGGTGACCTTAGACGCCATCATATCAAGCAGCTACCAAACTGCCCAATGTGCGGGAATGACATTGAAACTTTGTTTCATACCCGGATGGTCTGTGATCATGCTCAGGGCTTCTGGGAAGCAGCTGAGCGATTCTTTGGTATTACAATACCGCAACTCAACCTGCTGACATGGTCGCGTGACCTTTTAGATCATCGCCTCTTCCGGAAAGACGAGGCTGCTATTATGGTCACGGTAATGTGGGCTGTCTTGCACTCAAGGAACAACTACACACATGGGGAAAAAGAATACCAACCACGGCAGTCCATGATTACCATTGAAGAGATTGTCCGAGTCCTTGAAATACCAAGGAAGGATGAAGCTCCGGTTATGGTTAGCCCGAAGTGGCAACCTCCAGAAGTAGGGTGGGTTAAATTTAACACGGATGGAGTAAAGAACTTCGAGCGAGGCTGAGGTGGAGCAGTGTTTATCGCCTGTGATCATCATGGCTCGTTTGTGAGAGCGGGCTCCGCACGGTATGAAGGTATCACCGACTCCTCGCGTGCAGAGACGCGCTATCTTTGGCGCATGGGATGTGGCTCCAGCATGTGGTGATCGAGACGGACTGTCAGAAGATACATCGTCTTTGGGAGATACAACAGAAGTCTAGCGGATTCCATCTTATAAGAGAGCTGAAGGAGATGAGTGTTCTATTCCATGGATTTAAGCTACGGTGTTCATGTTGCCATACAAACTTGGTGGCTCACCGCCTAGCTAGGCTTGCTTTACATCATACTGTTACTCAACAATTGTATGAAACAATCTCTGGCTGGCTGATTGGTTTCTTACAGTTAAACATGTTAGCGCCTGATGAATAAAGTGCCGATGGGCGTTTTAGCTTAAAAAAAATCGACACTGTTGTGCGAACGGTGCGACCACACATGGCCCTAAAATCATGGGGCCCATCAAAAGAAAACCTAGGAAAACCGGCAGCGGTTTTCTATGCTGACTGGCTTGGCTGGTCGATAGATAAGATCGAATAAAACTGTCCCGAGACGCCATCACACGATGCACGGTTACCGTGAGTGGGGGGCCAGGGCATACGGTCAATTTTCAGTCCTATATTTATCCAAATTACGTGGCAAGCGGGCCCCAGTTAGGCTGAAAAACATTAAAGCGAGACTTGCGTGTCTCCAGTCTCCACTTTTTTTTTTCAAATAATAGTGCAAGAACACTATTATGGTTACTCTTTTTTTTTGCAAAATGGTTATTTCTTTTTTTGACACAATCTTTCTCTTTCTATTTCTTTTGATACTTCTTATATCTTGTATCTTATATCTTATACTTGTATATTTACTAATTAATTGGAGGCACCATACGAGACTCTATATTAATCCTCAAAACTAAATAAATTGTCCGTACGATCTCAAATTAATCATCTATAACCGTCGGATGAGGTACCTTAGGAGTCCTTGCCTTCTATCCCACGTGTATACCTCCTTTTTATATAGAGAGAAAAAACAAGGGTGCTATCCCACGTTTACCTCTCTTTTATAGAAAAGGCGTCATCCGGCTGACAGGAGCCAAACTGTAAACCCCCTTGCTAGCCGTTCGATGAGAGCTGCTCAGCCGTCTGATTAAGCCAGCTCGTCGCGTGTGCGCTGCATCGAAGCATAGGGGAGGCACCGGCGAGCGCTCCATTGCAGCTCCGCCGCCGACGATTGTAGCACCAGTAGACGCCGAGGTTGCATCGCAGCGCCGACCATGGTTCCAACACAGCACGGCGGCCATGGACGCGTTGCTGCGTTGCAGCACCGACGGTCGCCGACGAGCGCCGTACCGCATCGCCGGCAGCACAAAAACGAGCGGCCGCCCTCCGGCCTGAGTGCTGCGTCACAGCCGAGCGCCGCCCAGCACGAGGTTGCAGCGCTATGGCGGTGCGTGCGGGGCTTCATCGCCTTCGTTTGCGGCAAGGATGCAGCTGCTGTGAACCAGAGAGGATGCCATGGGCATGGGAGCTCCTGTCTCAAGCTGGGGCAAACAGAGGTGGGGAAGAAAATGTGTGGTGGAGAGATGACGCGAAGAGATAAGGTCGTGACGCTGGAGGGCAGGCGGTGGATGGGCCAGGGACACGTGTCAAGCGTGGCGAGCGGTTTACGTCGGTGATAAATCATCCGGTTGTTTTCAAGTGATTTCCAAGAAACAAAGGCTGATCTCCCACGTATACCTCTTCTAGCGAACAAAAAACATCTCCCTTGCAGACTTTTTCCTCCGCCAATCGTGCCGCCCCGAGTAACACAGATCCCTAGCGTGCCTCCTCCTCATCAGGATCCACTTCCTCCTGACCAGTCTGACCTCTTCCTCTGTCTAATCTGTAGTCTCCGTGTATCAAATCATAAAGTGTTCCAACCAGCCTCTTTCCATTCTCCTTCCACGTTGAATCTCCACTACCCCAATTCCCAACGACGATGCAACCCATGTTGGCTGAGGAGGAGGTCGTTCAATCCCCTCAACTTCTATGTTCCAAGCAAACTGCAATTCACCTTGGAAGATGCAACGCATAAGAGCATCTCCAGCCATTGGCCCCTCAGGGGCGCCTAAAATCGTCGCCTGAGGGTGAGCCGGCGTAAAAATTGGACCTGGGGCGAGTTGGTCCCCAGCCGCCGGCCCCAGGCGCGTTTAAAAATAAAATTTGTATAGCAAATTTTGGCACAGTTCGGCAAAGTTCGACTAAACACGATAAATTTCGGCAAACTTGGGCATATATTAGACATGTTCGCCCGTTTTCATTACATGGCAAAATAGATAACTAACTAAAAGAGAAACTGGCTGAACGCCGAGTAGTCGCCGTCGTCGCCGCCGTCGTCGGACTTCTCCTCCTTGACGTGGCCGTCCCTGGGGGACCCCTGACTGGCGTCGCCAACGTGGGCTGGTGGCGGCGGCGCGTCGTCGTCGTCGTTGTCGCAGATGACTACGACCCCGCCTTCGTCGCAGATGACTACGACCCCGCCTTCGTTGCGGCCGCGTCGGTGCTCTACGAAGCGACGCAGGGCGGCACACTGGCGCTCCTTCGCCTTCTCCAGGCGCTCCTTCTCCATCGCTAGGGAAGCCCCGCGCGCCCATTCCAGGGCCGCGTCGTCGTCGTCGAGCTCCGTCTTCACCGGCGCGGCCGGCTCCGTCTTCACCGGCGCGAGCCCCAGCTCCGTCTTTGGCTTGACGAAGCGCGGAGGAGGAGCCGACGAGGAGGCGCGCCGGCCGCCCTCGTTCATGATGATGCCGCGGGCTCGGCGTTGACGCCGAGCAGGGCCGGAGCACCGGAGGAGTGCGAGGAAGATCGCGAGGAGGAAGAAGAGGAGGAGGACCCGAACCTCCTTGGCGCCCATGGCCCGGCGCGTCGGTGGTGCGCCGGGGCGGCCACCCTCGCCGGGTACGCCAACGGCGGGACGTTACCGCCCTCGAGGTGCGTCAGCACGCTCTCGAGTGTGCGGCCGGGGACGCCCCACCACAGGTGGCGCCCCTCGCTGTTCTTCGGGCCGCCGACCACCGGCGCGTCGTTGGTGTACGCCAACCGCTGCTGCGCTGCGCCCGCGCCCGTGTGAACGCGTGCGAGGGAGGGGAGGCGTCGGCGCGCCGTCCCGTGTTGCCCCGCCCATGAGGAATCAATGGCAAGGCTGCTCACGGGAACCGAGGCCGTTGGGGGAAGACGAGGCGCCGTGTCGCTGACGCGACTGGCCCGCGGCATTTTTGCGCCAAAACAGCTCGCCCCAGTGCCACCGGACGCCCCCCAGCGCGCCGGGTTCGGCTTAGGTCCGCCGGCGCTATTTTCGGCCGAGGCCAGCGAAAATCGGGCTCCTGGGGCGTGACTGGTCCGTTTTTTCAGCGCCGGCGCGAGAAAATCGCCTGGGAAGGTCTTCCTGGGCGCGCGGCTGAAGATGCTCTAAGGAGGCACATCGAATACAATTTGAATCAGATCGGACAACCGCCTTTATTGGCGAAGCTTAAGATCGAGTGGAGGAACTATGAGCTGACAGATGCTAGACTATTAGAGTTGGTCGTCGATCACTCCTATCGACACAATGCAGGCAAATAATCTGTTATCCTTAAATTTGTGATATATTCTACCGCCCGTTCTGTAAATCACATAACTCCCAATAAATCTTATTAATCCCAAATTAATCATTAAAAACATTGGTACTGTAGGTGCCCATCTATCAGCACTGTCACATCTTGATCACGCGCACTGTATGGAACAAGGAGAGCCACAAGGTGTAGTCTGCATGTCCTCGAGCAGCAGCACACAATCCCTGCAACAGCGTTTGCACATGTGAGACTGATCCCGTTGCACTGCATGCTTTGAATCTCTCCACCTTCCAAGTTCTTACCACGCATCAATCTAGCCTCTTCAGTTCATTAAATTAATCCCATGATGGTTGATGCAATGGAGGAGCTGTACCGACAACTTTTTGATGTATTCACTTTTTGGACAAGCTGCTAAGTGAAGGAACTGCAGCAGACTAGCAGCGAAGCTATTCACATTCTGGTCACCATTCAGTTTCGTTGACAGCCACACCTACTCCCATCATTGGGGAATTAGCTATATGTCTTTAAATTCTCTGCCTGACAATATATTTACTCATATAATTTGCCTATATTACCCTGTCCAAATCGTCCATGTTACGCCCACAAGTTGAAGATTTGAGTTCTTCCATTGATCTTATCATTTTAACTAAAAATAGTACTATTGTACATGGTGGACAATCAGGAATAGGTGGTACATTTAATGTTTACCATGTTACTCCATGTTCTGTTCCACTTTCTCATGTTTTACATAATATATTCATATCATGCTTTTAGAATAGAGCTGGTAGAGGAAAATACAGCAATATTTTTTGTTGTTTCCTGCAGGGGCTTAAGTATGTGATCCAGTGTCCAATCTTTATATATAAGTCACTGGATGAGTTATACTAGGAATCTCTTAGGATATTAAGTACATTTTCAGTTATGCGGTCATATGGGCTATCCACAGCTTATTGTCAGGTTTAATTATACCAGTAGAAAACCTACTGAATATATGTTCGGCTGTGCGCCATGCCAAATTACTATGTTTCCGGTAAAAATACAAAATTTCCTAACGTATTTTGTGATGATTTCCATAGTTTTTTGCCCTCATGAAAAAACCTATGGGTGAGCAATATATTTCCGTATGTATATATCGGTGTCGCTGTTTTTAAAAATCGACATTGAGGATCTCTTTTGCATGTTTTTTTCTACACCCTGCTAGGAGCTTAATTGCCTTTCCTATATATTAACAAATGACAAGACATACAAAGCACGGTTCCTCACATCCGAACGACAGTTTTTATGCTATATGCCCTTATCCATCTGAAAGATCTACCTTCTATCTACAGGAATATATATCTTTTCTTTCTACTGCTAAGGCAACTACACATAATCTATGGACTTTTTGTAGTTCATGTGAAGTAATCTATATATTATTTATTATCAATGTAGAACTGTTTATTCAGTTAAATGTGCCTTTTTCTGGAGAGAGTGAAAACTGGCGCAGGGCAGGTTATATGGATATACCACTAAAATAGTAGTATGTAATTGTAGTTGGTCAGCAATGGCTTATATCCCAAATTATGTTCGATCTTCAGGTTGTATGCGGTGTCTCTCATAGGTGGAAGTAATAAGTTAAAGGATATATGTTCCGGCATAAATTGGATCATCCATTTAAACAAAAGAACAAATTGGATCTACAATCTGTAGATTGATTGATGATATTATCCCACTTTTAGAGAAAGGACTAATCCCAACATTTAATACAAAGCCCTGAAAGATTCTGATATTGGTGGTGAAGGAAATATGCCCTAGAGGCAATAATAAAGTTGCTATTTACATTTCCTTATATCATGATAAATGTTTATTATTCATGCTAGAATTGTATTAACTGGAAACTTAGTACATGTGTGAATACATAGACAAAACAGAGTGTCCCTAGCATGCCTCTACTAGACTAGCTCGTTAATCAAAGATGGTTAAGTTTCCTAGCCATAGACATGTGTTGTCATTTGATGAACGGGATCACATCATTAGAGAATGATGTGATGGACAAGACCCATCATGTAGTTTATTGCTATTGCTTTCTTCATGACTTATACATGTTCCTATGACTATGAGATTATGAATCTCCCGAATACCGGAGGAACACTTAGTGTGCTATCAAACGTCACAACGTAACTGGGTGATTGTAAAGATACTCTACATGTGTCTCCGATGGTGTTTGTTGAGTCGGAGAGGTATCTCTGGGCCCTCTCGGTAATGCACATCACTATAAGCCTTGCAAGCAATGTGACTAATGAGTTAGTTGTAGGATGATGCATTACGGAACGAGTAAAGAGACTTGCCGGTAATGAGATTGAACTAGGTATGGTGATACCGGCGATCGAATCTCGAGCAAGTAACATACTGATGACAAAGGGAACAACGTATGTTGTTATGCGATTTGACCGATAAAGATCTTCATAGAATATGTAGGAGCCAATATGAGCATCCATGTTCCGCTATTGGTTATTGACTGGAGATATGTCTCGGTCATGTCTACATAGTTCTCGAACCCATAGGGTCCGCACGCTTAACGTTCGATGACGTTGTATTATGAGTTTATGTGATTTGATGTATCGAAGCTTGTTCGGAGTCCCGGATGAGATCACAGACATAACGAGGAGTCTTGAAATGGTCGAGACATAAAGATTGGTATATTGGAAGGTTATATTCGGACACCGGAATGGTTCCGAAGTGTATCGGGTATTTTCCGGAGTACCAGGGGCTTACCGGAACCCCCCGAGGAGTTAATGGGCCTTCATGGGACCTAGTGGAAGAGAGGATGCAGCAGCCAGGTGGAGGCGTGTGCCCACCCAAGCCCAAACCGAATTGGACTAGGGGTTGGGGGCGGCCCCCCTTTCCTTTCTCTCCTCTTCCTCTTTCCCCCTTCTCCTTGTAGGAATAGGAAAGGGGGGGCGAATCCAACTTGGAGTAGGACTCCCCCCCTCGGGCGCGCCACCCTTGGCCGGCCTCCTCCTCCCTCCCTCCTTTATATAAGTGGGGAGGGGGCACCCTAGAACATACATGTTGATCTTTTAACCGTGTGTGGTGCCCCCATCCACAAAAACACTCCTCGGTCATATCGTCGTAGTGCTTAGGCGAAGCCCTACGCCGGTAAGTTCATCATCACCGTCACCACGCCGTCGTGCTAAAGAAACTCTCCCTCGGCCTCAACTGGATCAAGAGTTTGAGGGACGTCACCGAGCTGAACGTGTTCAGATCACGGAGGCGCCATGCGTTCGGTACTTGGATCGGTTGGATCGCGAAGACGTTCCACTACATCAACCGCGTTACTAAACGCTTCCGCTTTCGGTCTACGAGGGTACGTGGACACACTTTCCCCGCTCGTTGCTATGCTTCTCCTAGATAGATCTTGCGTGTTCGTAGGCAATTTTTTTTTGAAATACTATGTTCCCCAACAGTGGCATCCGAGCCATGTCTATGTGTAGATGTTATATGCATGAGTAGAACACAAAGACGTGTGGGCGATAATAGTCATACTGCTTACCAGCATGTCATACTTTGAGAAGCGGCCCAGACCGACATTACATGACCGCGCTCATGAGACTGGTTCTACCGCCATGTCTCGCACACAGGTGGCTAGTGGGTGTCTGTTTCTCCATCTTTAGTTGAATCGAGTGTGACTACGCCCAGTCCTTGTTGAAGGTTAAAACAGCACACTTGACAAAAAATCATTGTGGTTTTGATGCATAGGTAAGGACGGTTCTTGCTACAAGCCCGTAGCAACCACGTAAAACTTGCAACAACAAAGTAGAGGACGTATAACATGTTTTTGCAGGGCTTGCTGTGATGTGATATGGTCAAGACATGATGATATATAAATTGTTGTATGAGATGATCATGTTTTGTAACAGTTATTGGCAACTGGCAGGAGCCATATGGTTGTCACTTTATTGTATGAAATGTAATTGCCATGTAATTGCTTTACTTTATCACTAAGCGGTAGCGATAGTCGTAGAAGCAATAGTTGGCGAGACGACAACGATGCTTCAATGGAGATCAAAGTGCCAAGACGGTGACGATGGTGATCATGACGGTGCTTTGGGGATGAAGATCAAAGGCACAAGATGATGATGGCCATATCATATCACTTATATTGATTTCATGTGATGTTTATCCTGTATGCATCTTATTTTGCTTAGTACGACGGTAGAATTATAAGATGATCTCTCACTAAATTTCAACGTACAAGTTTTCTCCCTGAGTATGCACCGTTGCGACAGTTCGTCGTGCCGAGACACCAAGTGATGATCGGGTGTGATAAGCTCTACATTCACATACAACGGGTGCAAGCCATTTTTAAACACGCAGAATACTCTGGTTAAACTTGATGAGCCTAGCATATGCAGATATGGCCTCGGAACACTGAGCCCGAAAGGTCAAACGTGAATCATATAGTAGATATGATCAACATAGAGATGTTCACCATTGAAAACTACTACATCTCATGTGATGATCGGACATGGTTTAGTTGATATGGATCACATGATCATTTAGATGACTAGAGGGATGCCTATCTAAGTGGGACTTCTTAAGTAATGTGATTAATTGAACTTTAATTTATTATGTACTTAGTCCTGATAGTATTTGAAAATTTTGTTGTACATCAATAGCTCGCGTTATAGCTCCCCATTTAATTTTGATATGTTCCTAGAGAAAATAAGTTGAAAGATGATAGTAGCAGTGATGCGGACTGGATCCATAATATGAGGAATATCCTCATTGCTGCATAGAAGAATTATGTCCTTGATGCATCGCTAGGTGAAGGACCTATTGCAGGAGCAGATGCAGACGTTATGAACGTTTGGCAAGCTCGGTATGATGACTACTTGATAGTTTAGTGCGCCATGCTTTACGGCTTAGAACTGGGACTTCAAAAACGTTTTGAACGCCATAGAGCATATAAGATATTCCAAGAGCTTAAATTGGTATTTTAGACTCATGCCCAAGTCGAGAGGTATGAGACCTCTGACAAGTACTTTGCCTACAAGATGGAGGAGAATAGCTCAACCAGTGATCATGTGCTAGAATGTTTGAGTACTACAGTTGCTTGAATCAAGTGGGAGTTAATCTTCCAGATAAGATAGTGATTGATAGAGTTCTCTAGTCACTACCACCATGTTACTGGAACTTCGTGATGAACTATAATATGCAAGAGATGGATAAGACAATTCCCGAGCTCTTCGCGATGCTAAACGCTACGGAGGTAGATATCAAGAAGGAGCATCAAGTGTTGATGGTCAACAATACCACTAGTTTCATGAAAAATGGCAAAGGAAAAGAAAGGGAACTTCAAGAAAGAATGGAAAGCAAGTTGCCACTACCATGAAGAAGCCCAAAAGCTAGACCCAAGCCTAAACGGAGTGCTTCCACTACAAAGGAAATGGTGACTGGAAGCGGAACTGCCCCAAATACTTGGCGGATAAGAAGGATGGCAAAGTGAACAAAAATATATATGATATACATGTTATTGATGTGTACTTTACTAGTGTTCATAATAGCCCCTGGGTATTTGATACTGGTTCAGTTGCTATGATTAGTAACTTGAACAGGAGTTACAAAATGAACAAAGACTAGTTGAGGGTGAGGTGACGATGTGTGTTGGAAGTGATTCCAAGGTTGATAAGATCACCATCACACACTCTCTTTACCTTCGGGATTAGTGTTGAACCTAAAATAAATGTTATTTGGTGTTTGCGTTGAGCATAATATGATTGGATCATATTTATTGCAATACGGTTATCCATTTAAGTCAAAGAATAATTGTTATTCTGTTTACATGAATAAAACCTTCTGTGGTCATACACCCAAGGTGAATGGTTTATTGAATCTCGATCATAGTGATACACATATTCATAATATTGATGCCAAAAGATGCAAAGTTGATAATGAAGAAACTCCATGCTGATGGGCTTTTGGAATCACTTGATTATGAATCACTTGATGCTTGCGAACCATGCCTCATGGGCAAGATGACTAAGACTCCGTTCTCCAGAACCATGGAGCGAGCAACAAACTTGTTGGAAATAATGCATACCGATGTATGCATGATAACCCACAAGTATAGGGGATCGCAACAGTTTTCGAGGGTAGAGTATTCAACCCAAATTTATTGATTCAACACAAGGGGATCCAAAGAATATTCTCAAGTATTAAAAGTTGAGTTGTCAATTCAACCGCACCTGAAAGACATAATATCTGCAGCAAAGTATTTAGTAGCAAAGTAATATGGACGTAATGGCAACGGTGGCAAAAGTAACATTATTGGTTTTGTAATGATGGTAACAGTGGCAATGAAAAAGTAAATAAGAAAATATCAATATGTGAAAAGCTCGTAGGCAATGGATCGATGATGGATAATTATGTCGGATGTGATTCCTCATGCAACAGTTATAATATAGGGTGGCACAGAACTAGCTCCAATTCATCAATGTAATGTAGGCATGTATTCCGAATATAGTCATACATGCTTATGGAAAAGAACTTGCATGACATCTTTTGTCCTACCCTCCCGTGGCAATGGGGTCCTATTGGAAACTAATGGATATTAAGGCCTCCATTTAATAGTGTATCGGAACAAAGCATGAACTCCTCAAACTATAGTCATCACCGGGAGTGGTCCCGATTATTGATACTTCAGGGTTACCAGATCATAACACATAGTAGGTGACTATTGACTTGCAAAATAGGATCAAGAACTCACATATATTCATGAAAACATAATAAGTTCAGATCTGAAATCATGGCGCTCGGGCCCAAGTGACAAGCATTAAGCATAGCAAAGTCATAGCAACATCAATCTCAGAACATAATGGATATTAGGGATCAAACCCTAACAAAACTAACTCGATTACATGATAAATCTCATCCAACCCATCACAGTCCAGCAAGCCTACGATGGAATTACTCACACACGGGGGTGAGCATCATGAAATTGGTGACGGAGGAAGGTTGATGATGATGATGGCGACGGATTCCCCTCTCCGAAGCCCCGAATGGACTCCAGATCAGCCCTCCCGAGAGAGATTAGGGCTTGGCGGCGGCTCCGTATCAGAAAACGTGATGAATCCTTCTCCCTGATATTTTTCTCCCTGAACGTGAATATATAGAGTTGGAGTTGAGGTCGGTGGAGCCTCAGGGGGCCCACGAGACAGGGGGCACGCCCAGGGGGTGGGCATGCCCCCCCACCCTCGTGGACAGGGTGTGGGCCCCCTAGTGTTGATTCTTTCGCCAGTATTTTTTATAAATTCCAAAAAAATTCTCCGTGAAGTTTCAGTTCATTCCGAGAACTTTTATTTCTGCACAAAAATAACACCATGGCAATTCTGCTGAAAACAACATCAGTCCGGGTTATTTCCATTCAAATCATGCATGTTAGAGTCCAAAACAAGGTCAAAAGTGTTTGGAAAAGTAGATACGATGGAGACGTATCAACTCCTCCAAGCTTAAACCTTTGCTTGTCCTCAAGCAATTCAGTTGAAAAACTGAAATTGATAAAGAAACACTTTTACAAACTCTGTTTGATCTTGTTGTTGTAAATATGTAAAGCCAGCATTCAAGTTTTCAGCAAAGATTATGAAATAACCATATCCACAATAACATTTAGGTCTCATGTTTACTCATATCAATGGCATAATCAACTAGCGAGCAATAATAATAAATCTCGGATGACAACACTTCCTCAAAACAATCATAATATGATATAACAAGATGGTATCTCGCTAGCCCTTTCTAAGACCGCAAAACAAAAAAGGCAGAGCACCTCTGAAGATCAAGGACTGACTAAACATTGTAATTCATGGTAAAAGAGATCCAGTCACAGTCATACTCAATGTAAACTAATAGTAATATATGTAAATGACAAGAGTGCTCTCCAACTGGTGCTTTTTAATAAGAGGATGATGACTCAACATAAAAGTAAATAGATAGGCCCTTCGTAGAGGGAAGCAGGGATTTGTAGAGGTGCCAGAGCTCGATTTTGAAATAGAGATAAATAATATTTTGAGTGGTATACTTTCATTTTCAACAAAACAACCGAGAGATCTTGAAATCTTCGATGCTACACACATTATAGGCGGTTCCCAAATAGAATGGTAAAGTTTATACTCCCCCTACCACCAACAAACATCAATCCATGGCTTGTCCGAAACAACGGGTTCCTCCAACTAACAACAATCCTGGGGGAGTTTTGTTTGCAATTATATTAATTTAAGCATGGGACTCGGCATCCCGGTTACCAGCCATTTTCTCGTGAATGAGGAGCGGAGTCCACTCCTCTTGAGAATAACCCACCAGGCATGGAATATATAGACAACCCTAGTTGATATATGAGCTATTCGAGCATACAAAACAGAATTTCATTTGAAGGTTTAGAGTTTGGCACATACAAATTTACTTGGAATGGCGGGTAGATACCGCATATAGGAAGGTATGGTGGACTCATATGGAATAACTTTTGGGGTTTATGGAAGTGGATGCACAAGCAGTATTCCTACTTAGTACAAGTGAAGGATAGAAAGAGACTGGTAAGCGACCAGTGAGAGAGCAACAATAGTGATGAACATGCATTAAAATTAATCAACACTGAGTGCAAGCATGAATAGGATATAATTCACCATGAACATAAATATCGTGGAGGCTATGTTGATTTTGTTTCAACTACATGCATGAACATGTGCCAAGTCAAGCCACTCGAATCATTCAAAGGAGGATACCACCCTATCATACCACATCACAACCATTTTAATAGCATGTTGGCACGCAAGGTAAACCATTATAAACTCCTAGATGATTAAGCATGGCATGAGCAACTATAATATCTAATTGTCATTGCAAACATGTTTCATTCATAATAGGATTAATCAGGAATGATGAACTAATCATATTTACAAAAACAAGATAGGTCGAGTTCATACCAGCTTCTCTCATCTCAATCAGTCCATCATATATCGCCATTATTGCCTTTCACTTGCACAACCGAATGGCGTGGATAATAATAATAGTGCACGTGCATTGGACTAAGCTGGAATCTGCAATCGTTTAATACAAAGGAGAAGATAAGGTAATACGGGCTCTTTGTTAGATCAACAATAATTCATATGAGAGACACTCAACATTTTCATCATGGTCTTCTCCTCTCGACCCCCAAAGAAAAGAAAAGAAACAAAACTATTTACACGGGAAAGCTCCCAACAAGCAAATGAAGAACGAGAAATCTTTTTGGGTTTTCTTTTAATTACTACTACTACAAGCATGGAAAGTAAACTAGCTAAAAGCTACAACTAATTGTTTTGGTTTTTCTTAAGGTTTTTCAAACACACAAGAAGAAAGCTTAAAAAGAAATTAAACTAGCATGGATAGTACAATGAAAAAGTATGAGCACCGACAACTGGAATGAGTGTGTGAACATAAATGTAATGTTGGTGAGAAATACGTACTCCCCCAAGCTTAGGCTTTTGGCCTAAGTTGGTCTAGGGCAATGGTTGGCCTGGTGGATATCCAAAGTTGTAGTTGGGGTCGTACTGAGATGTGATACGTCTCCAAGGTATCTATAATTTTTTATTGTTCCATGCTATTATATTATCTGTTTTGGATGTTTAATGGGCTTTAATATACCTTTTTATATTATTTTTGGTACTAACCTACTAACCAAATGCCCGGTGCAAATTGCTATTTTTTTGCCTATTTCAGTGTTTCACAGAAAAGGAATATCAAACGGAATGAAATCTTCGGGAGAGTGATTTTTGGAACAAACGCAATCCAGGAGACTTGGAGTGGACGTCAAGGAAGCATCAAGGACGCCACGAGGCAGGGAGGCGCGCCCCCCACCCTTGTGGGCCCCTCATGGCTCCCGTGACCGACTTCTTTCGCCTATATATACTCATATACCCCAAAAACATCTAAGAGCACCACGAAACCATATTTCCACTGCCGCAACCTTCTGTACCCAAGAGATCCCATCTTGGGGCCTTTTCCGAAGCTCCGCCGAAGGGGGAATCGATCACGGACGGCTTCTACATCAACACCATAGCCTCTCTGATGATGTGTCGGTAGTTTACCATAGACCTTCGGGTCCATAGTTATTAGCTAGATGGCTTCTTCTCTCTCTTTGGATCTCAATACAAAGTTCTCCTCAATCTTCTTGGAGATCTATTTGATGTAATTCTTTTTGCGGTGTGTTTGTCGAGATCCGATGAATTGTGGGTTTATGTTCAAGATTATCAATGAACAATATTTGATTCTTCTCTGAAATCTTTTATGTATGATTTGTTATCTTTGCAAGTCTCTTTGAATTATCAGTTTGGTTTATCCTACTAGATTGATCTTTCTTGCAATGGGAGAAGTGCTTAGATTCGGGTTCAATCTTGTGGCGTCCTTTCCCAGTGACACCAGGGGCAGCAAGGCACGTATTGTATTGTTGCCATCGAGGATAAAAATATGGGGTTTATATCATATTGCTTGAGTTTATCCCTCTACATCATGTCATCTTTCCTAATGCGTTACTCTGTTCTTATGATCTTAATACTCTAGATGCATGCTGGATAGAGGTCGATGTGTGGAGTAATAGTAGTAGATGCAGAATCGTTTCGGTCTACTTGTCGCGGACATGATGCCTATATACATGATAATGCCTACATATTCTCATAATTATGCACTTTTCTATCAATTTCTCGACAGTAATTTGTTTACCCACCATAATACTTATGCTATCTTGAGAGAAGTCACTAGTGAAACCTATGCCCCCCAAGTCTATTTTCCATCATATAAGTTTCCAATCTATTTTACTTTGCAATCTTTACTTTCAATCTATATCATAAGAATACCAAAAATATTTATCTTATTATCTCTATCAGATCTCACTTTTGCAAGTGGACGCGAAGGGATTGACAACCCCTTTATCGCGTTGGTTGCAAGGTTCTTATTTGTTTGTGTAGGTGCGAGTTGACTTGTGTGTAGTCTCCTACTGGATTGATAGCTTGGTTCTAAAAAACTGAGGGAAATACTTACGCTACTTTGCTGCATCACCCTTTCCTCTTCAAGGGAAAACCAATGCAGTGCCCAAGATGTAGCAAGAAGGATTTCTGGCGCCGTTGCCGGGGAGATCTACGCACAAGTCAAGACATACCAAGTACCCATCACAAACTCTTATCCCTCGCATTACATTATTTGCCATTTGCCTCTCGTTTTCCTCTCCCCCACTTCACCCTTGCCGTTTTATTTGCCCTCCTTTTCCGTTTGCCCCTTTTACGCTTGCTTCTTGTGTGCTTGTGTGTTGGATTGTTGGTCACAATGGCTCAATACAATACTAAATTGTGTGATTTTTCAAATACCAACAATAATGATTTTATTAGCACCCCGATTGCTCCCCTTACCGATGCTGAATCTTGTGAAATTAATACTGCCTTGCTGAATCTTGTCATGAATGATCAATTTGCTGGCCTTCCTACTGAAGATGCCGCTACCCATCTAAACAACTTTGTTGATTTGTGTGACATGCAAAAGAAGAAGGACGTGGATAATGATATTGTTAAATTGAAACTATTTCCGCTTTCGCTTAGAGATCGTGCTAAAACTTGGGTTTCTTCTTTGCCTAAAAATAGTATTGATTCTTGGAATAAGTGCAAAGATGCTTTTATCTCTAAGTATTTTCCTCTCGCTAAGATCTTCTCACTTAGAAACGATATTATGAGTTTTAAGCAACTAGATCATGAGCATGCTGCACAATCTTGGGAAAGGATGAAATTAATGATTCGCAATTGCCCTACTCGTGGTTTGAATTTATGGATGATCATACAATTTTTTTATGCCGGATTGAATTTTGCTTCTAGAAATCTTTTAGATTCGGACATAGGAGGCACTTTTATGGAACTCACTTTAGGAGAATCTAACAAACTCCTAGATATTATTATGGTTAATTATTCTCGATGGCACACCAAAAGATCTACTAGTAAAAAGGTTCATGCGATAGAAGAAATTAATGTTTTGAGTGGAAAGATGGATGACCTTATGAAGTTGTTTGCTAATAAGAGTGCTCATGTTGATCCTAATGATATGCCTTTGTCTACTTTGATTGAGAATAATAATGAATCTATGGATGTGAATTTTGTAGGTAGGAACAATTTCGGTAACAACGCTTATAGAGGAAACTTTAATCCTAGGCCGTATCCTAGTAATTCCTATAATACTTATGGTAATTCCTACAACAATTCTTATGGAAATTATAATAAGATGCCCTCTGATTTTGAATCTAGTCTTAAAGAATTTATTATTTCGCAAAAGAGTTTCAATGCTTTGATTGAAGAAAAATTGTCTAAGATTGATGAGTTGGCTAGGAACGTGGATATAATTTATCTTGATGTTGATTCTTTGAAGCTTATATCTATTCCACCCAAGAATGATATCAATGTGTCTCTCAAAGCAATGAGAATTTTCATTGATGAGTGCAAATAAAGAACCGCTAGGATGCGTGCTAAAAAAGATTACTTTATAAAAGCGTGTTCTTCTAGTTTTGATGATAATAAGTATGAAGGTCTAAAAGTGATTGATGTGCCTACTATTAAATCTTTGTTTTGCAATATGAATCTTGATAATGGTGGGACTGGAGATGAGTCAACTTTAGTTAAAAGGCGTCCCAATGATTCAGAGTTTTTAGATGTTGATGCAAAAATTGGTAAAAGTGGGATTGACGAGGTGAAAACTTTACACAGCAATGAACCCAATATTTTGGATTTCAAGGGATTTAATTATGATAATTTCTCTTTGATATATTGTATTTCCTTGTTGCAATCCGTGCTTAATTCTCCGCATGCTTATAGTCAAAATAAAGCTTTTACCAAACATAACATTGATGCTTTAGTGCAATCTTATGAAGAAAAGCTTGAATTAGAAGTTTCTATCCCTAGAAAACGTCATGATGAGTGGGAACCTACTATTAAAATTAAGATTAAACATGAATGCTATGCTTTATGTGACTTGGGTGCTAGTGTTTCCACGATTTCAAAAACTTTGTGTGGTGTGTTAGGTTTCAGTGAATTTGATGATTGTTCTTTAAATTTGCATCCTGTGGATTCCACTATTAAGAAACCTATGGGAAGGATTAATGATGTTTTTATTGTTGCAAATAGGAATTATGTGCCCGTAGATTTCATTGTTCTTGATATTGATTGCAATCCTACATGTCCCATTATTCTTGGTAGACCTTTCTTTAGAACGATTGGTGCAATTATTGATATGAAAGAAGGGAATATTAGAATCCAATTTCCGTTAAGGAAAGGCATGGAACACTTTCCTAGAAAGAAAATTAAATTACCTTATGAATCTATTATGTGAGCCACATATGGATTGCATACCAAATATGATAATACCTAGATCTATTCTTGTTTTTATTCCTAGCTAGGGGCGTTAAACGATAGCTCTTGTTGGGAGGCAACCCAATTTTATTTTTGTTTCTTGCTTTTTGGTTCTGTTTATTAATAAAAATACATCTATATTCTGTTTATATGTGGTTTTATTCTTTTAATTAGTGTTTGTGCCAAGTAGAACCTTCGGGAAGACTTGGGGGAAGTTTTTGCGATCTTGCTGTAAAAAACAGAAACTTTGGTGCTCACGAGATTTGCGGCCATTTTTTACTGGAGAGTGCGATTAGGTTGATTCTTTTTGCACATGAATAATAGACAAATGCCTCACGTCCACTAATTTATTTAAGAATTTTTGGGGTTACAGAAGTATTCGAAACCTACAGATTACTACAGACTGTTCTGTTTTTGACAGATTCTGTTTTTCGTGTGTTGTGCTTATTTTGATGAAGCTATGGCTAGTATCGGGGGGTATGAACCATAGAGAAGTTGAAATACAGTAGGTTTAACACCAATATAAATAAAGAATGAGTTGATTACAGTACCTTAAGTGGTGGTTTGTTTTCTTATACTAAAGGAGCTCATGAGATTTTCTGTTGAGTTTTGTGTTGTGAAGTTTTCAAGTTTTGGGTAAAGATTTGATGGATTATGGAATAAGGAGTGGCAAGAGCCTAAGCTTGGGGATGCACAAGGAACCCCAAGGTAAAATTTAAGGACAACCAAAAGCCTAAGCCGGGCCATCCCCTCTTTCGTCTTCGTCCATTGGTAACTTTACTTGATGCTATATTTTTATTCCCCACATGATATGTGTTTTGCTTGGAGCGTCTTGTATGATTTGAGTCTTTGCTTTTTAGTTTACCACAATCATCCTTGCTGTACACACCTTTTGGAGAGTCACACATGAATCAGAATTTATTAGAATACTCTTTGTGCTTCACTGATATCTTTTGAGCTAGACAATTTTCACTACAAAAAAAATACACTTCCGTGATGATTCGTGTTTGTCACAGTAGGTCACTTTTTTTATCATGCATGTACATCCATGACAAATTTATGACAGAATCAAGATAGTCATACTGTGCTATCGTAGAAGTGTTCCATGACATTACCAAAATTATCATCACGGAAGTGTCCACTTCCATGACGATAAATCGCGCGTCACAGAAGTGCTTTCGTCAAGGGTGACCAACACGTGGCATCCACCGTAACGGAACGCCGTTAAGCTATCGGGTCCGGTTTTGGATCCGATAACCCGTTAACAGCCCCGAACAATGGGGATTTTCCACGTGTAAAATCATCATTGGCTGGAGGAAACACGTGTCGGCTCACCGTTGGGACAGATGTCAACCACTCATTGGACGGAAGGTGCCTATGATACGTCGACACGTGGCATGGCCCAACAGAGGCCCATTCCTGCGAAAAGGCTGGCCCGTTTGACTTGATCAAAAGCTGGTGGGCCGGCCCATGGAAAGCCTGTTAACGGTCTGTTAGAATATAGCCCATTTACAGCCCGCTAACCCAAGGCCTGTTACACCCTATTCGAATTAGGCCCAGTAGCGTCATCTGGGCCATCCAATATGATTACAGCCCCTTTTCACATCTGGCCCATGTATGGCCCATGACGTCTTTCGGCCCATATGAGGCCCTATGTAACTCTTGGCCTACTAACGGCCCGAGGTGAAACTGGGCCGTAATGAACAGTGTATCACTTTACACCCATTAACGACCCGTGATGAAACTGGCCCGTTATTCCGTTGGGCCGTTTTCAGCCCATGTTATCTTTTGACCTTCTCAAAGCCCATTTATTCTTGGGCTCATTTCCAACATTCATTTACTTACGGCCCGCTACTGTCATTTTCTGCTTGTGGGCCAAATTCAGCCCGTGGTTACAGTCGGCCCGTTTGTGGTCCGTTAATACGTTGGGCCGATTTCATAGCGTCATCAAATACGGCCTATTAACGATGGCCCGTTATGGTCGGCCCATGAACGGACGATTCCAAATCTAGCCCGTTTATGGCCATAATGCGGTCTGTTTGGCCCATGTTTGGCTAATCGATTATACGGCCCGTATAAGGCCCAATGATAATACGGCCCGTAGAAGGCCCATTGTTTCTATGGTCCGTAGAAGGCCCATTGTTTCTACGGCCCGTAGATGGCCCACTGTTTCTACGGCCAGTAGGAGGCCCAGTGTCACTATAGTAAATATTAGCCCATGGTTATTGTGGCCTAGTTTAAAAAAATAGGTTATTGCAGCCACTAGCTAACCGCGGAAAAAGAACTGCAATGACTACAAGCAAACAAATAAACAAGACAACAAGGAAATAAATAAGCAAGCAACTAACTCTAGGCTATCACGGCTATTACACATATTACATCCACTGGGCATCACAGTTCGCCACCAGTGCAAATATAGGGAACAAAGCAGCATATCATATACACTGGTTGTCAAAGTTGGCGACCATCGCAAATAAACGCCATAGCAAAACAAATCCAGAACTGAAACCACTTCAGAAGATCTCAAGAAACAATATCCTGGGTACCCATAATGCTGGCAAGATGCTTAGCAAGCTTATTAACTTTCTCTTGTTTGGCGCTTAAATCCTCCAGTGCTTGCTGTTGCACCAGAAAATATGCATCTGAATTCTGCAGGGACTTCCTCAGTCCTTCAGCTTCCTGCCGCAGCACATCTGATCGATGTCTCTCAACTTGAAGTTGAGACTGAAGAAGACGAACAGATTCAGGCATCGAGTTCGAAGAGCTTGTGCCAGCAGTAGTGCCAGTAACTCGAACACTACATCAAGACATGACTTTTGGGTTCCCTCACTGTCGTCAAGATAGTTTTTATGAGCTTTCTTGGAGACCAACAGGGATGTCTCACAATCTTGAACCTTATCTGCATTACTTCCTTTACCATTGGATAGCGTGGTACTGTTCTCCAATATTTTGTCCGCATTCTAAAAGAGAAACAAGAAGACACATCATGTTTACCATGTTGTATATGAAACTCATTTTGGTAAATGAGTTCAGTAGTAAAGTGGACAGGATAACAGCATGAATTTGTTGGGGAACGCAGTAATTTCAAAAAAAATCCTACGCACACGCAAGATCATGGTGATGCATAGCAACGAGAGGGGAGAGTGTTGTCTACGTACCCACGCAGACCGACTGCGGAAGCGTTGACGCAATGTAGAGGAAGCAGTCGTACGTCTTCCCGATCCGACCGATCCAAGCACCGTTACTCCGGCACCTCCGTTCTCTTAGCACACGTACAGCTCGATGACGATCCCCGGACTCCGATCCAGCAAAGTGTCGGGGAAGAGTTCCGTCAGCAGGACGGTGTGGTGACGATCTTGATGCACTACAGCAGTAGGGCTTCGCCTAAACTCCGCTACAGTAATATCGAGGACTATGGTGGCTGGGGGTGCCGCACACGGCTAAGGACTAGATCACGTGGATCAACTTGTGTGTTTCTGGGGTGTCCCTGCCTCTGTATATAAAGGACTAGAGGGGGGAGGCTGGCCGGCCAAGGGTGGCGCGCCAGGAGAGTCCTACTACCTCTGGGAGTAGGATCCCCCCCCCAATCCTAGTTGGAATAGGATTCGCGGAGGGGGAAAAGAGAGAGGGGGGGCCGGCCACCTCTCCTTGTCCTAATAGGACTAGGGGAGGAAGGGAGGCGCGCAGCCCATCTTGGGCAACCCCTTCTCTTTTCCACTAAGGCCCACTAAGGCCCATATAGCTCCCGGGGGGTTCCGGCAACCTCCCGGTACTCCGGTAAAATCCCGATTTCACCCGGAACACTTCCGATATCCAAACATAGGCTTCCAATATATCAATCTTTATGTATCGACCATTTCGAGACTCCTCGTCATGTCCGTGATCACATCCGGGACTCCGAACAACCTTCGGTACATCAAAATGCATAAACTCATAATAACTGTCATCGTAACGTTAAGCGTGCGGACCCTACGGTTCGAGAATAATGTATACATGACCGAGACACGTCTCCGGTCAATAACCAATAGTGGGACCTGGATGCCCATATTGGCTCCTACATATTCTACGAAGATCTTTATCGGTCAGACCGCATAACAACATACGTTGTTCCCTTTGTCATCGGTATGTTACTAGCCCGAGATTCGATCGTCGGTATCCAATACCTAGTTCAATCTCGTTACCGGCAAGTCTCTTTACTCGTTCCATAATACATCATCTCACAACTAACATATTAGTTGTAATGCTTGCAAGGCTTATGTGATGTGCATTACCGAGAGGGCCCAGAGATACCTCTCCGACAATCAGAGTGACAAATCCTAATCTCGAAATACGCCAACCCAACATGTACCTTTGGAGACACCTGTAATGCTCCTTTATAATCACCCAGTTACGTTGTGATGTTTGGTAGCACACAAAGTGTTCCTCCGGCAAACGGGAGTTGCATAATCTCATAGTTGTAGGAACATGTATAAGTCATGAAGAAAGCAATAGCAACATACTAAACGATCGGGTGCTAAGCTAATGGAATGGGTCATGTCAATCAGATCATTCAACTAATGATGTGACCTCGCTAATCAAATAACAACACTTTGTTCATGGTCAGGAAACATAACCATCTTTGATTAACGAGCTAGTCAAGTAGAGGCATACTAGTGACACTAAGTTTGTCTATGTATTCACACATGTATTATGTTTCCGGTTAATACAATTCTAGCATGAATAATAAACATTTATCAAGATATAAGGAAATAAATAATAACTTTATTATTGCCTCTAGGGCATATTTCCTTCAGTCTCCCACTTGCACTAGAGTCAATAATCTAGATTACACTGTAATGATTCTAACACCCATGGAGCCTTGGTGTTGATCATGTTTTGCTCATGGAAGAGGCTTAGTCAACGGGTCTGCAACATTTAGATCCGTATGTATCTTGCAAATCTCTATGTCTCCCACCTGGACTAGATCCCGAATGGAGTTGAAGCGTCTCTTGATGTGCTTGGTCCTTTTGTGAAATCTGGATTCCTTTGCCAAGGCAATTGCACCAGTATTGTCACAAAAGATTTTCATTGGACCCGATGCACTAGGTATGACACCTAGATCGGATATGAACTCCTTCATCCAGACTCCTTCGTTCGCTGCTTCCGAAGCAGCTATGTACTCCGCTTCACATGTAGATCCCGCTATGATGCTTTGTTTAGAACTGCACCAACTGACAGCTCCACCGATTAATGTAAACACATATCCGGTTTGCAATTTAGAATCGTCCGGATCAGTGTCAAAGCTTGCATCAACGTAACCTTTTACGGTGAGCTCTTTGTCACCTCCATATACGAGAAACATATCCTTAGTCCTTTTCAGGTATTTCAGGATGTTCTTGACCGCTGTCCAGTGATCCACTCCTGGATTACTTTGGTACCTCCCTGCTAAACTTATAGCAAGGCACACATCAGGTCTGGTACACAGCATTGCATACATGATAGAGCTATGGCTGAAGCATAGGGAACATCTTTCATTTTCTCTCTATCTTCTGCAGTGGTCGGGCATTGAGTCTTACTCAACTTCACACCTTGTAACACAGGCAAGAACCCTTTCTTTGCTTGATCCATTTTGAACTTCTTCAAAACTTTGTCAAGGTATGTGCTTTGTGAAAGTCCAATTAAGCGTCTTGATCTATCTCTATAGATCTTAATGCCTAATATGTAAGCAGCTTCACCGAGGTCTTTCATTGAAAAACTTTTATTCAAGTATACCTTTATGCTATCCAGAAATTCTAAATCATTTCCAATTAGTAATATGTCATCCACATATAATATCAGAAATGCTACAGAGCTCCCACTCACTTTCTTGTAAATACAGGCTTCTCCAAAAGTCTGTATAAAACCAAATGCTTTGATCACACTATCAAAGCGTTTATTCCAACTCCGAGAGGCTTGCACTAGTCCATAAATGGATCGTTGGAGCTTGCACACTTTGTTAGCTCCCTTTGGATCGACAAAACCTTCCGGTTGCATCATATACAACTCTTCTTCCAGAAATCCATTCAGGAATGCAGTTTTGACATCCATCTGCCAAATTTCATAATCATAAAATGCGGCAATCACTAACATGATTCGGCAGACTTAAGCATCACTACAGGTGAGAAAGTATCATCGTAGTCAACCCCTTGAACTTGTCGAAAACCTTTTGCGACAAGTCGCGCTTTGTAGACAGTAACATTACCATCAGCGTCAGTCTTCTTCTTAAAGATCCATTTATTCTCAATTGCTTGCCGATCATCGGGCAAGTCAACCAAAGTCCATACTTTGTTCTCATACATGGATCCCATCTCAGATTTCATGGCTTCAAGCCATTTTGCGGAATCTGGGCTCACCATCGCTTCTTCGTAGTTCGTAGGTTCATCATGATCTAGTAGCATGACTTCCAGAACAGGATTACCGTACCACTCTGGCGCAGATCTTACGCTGGTTGATCTACGAGGTTTAGTAGTATCTTGATCTGAAGTTTCATGATCATTATCATTAGCTTTCTCACTAACTGGTGTAGGTGTCACTGAAATAGTTTTCTGTGATGTACTACTTTCCAGTAAGGGAGCAGGTACAATTACCTCGTCAAGTTCTACTTTCCTCCCACTCACTTCTTTCGAGAGAAACTCCTTCTCTAGAAAGGATCCAATCTTAGCAACGAATGTCTTGCCTTCGGATCTGTGATAGAAAGTGTACCCAACAGTCTCCTTTGGGTATCCTATGAAGACACATTTCTCCGATTTGGGTTCGAGCTTATCAGGTTGAAGCTTTTTCACATAAGCATCGCAGCCCCAAACTTTAAGAAACGACAACTTTGGTTTCTTGCCAAACCATAGTTCATAAGGTGTCGTCTCAACGGATTTTGATGGTGCCCTATTTAACGTGAATGCGGTCGTCTCTAAAGCATAACCCCAAAACGATAGCGGTAAATCTGTAAGAGACATCATAGATCGCACCATATCTAGTAAAGTACGATTACGACGTTCGGACACACCATTACACTGTGGTGTTCCGGGTGGCGTGAGTTGCGAAACTATTCCACAGTTTTTCATATGTACACCAAACTCGTAACTCAAATATTCTCCTCCACGATCAGATCGTAGAAACTTTATTTTCTTGTTATGATGATTTTCAACTTCACTCTGAAATTCTTTGAACTTTTCAAATGTTTCAAACTTATGTTTCATTAAGTAGATATACCCATATCTGCTTAAATCATCTGTGAAGGTGAGAAAATAACGATATCCGCCACGAGCCTCAATATTCATCGGACCACATACATCGGTATGTATGATTTCCAACAAATCTGTTGCTCTCTCCATAGTACTGGAGAACGGTGTTTTAGTCATCTTGCCCATGAGGCACGGTTCGCAAGTACCAAGTGATTCATAATCAAGTGGTTCCAAAAGTCCATCAGTATGGAGTTTCTTCATGCGCTTTACACCGATATGACCTAAACGACAGTGCCACAAATAAGTTGCACTTTCATTATTAACTCTGTATCTTTTGGCTTCAACATTATGAATATGTGTATTACTACTATCGAGATTCAATAAGAATAGACCACTCTTCAAGGGTGCATGACCATAAAAGATATTACTCATATAAATAGAACAACCATTATTCTCTGATTTAAATGAATAACCGTCTCGCATTAAACAAGATCCAGATATAATGTTCATGCTCAACGCTGGCACCAAATAACAATTATTTAGGTCTAATACTAATCCCGAAGGTAGATGTAGAGGTAGCGTGCCGACCGCGATCACATCGACTTTGGAACCGTTTCCCACACGCATCTTCACCTCGTCCTTCTCTAGTGTTCGCTTAATCCGTAGTCCCTGTTTCGAGTTGTAAATATTAGCAACAGAACCAGTATCAAATACCCAGGTGCTACTTCGAGCTCTAGTAAGGTACACATCAATAACATGTATATCACATATACCTTTGTTCACCTTGCCATCCTTCTTATCCGCCAAATACTTGGGGCAGTTCCACTTCCAGTGACCAGTCTGCTTGCAGTAGAAGCACTCAGTTTCAGGCTTAGGTCCAGACTTGGGTTTCTTCTCTTGAGCAGCAACTTGCTTGCCGTTCTTCTTGAAGTTCCCCTTCTTCTTCCCTTTGCCCTTTTTCTTGAAACTAGTGGTCTTGTTAACCATCAACACTTGATGCTCCTTCTTGATTTCTACCTCCGCAGCTTTCAGCATTGCGAAGAGCTCAGGAATAGTCTTGTTCATCCCTTGCATATTATAGTTCATCACGAAGCTCTTGTAGCTTGGTGGCAGTGATTGGAGCATTCTGTCAATGACGCAATCATCTGGAAGATTAACTCCCATCTGAATCAAGTGATTATTATACCCAGACATTTTGAGTATATGCTCACTGACAGAACTGTTCTCCTCCATCTTGCAGCTATAGAACTTATTGGAGACTTCATATCTCTCAATCCGGGCATTTGCTTGAAATATTAACTTCAACTCCTGGAACATCTCATATGCTCCATGACGTTCAAAACGTCGTTGAAGTCCCGATTCTAAGCCGTAAAGCATGGTGCACTGAACTATCGAGTAGTCCTCAGTTTTGCTCTGCCAGACGTTCATAACATCTGGTGTTGCTCCAGCAGCAGGCCTGGCACCCAGCGGTGCTTCCAGGACGTAATTTTTCTGAGCAGCAATGAGGATAATCCTCAAGTTACGGACCCAGTTCGTGTAATTGCTACCATCATCTTTCAACTTTGCTTTCTCAAGGAACGCATTAAAATTCAACGGAACAACAGCACGAGCCATCTATCTACAATCAACATAAATAAGCAAGATACTATCAGGTACTAAGTTCATGATAAGTTTAAGTTCAATTAATCGAATTACTTAAGAACTCCCACTTAGATAGACATCCCTCTAATCCTCTAAGTGATCACGTGATCCAAATCAACTAAACCATAACCGATCATCACGTGAGATGGAGTAGTTTTCAATGGTGAACATCGTTATGTTGATCATATCTACTATATGATTCACGCTCGACCTTTCGGTCTCCGTGTTCCGAGGCCATATCTGCATATGCTAGGCTCGTCAAGTTTAACCTGAGTATTCTGCGTGTGCAAAACTGTCTTGCACCCGTTGTAGATGGACGTAGAGCTTATCACACCCGATCATCACGTGGTGTCTGGGCACGACGAACTTTGGCAACGGTGCATACTCAGGGAGAACACTTCTTGATAATTTAGTGAGAGATCATCTTATAATGCTACCGTCAATCAAAGCAAGATAAGATGCATAAAAATATAAACATCACATGCAATCAATATAAGTGATATGATATGGCCATCATCATCTTGTGCTTGTGATGTCCATCTCCGAAGCACCGTCATGATCACCATCGTCACCGGCGTGACACCTTGATCTCCATCGTAGCATCGTTGTCATCTCGCCAATCTTATGCTTCCACGACTATCGCTACCGCTTAGTGATAAAGTAAAGCATTACATCGCGATTGCATTGCATACAATAAAGCGACAACCATATGGCTCCTGCCAGTTGCCGATAACTCGATTACAAAACATGATCATCTCATACAATAAAATTTAGCATCATGCCTTGACCATATCACATCACAACATGCCCTGCAAAAACAAGTTAGACGTCCTCTACTTTGTTGTTGCAAGTATTACGTGGCTGCTACGGGCTTTAAGCAAGAACCAATCTCACCTACGCATCAAAACCACAACGATAGTTTGTCAAATAGACTCCGTTTTAACCTTCGCAAGGACCGGGCGTAGCCACACTTGGTTCAACTAAAGTTGGAGAGACAGTCGCCCGCAAGCCACCTATGTGCAAAGCACGTCGGGGGAACCGGTCTCGCGTAAGCGTACGCGTAATGTTGGTCCGGGTCGTCTCGTCCAACAATGCCGCCGAACCAAAGTATGACATGCTGGTAGGCAGTATGACTTATATCGCCCACAACTCACTTGTGTTCTACTCGTGCATATAACATCAACATAAATAACCTAGGCTCGGATGCCACTGTCGGGGAACGCAGTAATTTCAAAAAATTTCCTACGCACACGCAAGATCATGGTGATGCATAGCAACGAGAGGGGAGAGTGTTGTCTACGTACCCACGCAGACCGACTGCGGAAGCGTTGACGCAATGTAGAGGAAGTAGTCGTACGTCTTCCCGATCCAACCGATCCAAGCACCGTTACTCCGGCACCTCCGAGTTCTTAGCACACGTACAGCTCGATGACGATCCCCGGACTCCGATCCAGCAAAGTGTCGGGGAAGAGTTCCGTCAGGACGACGGCGTGGTGACGATCTTGATGCACTACAGCAGCAGGGCTTCGCCTAAACTCCGCTACAGTAATATCGAGGACTATGGTGGCTGGGGGCGCCGCACACGGCTAAGGACTATATCACGTGGATCAAATTGTGTGTTTCTGGGGTGTCCCTACCTCTGTATATAAAGGACTAGAGGGGGGAGGCTGGCCGGCCAAGGGTGGCGCGCCAGGAGAGTCCTACTCCCTCTGGGAGTAGGATTCCCCCCCCCCAATCCTAGTTGGAATAGGATTCGCGGAGGGGGAAAAGAGAGAGGGGGGGCCGGCCACCTCTCCTTGTCCTAATAGGACTAGGGGAGGAAGAGAGGCGCGCAGCCCATCTTGGGCGGCCCCTTCTCTTTTCCACTAAGGCCCACTAAGGCCATATAGCTCCCGGGGGGTTCCGGCAACCTCCCGGTACTCCGGTAAAATCCTGATTTCGCCTGGAACACTTCCGATATCCAAACATAGGCTTCCAATATATCAATCTTTATGTCTCGACCATTTCGAGAGTCCTCGTCATGTCCGTGATCACATCCGGGACTCCAAACAACCTTCGGTACATCAAAATGCATAAACTCATAATAACTGTCATCGTAACGTTAAGCATGCGGACCCTACGGTTCGAGAATAATGTAGACATGACCGAGACACGTCTCCGGTCAATAACCAATAGCGAGACCTGGATGCCCATATTGGCTCCTACATATTCTACGAAGATCTTTATCGGTCAGACCGCATAACAACATACGTTGTTCCCTTTGTCATCGGTATGTTACTAGCCCGAGATTCGATCGTCGGTATCCAATACCTAGTTCAATCTCGTTACCGGCAAGTCTCTTTACTCGTTCCGTAATACATCATCTCACAACTAACATATTAGTTGTAATGCTTGCAAGGCTTATGTGATGTGCATTACCAAGAGGGCCCAGAGATACCTCTCCAACAATCGGAGTGACA
Organism: Triticum dicoccoides; assembly: GCF_002162155.2. Classification (NCBI taxonomy): domain Eukaryota; kingdom Viridiplantae; phylum Streptophyta; class Magnoliopsida; order Poales; family Poaceae; genus Triticum; species Triticum dicoccoides. The sequence goes on from NC_041392.1 coordinate 49,511,802, forward strand.
AATCCTAATCTCGAAATACGCCAACCCAACATGTACCTTTGGAGACACCTGTAATGCTCCTTTATAATCACCCAGTTATGTTATGACGTTTGGTAGCACACAAAGTGTTCCTCCAGCAAACGGGAGTTGCATAATCTCATAGTCATAGGAACATGTATAAGTCATGAAGAAAGCAATAGCAACATACTAAACGATCGGGTGCTAAGCTAATGGAATGGGTCATGTCAATCAGATCATTCAACTAATGATGTGACCTCGTTAATCAAATAACAACACTTTGTTCATGGTTAGGAAACATAACCATCTTTGATTAACGAGCTAGTCAAGTAGAGGCATACTAGTGACACTAAGTTTGTCTATGTATTCACACATGTATTATGTTTCCGGTTAATACAATTCTAGCATGAATAATAAACATTTATCATGATATAAGGAAATAAATAATAACTTTATTATTGCCTCTAGGGCATATTTCCTTCAGAAAGAAACATATATCTATGTACCATGGTCACTTTATGGTCTATACCATTCTAGTTTTTGTTGCCAAATCAAGATAGAGACACAGTTCAAATATTATTTGTTCAAGACAAAGAATAATAGACAGAATATAAGTGTGGCTGACTATAGAGCAATAACAACACTTGTAATGTGCATGACATGAGAACATAACTGTTTATTCAATTGAAACTGAAATCAACATAGAGCAGGTTACAACAGCAAAGCAGTTAAAGAAACAGGTTTAAAACATACCTGTTGTGCCATTGGAGTTTCAATTCCATCCTTCAAATTTGAAAATAGTTGGCATGAGTAAATACAGTCATGCAAGAGCAAAGGAGTATGAACCATAGCTACAGAACCTAACCTGAGAACAAATCTTCTTCTCCTTTAAGCGTTGAGTTGGGATTCGGAGTGGTGGTCCTCGTGCTTTGGGCACTGCAATTCCCTTACTAACTGCTCGTGTTTGGGTGCTCTGTGGTGGAGACGGTGCTGTGTCAACTGGAATTGGGTTACTATCTGCCGGGGTTGGGGTTAGAAGGGGTGTAGCTGGTTCTCTGTCCAACTAGGTAGGGGTACAATCTGCGAGAGTCTGGGTTATGTGTGGTGGATCTGGTCCTTGGGCAAGTACAACCGTGGTTCTATCTGCATCAACTCGTAGCACTATCTTTTCTGAAGACCGTGTTGTTACTCCCTTCGATACTGCCATCACGCTCTCCAATTCAAATGGCTAATAAACAAGAAAAGTAATTGAAAGTATAGACATTTTATGATAGACATGTGCAATGGATAGTGGGGAATAAAAGAGGGCATGAAATAATTCATATTTATGTTGTCTAACCAAACAGGATAGCATGACACAATTTCACATATATGATGGCTAACTACACAGGATATCACGACACAATTTCACATTATGATGGCTAACTAGAAAAGATGGAAAGACATAGTTCAAAATATGAGACCATGTAAACAGGATGACATGACATAACTATATAATGTGTTTATTAAATAGGTTGACATGCCATAATTCACATACATTCACGGATAGAATGCCATAATTCAAAATATGATGACTGTAAACACTAAATAGGATGAGATGATATAACTATATGATGTCTTTATTAAATGGGTTGCCATGCCATAATTCAGATACATGATGTGTATGTACTATGTAAACATGATGGCATGATATAATTCAAATATATGATTTATATAGCAAGCAAGTAAGCAGATGGCAATCCATATATGATGTAAAAACTAAGCAATGCAAGACAACATGCATGACATGGGTAATATAACCCTGCCAAGTTTGAGCATAGACCTCAGGGGGAAAATAGGACTGGTCATCAGTCTCTGAATCCTCCTCTGAGGAGCTCTCTGTAACCAGCAAGATGTCTGCTTCAGCAGGTAGCATTGTCTGCTCTGAATACCTTGTTTTCATTCCAGATACTTCCATCACCGCTTCAAATGGCTGATGCACAGGAAGAGTAGTTGAATATACAAATGTTGTCGCCAAATGGAACATGTAATACAAAAAATGATAGCATGATATAATTCACATACATGATGATTGGCTAAACAGCATGGCATTGCATAATTCGCATATATAATGCCTTTGCAACAAGATAGCATTGTATAATTCACATATATAATGTCTTGCAATAAGATGGCAATGCATAATTCACATATATGGTAATTAGACACTGAACAGGTGGCATTCACACAAAGCATGTCTAAACTAATCAAATGACATAGCAATGCGAGACACCATACGCACGATATGAGCAATATAACCCTGCCAAGTTAGAGCCTACACCTCGGGGGGGGGGGGAATAGGACTGGTCATCTGTCTCTGAATCCTCCTCTGAGGAGCTATCCGTAACCAGCGAGATATGCGCTTTGTTAGATAGCATAGTCTTCTCTGAAGACCTTGTTTTCACTCCAGAATTTGCCATCACCGTGTCAAATGGCTGATGGACACGAAGATCAGTTGAATGTAATAACATTGTTGACAAATGTAATATGTAAAGAAAAAAAGGATGGCCTGATATAATTTACATATAAGATGACTAGCTAAGCAGGATGGCATTGCAAAATTCACATATATGATGCCTGGCTAAACAAGATGGTGTTGCATAATTCACATAAACGATGAATAAACTAAACAGATGGCATTCGCTCAAAGGATGTCTAAACTAAGCAGATGACATATTTGATGTATAAAGTAAGCAATGCAAGACACCATATGCATGATATAACCAACATCAGCATGCCAAGTTAGAGCGAAGACCTCAGGGGGTAAATAGGAGTTGTCTTCTCCTTTTGAATCCCCCTCGGAACAGATATCTTCCTCTCGATTACAATCCGAAATGCATGGAGGGGGGGCTGCCTTTGCGCCTACCATGGAGCGACGTCTGCATGAAATTTTATTGCCACACAAGGCTCGTCTCTTTTGCTCTACATGTTCAGTTCCATTGTTTACAATAACTGTCATGCATAGGAATAAAACATAGTGAGATTATGTAAGGAGTGCATGCATAAATCTAGAGTGATGGTAGCAACCTGTGGATAGACCCAAAACCAATAATAGCAGGCAGATAATGGCTTCAGTTAAAAAATACAGATAATGGCTTCTTTACTGTTTGTTTCCCACCCAACATGAAACTCATAGTAGACACTGGAGATTAACCAGATAGTAGATAGATACTATTGATAGCGGCCCCAATATGTACCCCACAACCATTTAAAATCTCAAGTTTGACCATTAGTTTGGAGCTGACTCAGAGTCTAATCGGTGAACAGGACGATAAAGTAGCATGTAATATTAAGCGATGCATAACGTAAGCAGACACGAAAGAGTGCGACCTCTCTTGTAGACTCGTGTAGTCCTCGAGGTCATCTGCTCGGTTGATGATGGTAGTGCAGTTTTCATGGCTGTCAGCGGCGGGGAAGAAGATCTGAGGCGGCGAAAGACAGTCTGGAGGCCGGATCCCTTCTGTGCTGGAGCCTTCTGTCATTGGAGCAGCTGAGCTGGTGTGGACGACGGCACAGCAGGAGCGGGACAAACCACGCTTTCTTTGACAACTATCTATAAGAGAAGTAATTCTGCAAGGGCTCGTTTGAATTGGAGGATTACAACAATGCAGGGATAGGAAATAGACAGGTATAGGATAGGAATGCACCTGCAAAACAGAGAATTTAAAAACACAGGATTTCTGCCAATCTGGGTGTTTGATTCACAACAATTGGAAGATAACAGGATGCAAAGAATCATGGTGAGATTAAGTCAAACCACAAGAAAATGTACGGTTATAATGCTATTATGCTACTATCTCTTAGTCTTGTGCTTCATGAATAGGAATTTGAAAAGGAGGACAAGTGAAAATTAAAATTCCTATGTTTTTTCTTTCAAGGAGACACTAAAGGAACAAATCAGTGTGCTCAGTGGACAATATATATAACATGTAGAGTAAAAAAGAGATGAAACAAGTGTACAACCTCTTTGGCGAAGCCATGTCGATCTTAGCGTGATTGGGTTGGCCGGTGAGGATGCTCCGGCTGACTTGGCTGTCAGAGGAGGGGAAGAAGATCTTAGGCGTCTGGAGATGGAGCCCGAGGTACTGCTCCGCTGTGATGGAGGGTTACGTCGTTGGAGCAGCTTCGGTGAGTTGTACGACGCCGAGGCTGAAGCAGGACAAGAGAGACAACGAACAATGTTAACCTGAGTGGAATTCTAATAGCATCTCCAATACATGACGTAAAATACATAACCACAAAGTGCTAGATGTAAAATACATCAGCCGCTCATCTCTGAACATAACTGTCGAAACTGAATTTAACTGTCGAAACTGAACTTAACTGTCGAAACTGAACTTAACTGTCGAAACTGAATTTTGCTGTCGAAACTGAATTTTGCTGTCAAAACTGGACGCACTAGCAAGGTGAGGCTACACGTCGGTCGACTGACTTTTTCATCTCTGGTCAGTCGATTTTGCAGCCGTTGGATACGAAATCAAGGGCCTGCGGTTCATCTTCAACCTCCACCCCCTGAGCCGTCCAAATAGCAGCCCCCCGCTGCCCACGGTGCACCACCCCGCCCGCCCCGAAAACAATCCCCACCGCCGATCC
>NC_041392.1:49516843-49552032 GCF_002162155.2 Triticum dicoccoides
GGCGATCCCCACGCCAACGCCCCGCCACCGCCGGTGACCACTGCCCCCATCCTGAACCCTAAGATAGATAGTGGGCTACCTCTCTGGCGAGCCCCCCTCCCGGCTGCGGCTGGTTCTTCCTTCACCCCGGCGGCATCGGAGTGAAGTGTAGCTAAATCGGAGCAGCATCGCAAGCAAGAGCAAGAGCGAGAGCAGCAGCACGAGCAAGAGCAATAGCAAGAGAAGACCAGGCAGGAGACCGAGAGCAAGAGCAGAGCAGTAGCGCGAGCGAGAGCTAAAGCAGCAGCAGGTCCTGCTGATGTGGACGTCGCCACCGAGGGAGCGATGCCGTGGAGGAAGTGGCTGGCGACGCCGCCGTGGATCGAGCTGCGCCGTATCGGCTCGGGACCGAGCGCCGGCAGCACCGTGAGATCAGATCAAGAAGAAAATGCGGCGATTAGTGTACAACCTCTTTGGTGGCGCCGATTAGGCCACAGCTTCATCCGAGGAAATAGTGATGATGATGCTCCTCCGGTGGTGCAGGTGAAGACGGCGATGTGGTAATAGAGGTGGCGCGAAAGACGAGGGGAACGTCGGGGCAGCTCCTTGGAGGTGGAGGACGGTGTGGCTGAACCGGCGGGACGATGAGATCGACGACGGATCCTCATCCGGTACAGTGGATGAGGGACATCGAGGTGTTGCTGTGGACGACGTCGTCGGGGAAGAGGCTCCGGCTGGGTGGCGGACGGAGCAGGGTGTGGGGTTTCGTCGCGGGTTTTCGCGGCCTTGTTGTACGAATGGGTGGGCGGATGGGATGGCAGTGGGGAACCATGGCTTAGAGACGCGCTTGTCCGAAATGTGGGGTAAGTTACGAAAGTACCCCCACCGATTTGAGGTGGTTCTTTCGGTTCAGGGGTACCACGGGCATTACGCATGTCGGGATTTCACAGGAGGTGGGAGTTTTCGCGCGTGTTGTAATTTCGAAATAGCAAGGCGCGGGTTGAGATGGAGGGAGTTGCCGGAGCACAACGAGACAAAGATATATCTTAAATATTTCGGGCTAACAAGGTGCGGGTTGAAATTTCCGGACAAGCCTAACGTGTACTGTACCAAATCAATGCGCCCTACAAATGTCATTCAAAACTTTGAATTCATGTTATGTTCAATTAAAATATTTCGTTACGTGTATAATGCATGCAACCTACTACTCAAATGAACGTTTTAGTGCATTCCAAACGTATATACTACCGCTTCAATATGAACTAAATTTGAATTTGTTTCTCTATTTGAATAAGATCTATAGTAATGATTGTTATGAAGTCAAAGCATTTGAATTCGTTTCTCCGTTTTAATAAGATCTACAATCATCATTATTGTCAAGTTAAACCATCGTTTGTGTATTATCTTCACAGCACACCACATGATTAGTCTCGAGTTACATATGAACTATGTGTACTATATGAACTCGAACTAGATTTTTTAAATGCACTTTATTTTGATTTCAAATTAGATTACATTTCTAGCTCTAGCTAGATCTTCATAATCTAAACCATGTCTGATATGTATAATGTGTTTATCACATTATGTATGGTGCCCCGCCCCATACGCAAGTATTTAGATGTGAGTTGCAAACACCACACACTACCACAAATTCAAATAAAATGTGAGAATGTTCGATATATAGTATTGTTTAGATTGTTTGATATTTAGTTGTAAGCTGCAAACGCCACACATTATCACAAATTCAAATAAAATGTGAGATTGTTTGATGTATAGTATGGTTTAGATTGTTCCGCATTTAGCTGTGAGTTGCAAACAGCATGCATTATCACATTATGGTATAACATGTGCACAGCACGTGTATCACCGCTATATTCATGCATGCAATGTTTAAAACACTATGATCTCCTATTCAAATATATGAATCCGCTTTCATATCAAATTATGATCTTTGTTAGTCTCTTACACCTACACAATCCTCTAACCTTTGTAGCTACCACTAACTTTCTCTCGTGCATGCACACGCCCACCTCGCCCTCCCCCTCCCTCGGCATTCTATCCACCGGGCACATTCATTTTTTTCTTTAGGTCGTTCTCCCAGAGTCTCCACAACTCCTTTCTGACACACACCGATCGATAAACCTCTCCAGCGATGCCTGCCTACAACATACAAACACACCTTCAATCTCCTCCTTTATGTGTCCTTGCCTCGTGTCTCTCATACGGTCAGACACACGTGTAAACTCTCGCTCCTCTTTTCATCGCTCTCTCACAACCACACACTCCTCCCCTATCTAGCTAGTAGTTGGGCCTCTCACACCACCTCCTAGCTCCATTCTCTCTGTCTATCCGTCTCCCTGGGCCTTATTAGCCTCTAACAAATGGACGTACACTGACCAATCTCTCGCTATACATATAGCTAGCTAGGTCCTTATAACTCATTTTTACCCACACGTCAATCGATCTACCTCATTAGTTGTGTCTCTTCCTTCCTCCGACAAACAACAATTGATCTACCAATCTAGTTAGGTTTGCTTACCAAACACATGGTTCCCCTTCATCATCCATGGATGCGTCCCGATAGATCTATCACGCACAGGCACACATAGAAACACATCCCCACTCTTATTGATAACATTGCAGTTCCACCCTCAGTTTGTCTAGTAGGCCTCTCCCACCATCTTCGAGAAGCAACTCCATCACCCATCCAGCATTCTACCCCTCTCCCTCCCTCTCCCTCCCTCTCTCTCTCCTCTATCTCTCTCCCATCATATTTCCCGTCCTTCAGTTATGTATGGATGTCGACCGATCTCCCTCAAGACATAGATGGGTCTCTCCTTCTCAGCACATATACGAGTCGTTCTACCTCTATAGTTAGGCATCTGCCTACCCCTCCCACCACCCCCTCCCCCTACACACACTGATACATCGAGCGCTCTAGTCATGTCTCCTTGCCACACACAAACTTGACATGTGCCCTCTAACGTTCCGGTAGGCCAGTCGCCCTATATCTTTGACTTGTACACACACACAATTTCGATGGCTCTCTTCATCGATCTCGCACCCACCCACTTGATCCTCTCTTCGACTCTATCGATAGCTATGACCCCTCCCTCTCTTCTCGTGGATTGCCCGACCCTCTATGTATGATATGGATAGGCCTCCATTTCACACACATTGCATGCAAAATTTTGTTTGAGATGTCATCGACACATATTCCCACAAATAATTCACGAAATCAACCCCCACCCCACCCCCACCCCAAAACAAAAAACACTCACGAACACGGTTTGTATCTCTCTCATACACCCACGTAGGTGGGGAACGTGCACGAAAAGAAGAGGTGCATGCACGGCGCACGTACTCCCGGCTTTTTCCCAACCACACCCGCGCGGGTACACGATGGAGCTCATTTTTGTACGAAAAAGGTAGCCCACGTGATAATTTGGGACGTGTACTGGTTGTCCACTTGGCGGAGGGAGGATCGTCTACCACAGGTGAACAAACAAATTGCGACTTGACGTGTTTTGTTAAAAAAAGAGGCAAACCATGTGGGGCCTACCTTAGAGGCAAGGCTCTATACACTGGAGTACTTTAGATGTGTCCCGTCAACTCGCAGAACAAGGAGAAGCTTGCTTAGTACGCCGTCTCCCCCGCCCACGGGTGCGGTGGCTCGCAGGATGAGGTGAAGCTTGCTTACTATGCCTTATGCCCGCTCCCTTGCCCATGCCCACGGTGGCTCGCAGGACGAGGAGAAAAATTTACTACTCCCTCTGTTTACTCCTCGTCCCTACTACCTTGGTTATAGAGATTATATCATATTGTTTGGAATATATATGTCCTTTAGTACTCCCTCCGTCCCAAAATTCTCGTCTTAAATTCATCTAGATACGGATGTATCTAATACTAAAACGTGACTTGATACATCCGGATTTATACAAATCTAAGACAAGAATTTTGGGACGGAGGGAGTAGATTTCAATATGAACTACTAGTACATACTCCAAACACTGATGTATATAGACGTATTTTAGAGTGTAGATTCACTCATTTTGCTCCGTATGTAGCACTCTCCCTCGCCCCTCGACCCTCTCCCACGTGGTGGACGTGCAGCAATTCATTCGATCTCATATAGCCAGAACTATATATACTGCACTACCATTATTGCTCGACTTTCCGAAGAGGCGAAGAGCCAATCGCAAGGTCAACATTTTGGAGATGCCAATTGCAAGGTTATAGGAGAATGAGTAGTAGGTGCCGCGTCATTTATAAATAAAGTTTTTTTTCTTCAGTGGCACGTACGCAATATGATAGGTACATATGGAGAGAAAAGGAGTACATAGTCAGGACGGGCCAGCCTACACGGTTGCTTGCTGGGGTTGCTCTCTTCACACTCTCTCGCACAAAACGACTGTGGCCACATCTCTAACATCCCGGCGGATCATGTCCGCTTGGGGAAGGGGTGGATGCTTAGTGTAGATGCGGTGGCCGTCGCCGACGGCGAAAACCCACTGTCGGCACGTCCGGATCAGGTGTCCCCGCCGTTCTCTCTCACAAAGCTGGTGAGGTTGCCTTTGTCCCTTGCTCACTGCCGCGACGTGGGTAGTTGTCGCCTCCCGCTGCCCTCCTCAAGGTTGAGCTACGTCTCTCAGGTACAACTCCCCTTACAGCCGGCTTGCACCACTGCTCCAGCTGCCCACATCACTCCCTGTGGATATTTCTCTACTTCTATGCCCCGCACATACCTCTACTGGCTTCTACGTACTGTATTTGTGATGAGTTTATGTCTCATCAACTAGTCCCAGTAATCTTATTCTAATCACGCTTGTTCAATTTCTTTGCCACAGGGATGCTCATCTTGATTTTGGTGAAACTACACAAAATGATCCGATGGTAAAAAGCTTGCAAACTTTATTTATTAGGAAGCTCGAACGTTGCCAGCAAATTGAAGCTTGGTCAGGGTTCACGGTTCAAGGGCTAGGGACTGCATGGATCATTTTTTTCTTTAGCTGCCTCTGTTCCAAAATAAGTGTCAACTTTAGTAGTAGTACAACTTTGTACTAAAGTTTGCACAACGTTGAGAAACTTATTTTGGAACGGAGGGAGTACATATTTGCTATGATCTGTCAATCATTGAGATGCAATAGCATGCATGTTAGTCTCCTTTGTATTTGATGAAATGTTGCAACGGGCAACCTTGGACGCAAGATACATGTAACAGAAGCCGGAAGCTTCATAGCATTGTACAAATTTATCTCGCTGATAAATTACAGTATGTACTATACTAGTACTTCCTCCATTCCTAAATATAAGTCTTTGTAGAGATTTCACCATGAACCACATGCGGATGTATACAGATGCATTTTAAGTGTAGATTCATTCATTTTGTTCCGTATGTAGTGGAATCTCTTCAAAGTCTTATATCTACTAGTAATACCTAGCCCCCACTACTAGGAATTCTCTATCCTCTCCATGAGCCACGTCATCAAAATTGATGTAGCCGTTAGATGAAGTAAATCAGTCCATAATAGCCGTCTGATCTTGACGTTGAGAGGCTCCGCACTAAGCCACATGCAAGCATGCAGAAATACCGTGCCACATGCATGTGAGTGGGTTTTAAATCACATCAACATGTCTGCATGCAAGGATGCACCGGTAGCATGCATGTAAGTGAGCTTTTAAGTCCCATTAACATGTCAAAAAGAAAAATATAATCCCATTATGCAGTACGAGTTCAGGAGTTGGCTGATCTTTTTTCCTTACGTGGGATGATTTAAACGATGATGTGAGTTTATTTAGTTTGGCTACCACATTTGTCATGCGGTTATAGAGTTTTTTTTGTTCTATGAAATCGATAATTTTGCGCAGAGAGATATACCGCTGTTCCGCGCCAATGCGCGGCGACTCATCTAGTAATATTTAGGAACGGATGGAGTACTATGTAAAGAGTTAGGTGTCGCACGATGATAGTAGTGTGAGGTGGGCCATGTAATCACTGAGCCTGCGTGTTTTCACTGCTCTTGCATGCCTCCGCTGTAAGAATGGAGAAAATTGTAATCTAGTAGTAGTAGTATACCTCCTTTCGCCGAAAGCATGGGACATCCAGCAGTCCTACCACCTCAGTAATAAAGACCAATGAGCAATCAAATCACATAGACCTAGCAGTAAGTTGGACAGACAAAGCAACCACCACTCTTGCGCTAGTGAGCGGTCACGTCCGCTCTGCCCGGGCATGAATGCGGCACCGATTCTTTGGAGCGGCGCTGACCGTTTCAGGCGGGAAGCGCGTGCGGGCGATGAAGGGGCTTTGGGTGGGCCAGGCTGGTTAGGAGCGGGCGTGGCAGCTGTCCGCATGTCCCTACCGGACACGCTCGGAAATGAGAGGATGCACCGACTCTCGTGGCTAAAATCGTACACTACACAACTTCTCTCTGTAGGAGTAGGTCGATCTGTCGCTCTCTCTAACACACACATGGTGTTAAACACACACACACACACACACACACACACACACACACACACACGCACGCTCCTTGGTCCCGTTGCACCTTCTAACGTGACTTATTACACCTAGACAGTGGGAGTAGTAAGTATACGAGATACGGTGGCACACTGACTTAAGTCGAATACAAGTGGCCAAAATTTGTGTGCATGTTATAATAAGGATTCACTTAAAATAGTACGTGACTGAATAGAGGGATCAATTGGACAGTGTTCCCGAGCAGTAGCGAGATGTGTGAGGTAAGATACACCGCTGGCGCTTTTAATTTTTCTTACTAATTTGTTTGTTTCACCCTCTGACTGGTGGGACCCAACGTACCACGTGGAGAGAGGTAAGGTGACTAAGGTTGCATTAGTTCTGCACCACTATGGATAGTCTTACCACCAAAGCCACATGACACGATTATGATTGAAATCCCAATGACTCCCACACACACAAAAAAACACACGGCATGCTTGTCACACGAATGCAGGAATGTATAAAAGGTTATTTCCCTCTCGTTGAACATAATGGGAGGGTTGTGTAGCTGGTTAGCCTGTTCGCTCACTCTCTCGCCCTCTCCCGCTAGAGCCTCAGCCCTTGTAGTTGCTCTCTTCACACTCTCTCGCCCTCTCCAGATCTAAATAAAAATTTGTTGGCCTCTCTCTTCCCTCACTGCTTCTCAAAGAGCCGGCAGGATCCGTCCACCGGGAAGGGAAGGAGGCTTAACATTGTCGCCGTCGGCGAGGGACTACCGGCGCAGCTGTTCACTTTCCACCCAGCGGTGGCGCGGGAGGGCCTCCGACCCCTTCTTCTTCGCCATCGTCCCGTCGCCCACCGAACCACGCCCCAAGAACCTTAAGGTATAATTTACTTACTCCACATGCATTGCTCTAGCTGCATGTATACCATGAATCTAGGACGTGGTTCAAAGAGGAAAGGAGTGGGGGAAAGTAGTGGGAAAAGTTGTATATAGCATGAATCTAGGACGTGGTTCAAAGAGGAAATGAAGGGGGAAAGTTGTATATCATTAATCTAGGACGTGGTTCAAAGAGTAAAGGAATGGGGGAAAGTAGTGGGGAAAGTTGTATCACATAAATCTAGGACGTGGTTCAAAGAGGAAAGGAAGGGGTGAAATTACTAGTTCAAAAAGGAAAGGAAGGGACAAGGCTGTAGAATTTGAGCAGGACTAGATTTGCTGCGCCCACATAGGGAAAGGCGTCTAAAGATAACAAAACTGGGACCAACACAAATATGCTCCTTGGTTGCTTGCTCTTTGTTGCAACAGACTGTGCATGACCACAGTACATCGGTAGATGCACATGGTGCTGGTGCGTCCACTATCCCATGCAACTCATTAGTTGTTGTTAATCTAAGGCCCTGTTTGGTCTAAAAACTCCATAGTCCCTACCTGCTGGGTTCCAAGGACTAAACATGGACTAGAGGTTATTAAATGACATGCTAAAAGACCATGTTACCCCTAGTAATGAACTAATAGAGACAAGGTGTGATGCGTGGCAGGGGCAACTGTTGGAAAAAGTCCCAAAAAGACTCCCTCTGGGTCTTCTTTCTTTAGTCCCAAATACCCACTTTTAGTCCCTAAAAGTCCCTCCTCTTTGGTTTAGATGGGACTGACACGGAGTTTTTTTAGTCCCTACACCAAAATGTCCCTGTAAACAAACACCCTCTAATAATGCCGCTGGAAAATTGATGCAATGCCACAGTTAAAAGCAAATTACATGTTTAACAAATTTTATTGTTAATATAATCTCTATGTTAATATTAATCAATGCCACCGTTTGAGAAATGCTACTGTCTTGCTTTCTTTCCCATTTAGATAAGGTAGATGCTTCTTTTTGTTGGCTTCTGTGCCATCCACCGTTATTGACCACTAATTGTTTCCTTTGCACCTTTGTGTAAACAGGGTTATCTGCTTCACCTCGTTGCCATTGTGACCTTTTGTTGCACTGCACAAAACACTTTTGTTTTAAGAGTGTTTTGTGCAGTTCAACCAAAATGTCACACCGACAATGTTGCTTGATTGCTTGATCTTAGTGGAACTGCACAAGAGGAGATCTTACTTCCTATCTATTAAGGAGAATTTGGTTCAGATCTTCTTCTTGTGATTTGTTTGAATTCCACATCATGAGAGGTCAGTAGTGGCCTTCTTTCACATGATTCTGCAGTGTGCATTCATATGTTGTGCTACTTGTACGATAATGTTGCTTGATTTTAGTGAACTGCACAAATGGAGACAAGACTTCCAATCTGTATGTGCACCGTAATATCCCATTGAGGTAAGATAAGGGTATTTCACAACTACTGGCCTGTATTTTGCCACTTTCATCAGAAAATTAAGTTTAGTACTATACTTGTGCTCCCTAATTGACATGCCAAATCTTACATTGAAGGCGAAGCTTATTTGTTATTGAACCAAGTGATGAAGGGGAAGAACAAGGGGAAGAAAAACAAAAATCAACTCCTGGTGCTGTCATGAAAAAGTGGTATTGTCCTTGTCGGTGTCAAAACCGGCGGATCTCGGGTAGGGGGTCCCGAACTGTGCGTCTAGGCCGAATGGTAACAGGAGGCAAGGGACACGAAGTTTTACCCAGGTTCGGGCCCTCTTGATGGAGGTAAAACCCTACGTCCTGCTTGATTAATATTGATGATATGGGTAGTACAAGAGTAGATCTACCACGAGATCAGAGAGGCTAAACCCTAGAAGCTAGCCTATGGTATGATTCTTGTTCTGTATGTTGTCCTACAGACTAAAACCCTCCGGTTTATATAGACACCGGAGAGGGCTAGGGTTACACAAAGTCGGTTACAATGGTAGGAGATCTACATATCCGTATCGCCAAGCTTGCCTTCCACGCCAAGGAAAGTCCCTTCCGGACACGGGACGAAGTCTTCAATCTTGTATCTTCATAGTCCAGGAGTCCGGCTGAAGGTATAGTCCGGCCATCCGGACACCCCCTAATCCAGGACTCCCTCAGTAGCCCCTGAACCAGGCTTCAATGACGACGAGTCCGGCGTGCAGATTGTCTTCGGCATTGCAAGGCGGATTCCTCCTCCAAGTACTTCATAGAAGATTTTGAACACAAAGATAGTGTCCGGCTCTGCAAAATAAGTTTCCACATATTGCCATAGAGAGAATAATATTTACACAAATCTAATCTGCTGATGTATTCCGTAGTGTGACACACCACGGCTAAGCTTTTGTCCGAATCGTTTTATTATCCCACCTATGCGCGTCATGCGAGGCAGTTTCCATGGCACGTCATGTTAAAGCAGAGATCGTGTCCCCTTATTCCGGGATTCTCATCAATACAGGCGTGGGTAACCCAACCGCGCCATTGATTACGGTGCTTGGAGATAGGCGAGTTTTACTAGGCCGGTGGGGACTCGTAGTTGCGTCCACCCATATAAGGGGATAAGGATCCACCTTTTCACCTACGCCTTCTTCCTCCTTTGCCTATCCATTCTTGCGCACCCGAGCTCTAGCGCCCAAGTCCGCACTCCTCACCTCAACCTTCTCCAGCCATGTCCGGAGCAGGAGGCAAGTGGATGGTCTCCTCCGTCACGGAGGGACACATCAAAAAACTGAGGAAGGCCGGATACTTGTCTAACAACATCGCGCACTGGCTCCCCGAAGAGGGGCAGCTCCTCCCCACCCAAGTCCCCATGAGAGGGTAGTGTTCCTTCCCCACTTCCTCTTTGGACTGGGCTTTCCTATCCACCCATTCGTCCGGGGACTCATGTTCTACTACGGCCTGGATTTCCATGATCTGGCCCCGAACTTCATCCTCAACATGTCGGCGTTTATCGTCGTGTGCGAGGCTTTCCTCTGCATCCGCCCCCATTTCAGCCTATGGCTTAAGACTTTCAAAGTCAGGCCGAAGGTGGTGCGCAGCAACCAGGTGGAGTGCGGAGGCGCCATGGTGGGCAAGATGCCCAACGTCTTATGGCTCGAGGGCTCCTATGTAGAGACCCTAAAGGGGTGGCAATCGGGGTGGTTTTGCATCACCAAGTCGCGCGACCCTGAGTGGGTCGCAGCCCCCGTGTTCCGGTTCGGACCCCCAACACGGCTCACGTCCTGGAAGGAGACGGGCCTGTCGTGGGGCAGCAAAGGAGAGGTGACTGGACTGCGAACATGCATCCAAACCCTGGTGGACAAGCAGCTCAAGCTTGTCAACGTAGTCCAGGTTATGCTCATCCGCCTGATCCTCCCGTGTCAACAACGGGCCTTCAATATGTGGGAGTTCAACCCGGCGCAGCACCGAACTCTGAGCAGGCTCTTTGACATGACGTACGAAGATGCCTAGAAGGTGCTTTTCAAGGGCTCTGAGGCTCCCGCATCCGCTACCGAGGATTGCGCATTCAGCGCGCAGCGTCACGCTAGCGCGGTAAGTTGTTCGTACCATTTATAGGGTATTAGTTTTTCATAGTTTAACTCTATGCGGGATCTAAGCTCCCTTACCTTTGACAGGTTTGGCAGGCGAAGTCCTGATAGATCGACTGTCCGGCTCCTTTGCCCGAAGACCCAGCCGATGCCTGCTTGGTGAAACTGCTGGTTCCGGCACCCCATGTGGTGCCGGAGAAGAAGGCCACGGGGACTCGAAAGAGTGCCCGGCGCCAGGAGGTGTCGGGTTCATCATCCGACGACTCCAAGGCACATTCCTCCCGTGAAGACGAGGAGGAGGAAGAAGAGACCTCTCCCCCTGCGGGAGGAGAGAAGAAAAGGAAGGCCGCCCTTACTGGGGAGGCCGAAGGGTCCAAGAAGGGGAAAACCCTTCCTCCGGACTACTCCACCGACGCCGACGACGGCAGAGAGGATTGGCCGCTCAGGGCCAAGCCCCTGGCTAAATCGTAAGTATCCGGATACCAGAGTAATTCATAGAATTCCTTTATTGCACAACTTTCCCTTATGTCGAATATGTTTATGCAGCCCACCCAAAGACCGGCTCGACACGTCGTCGAGCGGTTCACTGGACTCGTCGGATGTGAATTCGCTTCCGACGGCTTCCTCCCCCCGCCCTACGGACGACACCGAGGTGTTGTCCCAACAGGTTCCAAGCCGGGAGGAGGTGATCCTAGAGGCGCCGCAAGGCGACCTCCCGGACTCCAGGAGTAAAGGGGATAAACCCCCCCAGGTCTCCAAGTCCGGCCCTAGGCCGGACACCGCTGCGGAACCTTCAAAGGTTCTAGAGTCCAGCGGGCGACCTCCTTCCAAGAGGAGCAAGCCCACCGTGCCGGTGACCCCCGTCCAACTGGAGGCGCCAGACAATCTGTTGGAGTTGCTCAAAGGCGCCTCCATCGACGAGGAGCACCGCACCATTATGAGTGCGGTGGTCCAGAAGGTTCAGTCCGCCAAGAGAGGACTGACTGAAGCTTGTACTAGCCTTTTAATAGGCTTTGAGGTAAGTAAAGAATGTGTAAATAATATTACCGCATAGACAGTAGCCCCTGATGCTCTGTTTGGCGTTCGGGAAGAAAAGCCGAATAGAGGATCAAATAAAATTCGTAGGAGTCTAACAAAAAGGAGTCAATATGCGTATGCAGGCTTCTCTGCTAGTGTCCACCGCACTGACTGCGGAAGTGGACACGCTAAAGCAGAACCTCGAGCAGTCCGAGCAAGAGCTCGGGCGTGCCAAGAAGCAGCTCGAGGAGAAGGAAGGTAAGAAATACCTTGTTTTAAATATATATAAAAAAGTGCAATTGCAAAAAATGACAGGATCATCGTGGCTATTGTAGGGGCCACCTCTGAGATGGCGACCCTTAAGCAAGCGCTGGTCGAGGCCGAGAAGAGGGCGGCCACGGAGCGCATCGAGCGGGAGAAGTATGAGGCCGAGGTTGGCAAGGTGCGGCAAGAGCTCCAGGCTCTCATGGAAAAACATGAGAGTTTGGAGCTTGACTCAAAGACGCGGGCGTCCGAGCTCGCGGTGGCTATTGAAAATGCCAAGTCTGCCAAGGCCGAATCCCAAAAGACCCTCCAGGAGTTGGATCAGGTGAAAAAGATAGCGGCGGGTAAGGCATTCTTTATGCAAAGCAAACACATAAACGTAAGTTACTTGTTACTTACCCGAATCCGGAGCTCTGCAGGAGCATTTGCAGATCTTCCCCGTAGCGTGTTCGATGCCGCCGCATTCTATCGAGCCGAGGAGGGCATCTCGACAGAGAAGGTGTTCTGGTCTCAGTATGCTGAGGCCGGACACCCCGTGCCCCTGAGAGACTAGCTGAAGCAACTGATCGAGCTCCACAAGGCAGCCGAACAGGCCATGAAGGGCTTCATAGTTCGGCTGTGGCCTGGAGAGGCTCTGCCTGGGAGCTATTTCGGGCTGGTGCAGCGGCTGGTGGGGGTCTGTCCAAGGCTCGAAGTCATCAAGCGCTCCGTCTGCATTGAAGGTGCCCGTAGGGCCCTTGCCCGTGCTAAGGTGCACTGGGGCAAGCTGGATGCTGAGAAGCTTGTGAAGGACGGGCCACCGCCGGGGAAGGAGCATCGCAAGCTCGAGAATTATTATAAGGATGTTTTGAAGGGTGCCTGCCTTATGGCGGATGAGTGTTCCAGGGATGTAATTTTTGAGTAAATTCGCTCGTTTTGTCCTGTGCGCTGAAAACTTGTTCATATGCGCTAATCAATGCTGTTGGAATTTAAAATATTACCTTCTGTGCGGCTGTTTATCAATTCTGAGAGATGGCGAGTCGTCGGCTTCTGCCCCCGTGCCGCTAGTGCTGGGGTGTTCGGGGATAAACCTGAGCGCTCTTTTTCCCATGTTTGGGTCCTTAGAGGGAGGCGCTCAGCACAACGAACAAGGCAATCGGACTATAATGCTTGAACACTCTCACTTAGCCATAGAATTCTATAATTTTAAATTTCAGCGAAGCCCCTGGTATTCGGAAGACCGAGTTCGGGGCGCTATCCACACCTTGGCCAGACAGAGCCGACTCCTCGCTCTAAGCGGCATAAGTCTTTAGGGACTCGTAAAACCTCTCGAACAGCGACCAGCTCTCGCTTCATCATGGCAGTCAGTTTTAGCTTTCTCTACTGAGGTGCTCGACCCAGCTCAACTGGGGCACAATCGCAGTAGTTCTCCTAGTGCTACCTTAGCCGATATAGCGGAACGTAAGGCACCAAAACATAGGAGCCGGGCAAACCCAACTATTGACCCAAGACATGATTCGGAGCCGATGCATATAATGCTATAAGTTCGGGGTGCCGCACTTGTTAAAGTGTTTGGACTTCTCACACCATATTAAGGGGTACTAAAGCCCCTGACGTCTTTTGGCCGTACCAAAGTGTACGGGTGCAACATGTCGTTAAGGAACATATATTTGTGAAAAAAAGTAATGCAAAAATAGACAAAAGCTATGCATTGTTTATTAAAAAGGGCTGCGATCAAAGCAGAACGATACAAATAATTCGATAAACAAAAGGTTGGACTATTTAGCATGTCCGTTCCAGGGGCAGGCTGCGGAATGGTATGCGAAACAGGTATACTGCTCGTGATAGAGACCACCTGGGAGTTCCGTAATGCAGCATGGCTTGTCTGCTTCCCTGGTTCTTGCATCGTTTGTGCGGCAATTGAACTGCCGAACAGGCCTTCCGAAGAATGGAGTCCTGAAAGTAAGAGAAAATTAAAAAATCGGCAGCCCCTGGTGTGGTTTAAGCCGTGTTTCGGGCGTGCCGTGATGGTGCCCCTCCCCCTGTACCCATGGTATTTATAGAGCGTAGTTATGTACGTGAAGCACTGTCGTTGCATTTTTGCGAGGGCTGGGGTTGGGGCCGCATTGCTACGCCTGCTCGAAACATGCCAGGCGGTCTTGTTGTAGGTTACTCCGGGCGTGCTTGACAGTGTCCGGACGTTTAATGGCCAGACTGGAGAACTGCCTGGAGAGGCTGCTTTGTACTTCTGCTGCAAGGGCCGCCGTGTGCTCCTCCGTTCGGAGGGAGCGTTCGGTGTTTCCATTGACCGCAATTACTCCTCGAGGGCCTGGCATCTTGAGCTTAAGGTATGCGTAGTAAGGTACCGCGTTGAACTTGGTGAATGCGGTTCGCCCGAGCAGTGCGTGATAGCCATTGCGGAATGGGACTATGTCGAAGATTAACTCCTCGCTCCGGAAATTATCCGGAGATCCGAAGACCACTTCAGGTGTGAATGAGCCTGTACAGTTGGCCTCTACACCTGGTATTACGCCTTTAAAGGTCGTTTTGGTGGGCTTAGTCCTCGAGGGATCTATGCCCATTTTCCGCACTGTATCCTGGTAAAGCAGGTTCAGGCTGCTGCCGCCGTCCATAAGGACTCTAGTGAGATGAAATCCGTCAATAATTGGGTCTAGAACCAATGCGGCGAATCCGCCATGATGGGTGCTAGTGGGATGGTCCCTTCGATCAAAGGTGATCGGGCAGGAGGACCATGGGTTGAACTTTGGGGCGACTGGCTCTATCGTGTATATGTCCCTTAACGCGCGCTTCCGCTCCCTCTTGGGGATGTGGGTTGCGTATATCATGTTCACCATCCGCACTTGTGGGGGAAAACCCTTCTGTCCACTGTTGTTCGGCGGCCGGGGCTCTTCGTCGTCATCACTATGCAGCCCCTTGTCTGTATTTTCGGCATTTAACTTGCCTGCCTGCTTGAACACCCAACAATCCCTATTGGTGTGATTGGCCGGCTTTTCAGGGGTGCCATGTATCTGGCACAAGCAGTCAAGTATTCGGTCCAAACTGGAAGGGCCCCTAGGATTTCTTTTGAATGGCTTTTTCCGCTGACCGGATTTATAGCCTCTGAATCCGGCATTAACTGCCGTATCCTCGGCATTGTCGCCGTTAATGTGGCGCTTCTGCTTGTTGTGACGTGACCTACCACTACTGTCCCTGGTATCCGAATTACCAGGGTTCTTGGTCATGTTGCTGCTACAAGCAAGCCAGCTGTCTTCTCCCATGCAAAAGCGGGTCATGAGTGTCGTGAGTGCTGCCATAGATTTCGGCTTTTCCTGTCCAAGGTGCCGGGCAAGCCACTCGTCATGGATATTGTGCTTGAAGGCTGCTAGGGCCTGAGCGTCTGGACAGTCGACTATTGGATTTTTCTTTGTTAGGAACCGTGTCCAGAATTGCCTGGCCAATTCCTCTGGCTGTTGAATTACGTGACTTAGGTCATCGGCGTCTGGGGGTCGCACATAAGTGCCCTGGAAATTGTCGAGGAATGTGGCTTCCAGGTCCTCCCAACAACTGATTGATCCTGTTGGCAAGCTGTTAAGCCAATGCCGAGCTGGTCCTTTAAGCTTGAGTGGGAGGTATTTGATGGCGTGGAAATCATCGCCGCGGGCCATGTGGATATGAAGGAGATAATCCTCGATCCACACCGCAGGATCTGTTGTGCCATCATATGATTCTATGTTTACGGGTTTGAAACCCTCGGGGATTTGATGATCCATTACTTCGTCTGTGAAGCATAGTGGGTGCGTGGCGCCTCTGTACTGGGCTATATCACGACATAGCTCCAATGAGCTTTGTCTACTGTGTTCGGCCCTACCGGATTTGTGTCCGGCGTGACGGTTACTGTCTCGAGTCGTGGGGCGCCCACGCGATCCGTAGATCGATCTTGTTTGCCTTGCCTTGTCCTCCAATATATCTCGCAGGTCAGGCGCATTTTCCCGTGCCTTGGTACGGGGTGCGGCTTGAGTGGAGGGCCGAGAGGCCTCTCTGTCGCGGCCACGAGGTGGCCGGTTGGCCGTATCAAGTGCTGGTGATATAGGTTTAAGTGCTTCCTCCTCTAATCGGGGTAGCAACCTGCGCTTTGGGTAGCTCTTGGAGGGGCGTTCGAGTTTATACTCCTCGGCCGCAAGGACTTCAGTCCATCTGTCGACTAGCAAATCTTGATCAGCTCTAAGCTGTTGCTGTTTTTTCTTGAGACTTCTTGCCGTGGCCATAAGCCTGCGTTGAAAAACGCTCTTGCTCGACGGGATCCTCTGGCACGACGAATTCGTCGTCGTCGAGGCTTGCCTCATCTTTGGAGGGAGGCATATGATTGTCGTCCTCGACCTCTCTGTCTGCCGCTCTCTCATGAGGGCTGGTTTCTCCATCCTCCTGTGCTGAATTTTGCTGGTGGGGGTTTTCTTCAGCACTCTCTGGAGTATTATTATCTTCCGTGCTGGAATCACCGTATTTGTTTTGGTGGGATTTTGAGCGGCGCCGCTGACGCCGGCGCTTAGGCTGTTTCTTGGAGGGGTCATCCTCCACAGCTCCATCACAATCTCCTTCTTTTGGGGTGTCCACCATGTATATGTCATATGACGAGGTGGCTTTCCAGGGCCCAATAGGCACTGGTTCTTCATCGTATCCTTCATCAGCGTCCATACTGTCGATGTCTTCGGAGTCGAAGTCGAGCATGTCGGTTAAATCGTCAACAGTGGCTACAAAGTGAGTGGTGGGTGGGCTTTGAATTTCTTCATCGTCCGTATCCCAACCTTGCTGCCCGTAGTCTGGCCAGGGCTCTCCTGATAAAGAGAGAGACTTCAATGTCTTCGGAATATCGCCGAAAGGCGAGTGCCGAAAGATGTCCGCGGCAATAAACTCCATGATCGGCGCCTAATCGGATTCGATCGGCAGGGGCGCGGAGCGTTCGGAGTCCGGAGAGGAGTCCGGCTCCTTGGAGTCACGAGTCTCGCGGGGTGTGGGGCTGGTGTTCGGCTCGATCGCCGTTGGGATCATAGCCCCCGAGGCGACGTCCAACCGCCCATCCTCGATCGGCGCAGTTGGCTCCGAATTAAGGGTCGAAGCCGATGCGGGTGCGGCCTCCAGGGCACCGTTCAGCGGCAGAGCTAGATCATGCTCGTCGTGACAGTGCGGCGCGCTCGGCAGTGGCTCGAATCCGTCGAGGATCTAGTCCCCGCGGATGTCAGCCGTGTAGTTTAAACTTCCAAATCTAACCCGATGGCCAGGGGCATAGCTTTCGATCTGCTCTAGATGGCCAAGTGAATTGGCCCACAGTGCGAAGCCGCCGAAGACGAAGATCTGTCCGGGGAGGAAGATCTCACCCTGGACTGCATCGCTATTGATGATCGTAGGAGCCATCAAGCCTCACGGCGACGACACAGAGGAACTCTCAATAAAAGCACCAATATCGGTGTCAAAACCGGCGGATCTCGGGTAGGGGGTCTCGAACTGGGCGTCTAGGCCGGATGGTAACAGGAGGCAAGGGACACGAAGTTTAACCCAAGTTCGGGCCCTCTTGATGGAGGTAAAACCCTACGTCCTGCTTGATTAATATTGATGATATGGGTAGTACAAGAGTAGATCTACCACGAGATCAGAGAGGCTAAACCCTAGAAGCTAGCCTATGGTATGATTGTTGTTCTGTATGTTGTCCTACAGACTAAAACCCTCCGGTTTATATAGACACAGGAGAGGGCTAGGGTTACACAAAGTCGATTACAATGGTAGGAGATCTACATATCCGTATCGCCAAGCTTGCCTTCCATGCCAAGGAAAGTCCCTTCCGGACACGGGACAAAGTCTTCAATCTTGTATCTTCATAGTCCAGGAGTCTGGCTGAAGATATAGTCCGGCCATCCGGACACCCCCTAATCGAGGACTCCCTCAGTCCTTGAGAAGTGCTTCATCTGTGTTGTTTTAAATATTTCCTTTCCTTTTGTCGAGCAAAAAGTGATGCTAGAATTTAGTAGTCCTCTTGTCTTTGCATAACAGGATCATCTTCCTCTGAAGAAGAATATGGAGTACGTGAAGTGACTAGTTCCGATTATGCCAGGATGAAGAAGCCCTGTCTATCTTATCATTAGAAGGAGCAGTTGAAGGATGGTTACATTACTCCCCACAAAACCAAAATAACTTCAGCTCAGAAGGCCTGACAAAATCTCCATTTTTTTGCTGTGATGCGTGAGTACAATGTTGTTCTAGGATTCTTTCTGGTGAGTTCCATTTTTCTAAAAGTGTGCTCTACATGGACCATGTATGTGCCTGTTGAAATTGTCATTTCATAGTACAGTTTGCTCTATACTAATCACTTTTTTGTATTTGTGCAAACAGGGGTGCTCAGCTTTATTTCAATGGGAACTGCACAAAATGTTCATGAATACATCGAATCATTCATTTCCACCACAATAAAGGAGATGCCGATAAGTTCAAGGCGTTGCAACATATAAGGGCGAAATCATACAAGCTACGCGCGAATTTGGTTGATTTTGGTGGAACTGCACAAAAAGAACATCTGGTTTATTTAGCACGAGGTGCCATGTCAATGTCCGAACTGATGGCAAACCCTGCCCATTCCACAATCGTAGGCATTTGATATTTTGGAATGGGACAACCTTGTCAAATTTCGCTCATTGATTTTAGCAAGACATGCGTTTGATATTTTCGAATGGGACGCCCTTGCTGTCAGCAGCGTCGATCAATTTTTTCTTTATTCTTTAGTTGTGAAGTAAATATTGCCTCTAACATGTGAGTCACTGAGATGCACAATCATCGATTGTTTTGAATGTTCTCTATGAATTGCCAGGCCTGTGTGTTTGATTGCAATGTACAGAAACGCTAAAAACCTGCTCAAACTCTTTGTACTATTTCTGTTCCTTTTTACTTTGCACATTATGAAAGTGCATACTTTTTTGTATAAGATTGGTCAAAGTAGAGATACTTTGACTATAGACAAAACTTGTATGCAGACTAGAAAGGACCGGAGGGAGTACATGTGAAACTGCTGCAAACGAGGTGATCACCCTGGGAATAATGCTAGTACATATTGTTTTGCATGTTCATCCAATGCCAGTGATACAGGAATTCAAACTAATCGAAATAAATTCATTCATACACGGTCGGATTTCATATAAACATGCCAGATTTCATTACATTTCATACAATCTTCAACTAAAAAAGGGTGCGCTGGAGGTATAATTAATTAACCGAAGCTACCCACCTGTGTCCCACTGAGTCGAACAGAAGATTCAGTGACTTAACTATGGGTGTAGTTATGTAACTGACATGTGGCTTGTTGGGCCCACATGTCAATCATCGAACTGCATCAGCAGTTAAGTAGAAGCAGCGTTATTCTCCAGTAGAACTCCCCGACTCCACATCGCCGCCAAGAAGCTAACCGGCCGTCAATGGTCAACCCGCCTAGCTTGGCTTCAACAGGAGGGTAGCAGCGGTGGCCTTACTTGGACCCGAGTGGAGGTGACCTACTGTGTTCTACTCTTCCTTGTTTTCTGTGTGGCGCGGCCTCGTTGGCAGTGGGGCGGGGCCTCGGCGGAGCTGGCGATGTCCTCTGTCTCGTTGCCGGCGGGCGGTGCCTTAGCGAAGCGGTGGAAATCCTCCCCCGTGTTGCCGGCAGGGTGGGGCCTCGGCTGAGCCAGCGATGTCCTCTGCCTCATTGTTCGCGGGGCGGGGCCTCGGCGGAGCCGGCGGTGTCCTCAGCCTCGTTGTTGGCGCTGCAGGGCCTCGGCGGAGCAGGGCCTCGTCGAGCCAGCGGAGTGGGGACTCGTCAGAGCCGGCATTGTCCTCTGCCTCGTCCTCGGCCTCGCCAAACAGCACCTCGCCCGCTTCATCGCCCTCTTTGCTAGCCTTTTTGTAGGCGGCCGCAGCCTCCGCCACCCGCATGCGCTCTCGTCAGCGCTCGAGGCGGCCCTTGCGGGCGGAGCGGTACGAGTCGAGCAGTGCCTCCTGCTCCGCCCGCTCCGCGGCGATCTTCTCCTCCCCCTGCAGATGCTCCTGGAGGAGATGGTGGTTGTAGGCGACATCGGCCTGCGCCTCCCGGAACTGCTCCTGACGCATCTGCCTCACACTGTCCATATATTGGGCGCGGGCCTTGCCGATGGTCATGGTGCAATGCACCGGCAAGGATGGCATGGAGTAGGGGGTTGGCGCCGGATCGTCAACTACCATGTTCTCCATTGGGACCACGTCGTCCTCCGGCTGCCTGCTGGCCAGCCGGTCGGCAGCAATGGCTGCCATCTCCTTGTGGTCCGTCGCCCGCCCGTCCCAAAGAGCGCTGGAGCGCGAGAAAGCCATGGTGGGCAGTAGTGGTGTGGACGGGAGAAAGGGAACGGATGCGGATGACTGCGGCTATGTCGGCGTAGCAATTTATATAGCAATGGTGGGCGGGCGGAGGGACGAACGTGTGGCGCCGTTGTAGCCATCATGGCAACCATGTATCATTAATGTGGGTGGCAGATGGACGGACGGATGGCACTTGTGTCGTTTGAAGGTGGAGCAATCGCCTGCACCGGGAAGCGGGGCGGGCGGCGCTGACTGTTTCGGGCGAAAAGCGCGCGCGGGCAAGGAGATGACTTTACTTAGAGAGGATGACAATGGGGACCCACCAGGTCCATAGCCTACATACGCAAGTGCCTCCTTATTATATATATATATATATATATATATAACTATACTCCCTCCATCTAGGTGAATAAGTCGTATTAGAAGGTGCAAGTAGATTGGTGAAAAAGAAGAATATTTCTCTGTTGTAAACAAAACATTTAATCATAGCAGTTAAGAGGATGCCTTATTAGCTACCCATGCAAGCCATCGTAATTCATAGCATGCAAAGCGCTGTTATTTCTTGCCTAATAACCTCATGGACAAGCTGCATGCATTGGTCCTTTCCCGAGCAAAAAAAGGGAGGAAAGTGGTTTCCACGGGAGACAACGAGGCAGAGGTGGAAACACTCGCTGGAGTTATTTATTTTTCTTTCCCCTGGTTTCCTGACATCACGGTCCCACACCATTGTCAACCTATGTAATACTAGTCAATAAACGAGAGAATTGCACAAGAAGCGGCCGACAGCTGGGACCAAGCAGCTCGAGCAGTATTTGTGTTTTTGAGGTGTGAGCACTGTAGAGTTTTTCGATGTTTAGCTCAGATATTAATTTTTTTCCTCTGAACAACAACGAAAACATCACTGCAGGTATTAACTGGGCGGGCTGTGGCCCGTCTAACACAGGTCAGATATCCAGCCCAGATATTAATTTTTTTCAAGCTAAAAATGGCTAGCCCAGCTATACTTTTTTAGGAATACCCAGGCAAGGTCAAGTTGTTATTCTCTGCCCCGCTGGGCAGCAAATCTTTCCTAGGAGGGATGCATTAGGATTAACAAGAAAATGGGCTTTAAGAAATAATAAATGGGATGTAATTATAAAAACTGGGCAGTAACTATAAAAAAATGCACCAAACACCACTACTAGGGAAAATCTTATACACAGAATCTTAGCAGCAGCGTGGTCTAAAAACAGACGCTACTGCTAATTAGCAGTAGCGAGCTCCAAAGAGCAGCGCTACTAATATCTAAGTAGCAGTAGCACTCTATGCGGAACAAGCGCTACTACTATATTTGCCACGTTGTTGCCTCCCGGCTAGATATAGTAGTAGCGACCTTCCGGGGGACGCGCTACTGCTAAAGTACTTAGTAGCAGCGTTTTTCTTAAAAACTCGTTGCTGCTAAGTATTACCGCAACTAATTAAGTTTAGTCCCATACTGCTAAGCGAACAAGGTGTTTACCACCTTAAATATGTTACTTCTCAATTTATCTCGAGCACTTGGTCTTCATTGAACTATATGTGTATGATTTGTAGCAGCAATATGAATCCTCGCCTGTACCTATACAGGTACAGTGAGGATTCATGTTGACTATTTAGATTCTACACAAAAAGATCAATGATGAACAATGTATATTTTTTATGTTTTCACATTGCTTAGACTTACAGCGTTTTTTCAGAATAAAGCGTTACTGATTTTGGGATAAACAAAAGAAATAATTGCTTCCATTAGCAGTAGCATTTTTATGTAAAACACGCTATAGATAAGTTAGCTATAGCGCGTTTTCCTTACGAGCGCTACTGCTAGTTCGACTTAACCACCACGCCCGGCTCAAAATTTCGCTAAGTCCACCTTTCCCCCTGTTCTCCTACTCCTGTCGCGCCGCGCCGCCCGAGCCCGAGCCTCCCCTCACCGCCGCCGCCCGAGCCCGCCCTCAACCTCACCGCCGCCGCCCACCGCCCGCCGCCGCTCTCGACCTCACTGCCGCAGCTCGAGCCCGCCCAGGACCGCCGCCTCCCGATCCCGAGCCCGCCCTCGCCGCCCCTACCTCCGTCGCCGAGCACCTCCCCGCCACCATCTCTCCCCTCTCTGTAAGCCCCCCAGCCCTGCCCCACCCCTTCTCTCTTTGCTTAGTTAGTAGATGATTTTAGTAGTAGTAGATGTTAATTTAGGGTTCATAGATAATGATTTTTAGTAGTAGTAGATATTAATTAGTAGTAGTGATGGTAAACTATTTGTATAATTAGCAGTAGTAGATGTTAATTAGTAGTAGATGTTAATTAGTAGTAGTAGATGTACTAATTTCTTTCTATTTATAGTAAGTTTATATTTAGTAAGAACGAGTTGAATTAATAGAACTAGTTTAGTTTTAGTTGAACTAGTTTAGTTTTAGTTGAACTAGTTTAGTAAGTACTAGCACATATGCCCGTGCGTTGCAATGCGAGATTTCTTTTTGCGAGAAGCATCGAGAGAGATAATTGATGTGTCCATCAAAACGGTCTCCGTAACGGTGGGGCGACAGAGTGAGGAGTTGCGGTGTTCTCACGGGTCATGTTTGGCCCGTGAGATCTTGATAATGGTGGGGTTGGTCGGTGTGGTGGCCACCACTCAACTTGTTTCTTTTTTTCCTCCGGGTCCGCCTCCGTGCCAAGGTTGTGGTTGCCTCCTTATTTTGTGGCTACACGGTGACCTTCGGGACAAAGTCGCTTCGACCACTCTCTCCTACGATGGCGTAACCGAATGGATTACTAATTCAGTGAATCCCATTTCATTGCCATAATCAGCGCATAACCAGGTAGTCCCTGCTTTACCAGTGTTTATTTTCTTTAATTATTTTAGCGCTCATTTGGCTACATTTTTTTAATCAGAGCCAAACCAGCATATCCTCTTTTATTGACATGTGCCTACAATTTCTTTTAATTATAGCCAACCAACATGTTCTCTTTTATCATCAAATGACACGTGGGATGCACAACAGTTCGCGTCTGGGTTAGGTCACTGACAGTTTACCAAAATGACGTCTGTTTGTAAGACACGAATAAAAATCCAAAACAACTGCTGAGTTGAAGGATTAGACTCATGACCTCAATATCTCGACCATGTGCTGCTAGCCATTCGAACAAATAGCTCCTGCTAAAAAATGGCCAGCGCAGATGTTTAAGAACATTCAAAACATTTTTCATGTTTCCGATCTTTTTTTAGCTTTTCAAAAAATAAAGTAACAATTATAAAGTTCTGAATATTCTTTAAAATGTGAACAATTTTTGAAATCCTGATTCTTTTTCTAAAAAATTCGAGCATTTTGTTTGGAAATTTCATTAAATTTGGAAAAATATGAACAAAACTTGAAACGGTTTTTTGAAATTCATACACATTTTTTAAAAACGTAAACCTCTTTTTAAAAAACGATCTTTTTAATTGTGAACAATTTTTGAAAATGGAAACATGTTATGACCATTGAATTTTTTGTAAAACGTGTTTTTAAACACATACAATACTTTAAATTTGTGAACATTTCAATAGACATAAATATTATTTGAATTTGTATAATTTTCCAAAATACAATTTATTTTGAAAATCTTGAACAATTTTGGAAAATGAAACATCTTTTTAAAAATGAGAACATTTTTTCATTTTGAAAAAAAATTGGAATAAGAATAAAAAAATTAAAAGTTCCAAACATATTTCAAAATGGGAACAAAATTTTGAAATTATGTTGATTTTACGAAAAAAATTTAAATGGAATCCTAAAAATTTGAATAATAGTATTTTTTAAAAGGAAAAATAAAAATAAACTTGGAAAATAAAAATAAAAATGATGAAGGAAAAAAGGAAAATATAGAAACAGAATAGTTTAAAAAATAAAGACGGGCCGGCCCAATACTTGGCGCCATGTGTGAAATTCTGACTATTTGCCGCCCCATGCGGCAAATAATATTTCTCAGATGCATGGGCAGGAAACTAATGAGCTTGGTATGCTAGGCCCCACGACTTGCACGGCCCACATACAAAATTCGGGGCAGAATTGGTTTTCTTTTCTAGCAGATGGAGGCATAAAAATTTAGTACCACCTCGGATAGAACAAAAAATATATTTTGTGGTGAACGGATGAAAATATTGGAGAAACGCACCTTGCTTTATTAGTAGGCATAGATATAGATATAGATTTTTGAAATCCTGATTCTTTTTCTAAAAAATTCGAGCATTTTGTTTGGAAATTTCATCAAATTTCGAAAAATATGAACAAAACTTGAAACGGTTTTTTTTGAAATTCATACACATTTTTTAAAAACATAAACCTCTTTTAAAGAAAACTATTTTTTTATTGTGAACAATTTTTGAAAATGGAAACATGTTTTGATCATTGAATTTTTTGTAAAACGTGTTTTTAAACACATACAATACTTAAAATTTGTGAACATTTCAATATGCATAAATATTTTGAAAATCTCCAACAATTTTGGAAAATGAATCATTTTTTTCAAAAATGAGAACATTTTTTTTAATTTTGAAAAAAAATTGGAATGAGAATAAAAAACTTAAAAGTTCCAAACATATTTCAAAATGTGAACAAAATTTTGAAATTATGTAGATTTTACGAAAGTTTTTTAAAATGGAATCCTACAAAAATTGAATAATAGTATTTTGTGAAAAGGAAAAATAAAAATAAAAATGATGAAGGAAAAAAGGAAAATATAGAAACAGAATAGTTAAAGAAAATGAAGACGGGTCGGCCCAAACTTGGCGCCATGTGTGAAATTCTGACTATTTGTCGCCCCAAGCGGTAAATAATATTTCTCAGATGCATGGGCAGGAAACTAATGAGCTTGGTATGCTAGGCCGCGGCTTGCACGGCCCACATACAAAATTCGGGGCAGAATTGTTTTTCTTTTCTAGCAGATGGAGGCATAAAAATTTAATACCACTTCGGATAGAACAAAAAATATATTTTGTGGTGAACGGATGAAAATATTGGAGAAACGCACCTTGCTTTATTAGTAGGTATAGAAATTAATAAACTAGTTAAATTAATAGAACTAATGTATTTTTAGTAAGAAAATTAAAATAACAAGTTGAACTACTTTATTTTTAGAAAGAACTAGTTTTTTTTTCTATTTATAGTAAGTTTATATTTAGTAAGAACTAGTTGAATTAATAGAACTAGTTGAACATGTCATATTTGTTGTTATTTTTTAGTTTAAGCAATTATTTGGGATGTACTAGTTGAATTAATAGGGTTTTTGCTTTTGCAGAAATCAAGGAGCCCCTCCATCATCCCCGCCGTCGTCCCCGTCACCGACCCCCTCCGACCTCGAGGTGAGTCCAGGCAAATCTCCATGTCAATATGAGTCCTTTATGAGTTTCAGGCGCTTGTTTTGCCGGAGTGCCCGGTCATGTTTTGGTTACACCTCCGAGTGGCCTATGTTTTGCCGGAGTGTTGATTAATTTCCGTTCCGGCAAATTTCAGGCGCTCGATATGTCCTTTTTTAGCAAAGGTCATGCCGGATTTTTCCGTGAATTCTGGCATGACTTGTGCTAGAATATGTAGGAAATATCGAGTGGCCTGGATTTTCTCGAAAAATAATGATCTAATTTAGGTTTTGTAGTACTTATATTCAATTGTACAAGCTTAATCTTTGAATTATGAACGTAGGAAATGTCGTACTCAGACGATGACAGTCTCCCGGGGGAGTGCAGCTGGTGCCACGACGATCGAGGTATGTGCGACAGGTTCGTTGAGCTGGATGAAGATCGGTGCTTCAGCATTAAGCTCGAGGAGACCTTCGATGTTGAAACAGTACGCAACAACGACAAGTATTTTTTCGTAATTAAGCATGACTTCAACTATTTCAACGTCTAATTTTCATCTTTTACAATTCGACTAGCTTATCCCATGCCATGCAAGATGCTATATCTTGGAGAGGATGGGTTTTGAAGACCATGAAAATTTTAAAACAAAGAAAATACACCTAAGGACCCATCATGATATCGATTTTGAAGTAAATCTGTACAATTCTCAGAGCGTAACCCATTTTGGTTGCCAATATTGGGAAGCACTTTGCAAAATGTATGGTTTTTATGAGGGTATGATTGTCACCATGGATCTTGGTAATCCTGACATCGAGCAGGACAATATTGACATTTGGGTCCTTGTTGATATGCTTCTGATTCTACCGCAATGTGAGTTTCTCAAACATAGTTATTAACTAATTTATATTATTTATTTCAAAATAGTTGACAGCTTATTTCCATTGGCAGCTTATTTTGAATCTTCAAAGAATGTGCAGAAGATGGTAGACAAAACCTACTACACTGATGGCTCCGAATTAACTTATAAGGAGAAAAGTCATCTGATTGCTTATTGTACTTTTTTTGAGAATTACAATACCTATTATCGAACTCCTCCAAATTATGGTGAATACGTGCCACTAGTGCACGTGTTGAACCACGGTAACTTCTATGGAGATACCCTGGTAAGATTTTTTACTATTACGACATCCGTGCATATTTTGCATACTTCTAAAACTAGTACATCATTACTAACTACGAAGTTATTACTATGTTTTTCAACAGGAAATCCCGATGGATTGTGTGCCTTATCTGATGTATCAGAATGGTCGCCTTGCAGTTATGAACCTACAGCCAGGTCAATCTAAGGAGCTCACCTGTGCATATCGGATTTCTAAAACCGGTGAACACATGCTAATCAAAGAATGGAAAAAATGTTTGGACATTCGCCAGGAGGTTCTTGGAAGTAACATTAAGCGAAAGGCAAGAATTGGAGACAGGATAATCTCCATTCTCCAAAATGGAGAGTCAGGGGCTATCTTTTTTTTACTATTTTACCTTAGAGAATATAGTAGGTCCTAAGAGAATGTAGTAGGTCCTATGAGATACCATATGTTTATTATGTGATACAATGTGTTAGAGTTGATGACGAGGAGTATTTGTGATTACGACTAGTGACCAATTTGCTATGTGATGTCTCATTGATGAAAATGATGATCTTGAGGAGGTGTTATATGACAATGATGTATTATGATGATAAGTTGTTAATGATATGATGATGATGATATTTATTACATCACAAGGTGAAAGAACCGCGGATTAGTTTCAAGTGGATGTCCATCCACTTGAAACTAGTCCACGGTTCTTTCACCCCGTGATGTAATAACTCATTATGATTTCAAAACAATTTCTAAATTCCTGTTGTATGAAAACTTGTGTAAAGGTGTACGAATACAACATGAAATAAAAAAGAAATAAAATATGAAATAATAATAGCAGCGCGGGCAGGGAGAAGTGCTACTACTAATTACCAGTAGCGCACCTTCAGGAACACGCTACTACTAAGCCGATTTAGCAGTAGCGCGGGCGGAGGCACACTACTGCTATACGTTAGCTGTAGCGCCTTATTAGTAGCGCATCGACCCGCGCTACTGATATGCCTAAAACCCGCGCTGCTGCTAGGCTTTTCCCTAGTAGTGCACGTGATTACTTTATAAAATATTATTTTTGGATATTGAATATTTTAATTTCATTAATTGGTGCGAGTGCAATGTTTCATTGGATTTTTACGTAATATAAATTTATATTGAAATTGTATTTAATCTGACTAGAAATTTCGGGATAAAAATATTTCGGATCCCATCAAAATGTGGGAAATTTTATTGAATTTTGTTCTGAACGGTTGGTTGAAATGGGTTGTACTTTTAACAAACTGTAAATGGGCTGTAGTAAATTCCATTAAAATTCAAAAATGGGCTACATATTCATACAAATCTCAAATGGGCTATAAGTTCTCTGTCACACACTTCTGGCCTTACTAAGTTGACGCGTCCCGTAGAAAAATAGAGTTGACGTGTATGCAAGGCTTTGTCAACTTATAGTCAACACACGGTTCTAGCAGCAGTGGCCAACGGATGCCGTGCTTCTTCTTCAATCTTGGATATTCTAGCTTCACCCGCCCAAAAAATGATTCCTCCCCCTGACATCTGGGGTGCACCGTTTCGGAAGCTGACCTGTGGGCCTACTAAGTTGACGTACCAAGGGCTTTGTCAACTTAGTCAATATAAACGATTATACCTACAGTGACCGTACGATGTCCATCCAACGGCCGTAGTGCTTCTTCAACCTCTGGTCTTCTTGCTCCAGCCGCCCAAAGCAGCGCTGGTCGTGCCGCCTGCTCCTGCCTCCCATGGCCGGTTGTGCTGCCGTGGAGGCCTCACCGCCGCCTACTATTCCCCCCGCTGGCCAGGCCCTACGGCGACGGCAGCCTCACACCGCAGCCGAACGAGTGAACCCTCATACTTCTCTCCGCATGGGCATCCACTGCCGCGTCTTCACCAGCTCCGCGTCGTCCCCTTCCTAGGCCTCACCGTCGTCCACCGCCCTGGTGGTCTCGGCGCGGCGTGGTCAACGTGGAAGGAACGACTTCCATCGGACGTGGACTGTACGTGGAGAGGCTGACAGTGGGTCCACGGCGGCAGCAAGGAAGTGCCTCCTTATTACGTGAAAAATAATGATTCCTCCATCTGACAGAAGGGACCCACCGGATGGGCCATCAGTATTTTGCGAAAAAATCATTTCCCCCTGACTGCTGGGACCCACCGGACGAGCCACCGTATTTCGCAAAAAAAACGTTCCCCCCGCTGTCATCTCGGACCCACCGGACGTGCCTCCTTATTACGCACAAAAAATGAATACTCCCCCGTCTAGCTGGGACCCACCTTGCTGGGAGGCTGACTTATGGGCCTACTAAGTTGACGGGGACGAAGGGCTTTGTCAACTTAGTCAATATGAACGATTCTAGCTCCGGTGACCGTACGATGTCCATCCAACGGCCGTAGTGCTTGTTCAACCTCTGGTCTTCTTGCTCCAGCCGCCCAAAGCAGCGCCGGTCGTGCCGCATGCTCCTGCCTCCCGTAGCCGGCTGTGCTGACGCAGAGGCCTCACCGCCCCCTACTATTCCCACCGCTGGCCAGGCCATGCGGCGACGGCGGCCTCACACCGCAGCCGAACTAGTGAACCCTCGTAGTCCTCTCCGCACGGGTTTCCACTGCCGCGTCGTCCCCCTTCCTAGGCCTCGCCATCGTCCACCGCCGTGGTGTTCTCCGCGTGGCGTGGTCAACGTGACTTCCATCGGAAGAGTACTGTACGTGGAGAGGCTGACAGTTGGATCCACGGCCACAACACGGTTTTTTTTGTGATTTGCCAAGTAAGTCGCTTTGTCAGGCCTGTTGGGCTGCAAATCTTTCAAGACGAGGAGAGCTTGCATTCGGCTGGCCGAGAAAATGGCCCATCAGTAATGAGAAATGGGCTGTACATTTTTAAAACACATCAAACCGGCAATTAGTTTCAAATATCGTTTTTTCATTTCAAGATTTTAAATTACATTAATGTATATGCGTGAGTCCGCCCTCTACCATGTACATTTATTTGTTGGATTTGTTGGATTTGTTGGATTTTGTATTGATATACATTTATTTTGAAAATCAGTTTGAATGTGAGTCGAAATTTCGGGATTAAAAACAGTTCGGACCGCACCGAAATATGCAAAATTTCATATAATTTTTTAACCGTTGCCACAATATGGGCTGTAATGCTAACAAAAAGAATATGGGCTCCAAAAAAACATTAAGAATTAGCAAATGGGCGATAAATTATTAGAAATAATGGCAGATGGGCTGTATGCTGTTTTCCACAGATTTGAGGCTTTCCTAAAAAAAGGTTGACGCACAAGCACTGACTGTTGGATGTCCATCCAACAGCCGTCGTGCTTCTTCAATATCCGCTCTGCCTGCTCCAGCCGCTCAAACAAGGGCCGACGAGACTGCCTGCTCCAGCCGCTCAAACAAGGGCCGGCGGGACTGCCTGCTCCCTCCTCCTCGCGGCCGGCTATGCTGCCCGATCGTACTCCCATCGCTTGCCAAGCCATCCCTTTACTCACCCACACCTGCTGTTATTCTCCGGCGATGGCAGACGAACCAGTAAACCCTCGTACAATCGTACTCCCCTCCGCGTGGGAAACAACTGCCGAGTCTTCCCTACCTCCATGTTGTCCCCTTCCTAGGCATCGCCGTCGTCCACCGCCCTGGTGTTCTCGGCGCGATGTGGTCAATGTGGTCAAGGAACGACTTCCATCGGACGTGGACTATACGTGGAGAGGCTGACAGCTGGGTCCACGGCCGTAGCAAGGAAGTGCCTCCTTATTACGCGGAAAATAATGATTCCTCCACCTGACAGCTGGGACCCACCGGACGGGCCACTGTATTTCGTGAAAAAACGTTTCCCCCTGACTGCTGGGACCCACCAGCTACATCTTCGCACGCAAGGAAGTGCGTCTGGGCAAAAAAAATGATTCGCCCCCTAACTGTTGGCACCCACCAACTACATCTTCGCAGGCAAGGAAGTGCCTGACAGTCGGGACCCACCTGGTCGAAGTGTACGTAGCGTTTTCATTCTGGTCGCGAACATGTATGTACATACTGGTCGATGTGGAGGCGCACACGTGTCGTAGTAGAGGCACGCACGTAGCATGTACACGTACGTACAGCGGCCAGGGTGCAAGAAAGAAAATACGGCCAAGTATGTGTACATACGGGCGGGGTCTCGAACGCCTACTCGCGCATACGTACGGCCAGGGCTTGTGTACATTGCTGGGTCGGAACGGAGAAACAACGTAGTCGTCGTGTTCATGGGGAGGCAACGGAATGCGTCGTGTTCATCGGGAGAGATTGGAAGGAACAGGCGATGGAAACGAGGCATGGCGTACCGCTGAACGGAGGAAACGGTCTTGTGTTCGACCAGCCACGTTCGAAATGGGATCTGGTTCATCGGGAGGGGTCTGGCGTACCGCAAAAAGGAGGAAACAGAGCTCCTACGGTCGAAACGGGGGTCCTGTTGATCGGGAGGGGTGTGGTGTACCGCAAAACGGAGGAAACGGACTTGTGTTGGAGCCCTACGGTCGAAATGGGGGTAGTGTTCATCGGGAGGGGTGTGGCGTACCGCAAAACGGGACTCCATGGGATAATGTTCATCTCCACCGTCGACCTCCTCCAGCCTCCACGAGCTCCTGTTCATCTAGCCTCCACCGCGCGCTACTCCATCGGCTGTGCTCAACCACCCCTCCACCGTATACTGTTCATCCAGCCGTCCACACCACGGGGTCCTGTTCAACCACCCCTCCAGGGGCACCCCTCCCTCGTCTACTCTTCATCCAGCCCTCCACACCACGGGGTCCTGTTCAACCACTCCTCCACCATCTACTGTTCATCTAGCCCTCCACACCACGGGGTCCTGTTCATTCACCCCTCCACGGGCACCCCTCCACCACACCACGGGGTCCAGTTCATCCAGAGGCAACGCCACCGCTCACTGTTCATCCAACCCCCCGCAACGCTCACTGTTCATCCCATCGATCTGCTTCAGTTAGCAGTTGTAGCGAAGGAATCGCTCGATCGGGTTCAGTTAACAGTCATCGATCGATCGCTCGGCTTCAGTAACGCGTAGCCTGCAGTGCAATCGCTCGGGTTCAGTTAGAGCCCAACGCCTCGCTCAGATTCAGTTAGAGCCAATGCCTCGCAAACACGCGTGTACATGTACGAGAGAAACGCGGATCGCTTGGCCCCCGACCTCCCACCGTAACCGGGAACTCCCCAAAATTTTCCTCCCCCTCGCTTCTACCATGGTTTTTTCCGTCATGGACGGCCCAAAGAATGTCATGCAGCCGCGTCTCCGGCCTGCCCAGGACGAAAGCCCA
Source organism: Triticum dicoccoides (assembly GCF_002162155.2). Lineage (NCBI taxonomy): Eukaryota > Viridiplantae > Streptophyta > Magnoliopsida > Poales > Poaceae > Triticum > Triticum dicoccoides. The sequence continues at coordinate 49,549,110 of NC_041392.1, forward strand.
TTTTCTGTCATGATTTTTTGTCATAGAAGTAGGAGGCCAGCACATCTATGATGATACCTGGTTTTGTCACAATTATCGTCATAGAAGTGTCATATGTATGACAAAAAAAATTCGTTCGGCCCAAAATGTCACAGATGTGTCTTTTTTTGTAGTGTTTGCTCTAGTGCTTTACTTATATCTTTTTAGAGCACGGTGGTGGTTTATTTTATAGCAATTATTGATCTCTCATGCTTCACTTATATCAATTTGAGAGTCCTCTAGAATAGCATGGTAATTTGCTTTGGCTATAAAACTAGTCCTAATATGATAGGCATCCAAGATGGGTATAATAAAAACTATCATAAGAAGTGCATTGAATACTATGAGAAGTTTGATACTAGATGATTGTGCCTCTTTGTAGGCGGCCGCAGCCTCCGCCACCCGCATGCGCTCCCGTTAGCGCTCGAGGCGGCCCTTGCGGGCGGAGCGGTACGAGTCGAGCAGCGCCTCCTGCTCTGCCCGCTCCGCGGCGATCTTCTCCTCCCCCTGCAGATGCTCCTGGAGGAGATGGTGGTTGTAGGCGACATCGGCCTGCGCCTCCCGGAACTGCTCCTGACGCATCTGCCTCGCACTATCCATATATTGGGTACGGGCCTCGCCGATGGTCCTGGTGCAATGCACCAGCAAGGATGGCATGGAGTAGGGGTTGGCGCCGGATCGTCAACTACCATGTTCTCCATGAGGACCACGTCGTCCTCCGGCTGCCTGCCGGCCAGCCGGTCGGCAGCAATGGCTGCCATCTCCTTGTGGTCCGTCGCCCGCCCGTCCCAAAGAGCGCTGGAGTGCAAGGAAGCCATGGTGGGCAGTAGTGGTGTGGACGGGAGAAAGGGAACGAATGCGGATGACTGCGGCTATGGCCGGCGCAGCAATTTATATAGCAATGGTGGGCGGGCGGAGGGACGAACGTGTGGCGCCGTTGTAGCCGTCGCGGCAACCGTGTATCATTAATGTGGGTGGAAGATGGACGGATGGATGGCACTTGTGTCGTTTGAAGGTGGAGCAATCGCCTGCACCGGGAAGCGGGGCGGGCGGCGCTGACTGTTTCGGGCGGAAAGCGCGCGCGGGCAAGGAGATGACTTTACTTGGAGAGGATGACAATGGGGACCCACCAGGTCCATAGCCTATATACGCAAGTGCCTCCTTATTATATATATATATATATATATATATATATATATATAACTATACTCCCTCCATCTACGTGAATAAGTCGTATTAGAAGGTGCATCACGACCTAGGTGCAAGTAGATTGGTGAAAAAGAAGAATATTTCTCTCTTATAAACAAAACATTTAATCATAGCAGTTAAGAGGATGCCTTATTAGCTACCCATGCAGGCCATCGTAATTCATAGCATGCAAAACGTTGTTATTTCTTGCCTAATAACCGCATGGACAAGCTGCATGCATTGGTCCTTTCCCGAGCAAAAAAGGGAGGAAAGTGGTTTCCACAGGAGACAACGAGGCAGAGGTGGAAGCACTCGCTGGAGTTATTTATTTTGGTTTCCCCTGGTTTTCTGACATCATGGTCCCACACCATTGTCAACCTATGTAGTACTAGTCAATAAACGAGAGAATTGCACAAGAAGCGGCCGATAGCTGGGACCAAGCAGCTCGAGCAGTATTTGTGTTTTTGAGGTGTGAGCACTGCAGAGTTTTTCGATGTTTATCTCAGATATTAATTTTTCTCCTCTGAACAACAACGAAAACATCGTTGCAGGTATTAACTGGGCGGGCTGTGGCCCGTCTAACACAGGCCAGATATCCAGCCCAGATATTAATTTTTTTCAAGCTAAAAATGGCTAGCCCAGCTATACTTTTTTTAGGAATACCCAGGCAAGGTCAAGTTGTTATTCTCCGCCGCGCTGGGCAGCAAATCTTTCCTAGGAGGGTTGCATTAGGATTAACAAGAAAATGGGCTTTAAGAAATAATAAATGGGATGTAATTATAAAAACTGGGCAGTAACTATAAAAAAATGCACCAAACACCACTACTAGGGAAAACCTTATACACAGAATCTTAGCAGCGCGTGGTTTAAAAACAGATGCTACTGCTAATTAGCAGTAGCGAGCTCCAAAGAGCAGCACTACTAATATCTAAGTAGCAGTAGCGCTCTATGCGGAACAAGTGCTACTACTATATTTGCCACGTTGTTGCCTCCCAGCTAGATATAGTAGTAGCGACCTTTCGGGGGACGCGCTACTGCTAAAGTACTTAGTAGCAGCGTTTTTCTTAAAAACTCGCTGCTGCTAAGTATTACCGCAACTAATTAAGTTTAGTCCCATACTGCTAAGCGAACAAGGTGTTTACCACCTTAAATATGTTACTTCTCAATTTATCTCGAGCAGTTGGTCTTCATTGAACTATATGTGTATGATTTGTAGCTGCAATATGAATCCTCGCCTGTACCTATACAGGTACAGTGAGGATTCATGTTGACTATTTAGATTCTACACAAAAAGATCAATGATGACCAATGTATATTTTTTATGTTTTCACATTGCTTAGACTTACAGCGTTTTTTCAGAACAAAGCGTTACTGATTTTGGGATAAACAAAAGAAATAACTGCTTCCATTAGCAGTAGCGTTTTTATGTAAAACGCGCTATAGATAAGTTAGCTATAGCGCGTTTTCCTTACGAGCGCTACTGCTAGTTCGACTTAACCACCACCCCCGGCTCAAAATTTCGCTAAGTCCTCCTTTCCCCCTGTTCCCCTACTCCTGTCGCGCCGCGCCGCCCGAGCCCGAGCCTCCCCTCACCGCCGCCGCCCGAGCCCGCCCTCAACCTCACCGCCGCCACCCACCGCCCGCCGCTGCTCTCGACCTCACTGCCGCTGCCCGAGCCCGCCCAGGACCGCCGCCTCCCGATCCCGAGCCCGCCCTC
>NC_041392.1:49552301-49572621 GCF_002162155.2 Triticum dicoccoides
CCCTCCCCCGCCCCTTCTCTCTTTGCTTAGTTAGTAGATGATTTTAGTAGTAGTAGATGTTAATTTAGGGTTCATAGATAATGATTTTTAGTAGTAGTAGATATTAATTAGTAGTAGTGATGGTAAACTATTTGTATAATTAGCAGTAGTAGATGTTAATTAGTAGTAGATGTAGTAGTAGATGTTAATTAGTAGTAGTAGATGTACTAGTTTCTTTCTATTTATAGTAAGTTTATATTTAGTAAGAACGAGTTGAATTAATAGAACTAGATTAGTTTTAGTTGAACTAGTTTAGTTTTAGTTGAACTAGTTTAGTAAGTACTAGCACATATGCCCGTATGTTGCAATGCGAGATTTCTTTTTGCGAGAAGCATCGAGAGAGATAATTGATGTGTCCATCAAAACGGTCTCCGTAACGGTGGGGCGACAGAGTGAGGAGTTGCGGTGTTCTCACGGGTCATGTTTGGCCCGCGAGATCTTGATAATGGTGGGGTTGGTCGGTGTGGTGGCCACCACTCAACTTGTGTCTTTTTTTCCTCCGGGTCCGCCTCCGTGCCAAGGTTGTGGTTGCCTCCTTATTTTGTGGCTGCACGGTGACCTTCGGGACAAAGTCGCTTCGACCACTCTCTCCTACGATGGCGTAACCGAATGGATTACTAATTCAGTGAATCCCATTTCATTGCCATAATCAGCGCATAACCAGGTAGTCCCTGCTTACCAGTGTTTATTTTCTTCAATTATTTTAGTGCTCATTTGGCTACATTTTTTTAATCAGAGCCAAACCAGCACATCCTCTTTTATTGACATGTGCCTACAATTTCTTTTAATTATAGCCAACCAACATGTTCTCTTTTATCATCAAATGACACGTGGGATGCACAACACTTCGTGTATGGGTCAGGCCACTGACAGTTTACCAAAATGACGTGTGTTTGTAAGACACGAATACAAATCCAAAACAACTGCTGAGTTGAAGGATTAGACTCATGACCTCAAAATCTCGACCATGTGCTGCTAGCCATTCGAACAAACAGCTCCTGCTAAAAAATGGCCAGCGCAGATGTTTAAGAACATTTGAAACATTTTTCATGTTTAGCTTTTCAAAAAATAAAGTAACAATTATAAAATTCTGAATATTCTTTAAAATGTGAACAATTTTTGAAATCCTGATTCTTTTTCTAAAAAATTCGAGCATTTTGTTTGGAAATTTCATTAAATTTGGAAAAATAAGAACAAAACTTGAAACGGTTTTTTGAAATTCATACACATTTTTTAAAAACATAAACCTCTTTTTAAAAAATGATCTTTTTAATTGTGAACAATTTTTGAAAATGGAAACATGTTTTGACCATTGAATTTTTTGTAAAACGTGTTTTTAAACACACACAATACTTTAAATTTGTGAACATTTCAATAGACATAAATATTTTTTGAATTTGTATAATTTTCCAAAATACAATTTATTTTGAAAATCTTGAACAATTTTGGAAAATGAAACATCTTTTTAAAAATGAGAACATTTTTTCATTTTGAAAAAAATTGGAATAGGAATAAAAAAATTAAAAGTTCCAAACATATTTCAAAATGGGAGCAAAATTTTGAAATTATGTAGATTTTACGATTTTTTTAAATGGAATCCTAAAAAATTGAATAATTGTATTTTTTGAAAAGGAAAAATAAAAATAAACTTGGAAAATAAAAATAAAAATGATGAAGGAAAAAAGGAAAATATAGAAACAGAATAGTTTAAAAAAATAAAGACGGGCCGGCCCAATACGTGGCGCCATGTGTGAAATTCTGACTATTTGCCGCCCCATGCGGCAAATAATATTTCTCAGATGCATGGGCAGGAAACTAATGAGCTTGGTATGCTAGGCCCCGCGACTTGCACGGCCCACATACAAAATTCGGGGCAGAATTGTTTTTCTTTTCTAGCAGATGGAGGCATAAAAATTTAGTACCACCTCGGTTAGAACAAAAAACATATTTTGTGGTGAACGGATGAAAATATTGGAGAAACGCACCTTGCTTTATTAGTAGGCATAGATATAGATATAGATTTTTGAAATCCTGAGTCTTTTTCTAAAAAATTCGAGCATTTTGTTTGGAAATTTCATTAAATTTGGAAAAATATGAACAAACCTTGAAATGGTTTTTTTTGAAATTCATACACATTTTTTAAAAACATAAACCTCTTTGAAAGAAAACTATTTTTTTATTGTGAACAATTTTTGAAAATGGAAACATGTTTTGATTATTGAATTTTTTGTAAAACGTGTTTTTAAACACATACAATACATTAAATTTGTGAACATTTCAATATACATAAATATTTTGAAAATCTCGAACAATTTTGGAAAATGAATCATTTTTTAAATAATGAGAACATTTTTTTAATTTTGAAAAATATTTGGAATGAGAATAAAAAACTTAAAAGTTCCAAACATATTTCAAAATGTGAACAAAATTTTGAAATTATGTAGATTTTACGAAAGTTTTTTAAAAATGGAATCCTACAAAAATTGAATAATAGTATTTTGTGAAAAGGAAAAATAAAAATAAAAATGATGAAGGAAAAAAGGAAAATATAGAAACAGAATAGTTAAAGAAAATGAAGACGGGCCGGCCCTATACTTGGCGCCATGTGTGAAATTCCGACTATTTGCCGCCCCATGCGGTAAATAATATTTCTCAGATGCATGGGCAGGAAACTAATGAGCTTGGTATGCTAGGCCGCGGCTTGCACGGCCCACATACAAAATTCGGGGCAGAATTGTTTTTCTTTTCTAGCAGATGGAGGCATAAAAATTTAGTACCACCTCGGATAGAACAAAAAATATATTTTATCGTGAACGGATGAAAATATTGGAGAAACGCACCTTGCTTTATTAGTAGGTATAGAAATTAATAAACTAGTTGAATTAATAGAACTAATGTATTTTTAGTAAGAAAATTAAAATAACTAGTTGAACTACTTTATTTTTAAAAAGAACTAGTTTTTTTTCTATTTATAGTAAGTTTATATTTAGTAAGAACTAGTTGAATTAATAGAACTAGTTGAACATGTCATATTTGTTGTTATTTTTTAGTTTAAGCAATTATTTGGGATGTACTAGTTGAATTAATAGGGTTTTTGCTTTTGCAAAAATCAAGGAGCCCCTCCATCATCCCCGCCGTCGTCCCCGTCACCGACCCCCTCCGACCTCAAGGTGAGTCCAGGCAAATCTCCATGTCAATATGAGTCCTTTATGAGTTTCAGGCGCTTGTTTTGCCGGAGTGCCCGGTCATGTTTTGGTTACACCTCCAAGTGGCCTATGTTTTGCCGGAGTGTTGATTAATTTCCGTTCTGGCAAATTTCAGGCGCTCGATATGTCCTTTTTTAGCAAAGGTCATGCCGGATTTTTCCCTGAATTCTGGCATGACTTGTGCTAGAATATGTAGGAAATATCGAGTGGCCTGGATTTTCTTGAAAAATAATGATCTAATTTAGGTTTTTTAGTATTTATATTCAATTGTACAAGTTTAATCTTTGAATTATGAATGTAGGAAATGTCGTACTCAGACGATGACAGTCTCCCGGGGGAGTGCAGCTGGTGCCACGACGATCGAGGTATGTGCGACAGGTTCGTTGAGCTGGATGAAGATCGGTGCTTCAGCATTAAGCTCGAGGAGACCTTCGATGTTGAAACAGTACGCAACAACGACAAATATTTTTTCGTAATTAAGCATGACTTCAACTATTTCAACGTCTAATTTTCATCTTTTACAATTTGACTAGCTTATCCCATGCCATGCAAGACGCTATGTCTTGGAGAGGATGGGTTTTGAAGACCATGAAAATTTTAAAACAAAGAAAATACACCTAAGGACCCATCATGATATCGATTTTGAAGTAAATCTGTACAATTCTCAGAGCGTAACCCATTTTGATTGCCAAAATTGAGAAGCACTTTGCAAAATGTATGGTTTTTATGAGGGTATGATTGTCACCATGGATCTTGGTAATCCTGACATCGAGCAGGACAATATTGACATTTGGGTCCTTGTTGATATGCTTCCGATTCTACCGCAATGTGAGTTTCTCAAACATAGTTATTAACTAATTTATATTGTTTATGTCAAAATAGTTGACAGCTTATTTCCATTGGCAGCTTATTTTGAATCTTCAAAGAATGTGGAGAAGATGGTAGACAAAACCTACTACACTGATGGCTCCGAATTAACTTATAAGGAGAAAAGTCATCTGATTGCTTATTGTACTTTTTTTGAGAATTACAATACCTATTATCGAACTCCTCCAAATTATGGTGAATACGTGCCACTAGTGCACGTGTTGAACCACGGTAACTTCTATGGAGATACCCTGGTAAGATTTTTTACTATTACGACATCCGTGCATATTTTGCATACTTCTAAAACTAGTACATCATTGCTAACTACGAAGTTATTACTATGTTTTTCAACAGGAAATCCCGATGGATTGTGTGCCTTATCTGATGTATCAAAGTGTGGGAAATTTTATTGAATTCTGTTTTGAACGGTTGGTTCAAATGGGTTATACTTTTAACAAACTGTAAATGGGCTGTAGTAAATTCCATTAAAATTCAAAAATGGGCTACACATTCATACAAATCTCAAATGGGCTATAAGTTCTCTGCCACACACTTCTGGCTTACTAAGTTGACGCGTCCCTAAAAAATAGAGTTGACGTGTATGCAAGGCTTTGTCAACTTATAGTCAACACACAGTTCTAGCAGCAGTGGCCAACGGATGCCGTGCTTCTTCTTCAATCTCGGATATTCTAGCTTCACCCACCCAAAAAATGATTCCTCCCCTTGACATCTGGGGTGCACCGTTTCGGAAGCTGACCTGTGGGCCTACTAAGTTGACGTACCAAGGGCTTTGTCAACTTAGTCAATATAAACGATTCTACCTACAGTGACCGTACGATGTCCATCCAACGGCCGTAGTGCTTCTTCAACCTCTGGTCTTCTTGCTCCAGCCGCCCAAAGCAGCGCTGGTCGTGCCGCCTGCTCCTGCCTCCCATGGTCGGCTGTGCTGCCGTGGAGGCCTCACCGCCGCCTACTATTCCCACCGCTGGCCAGGCCCTGCGGCGACGGCAACCTCACACTGCAGCCGGACGAGTGAACCCTCATACTCCTCTCCGCATGGGCATCCACTGCCGCGTCTTCACCGGCTCCACGTCGTCCCCTTCCTAGGCCTCGCCGTCGTCCACCGCCCTGGTGGTCTCGGCGCAGCGTGGTCAACGTGGAAGGAACGACTTCCATCGGACATGGACTGTACGTGGACAGGCTGACAGCTGGGTCCACGGCGGTAGCACAGAAGTGCCTCCTTATTACGTGGAAAATAATGATTTCTCCACCTGACAGAAGGGACCCACCGGATGGGCCATCAGTATTTTGCGAAAAAAATTGTTCCCCCCTAACTGCTGGGACCCACCGGACGAGCCACCGTATTTTGCGAAAAGAACGTTCCCCCGCTGTCAGCTCGGACCCACCGGAAGTGCCTCCTTATTACGCACAAAAAATGAATACTCCCCCGGCTAGCTGGGACCCACCTTGCTGGGAGGCTGACTTGTGGGCCTACTAAGTTGACGGGGACGAAAGGCTTTGTCAACTTAGTCAATATGAACGATTCTAGCTCCGGTGACCGTACGATGTCCATCCAACGGCCGTAGTGCTTGTTCAACCTATGGTCTTCTTGCTCCAGCCACCCAAAGCAGCGCCGGTCGTGTCGCATGCTCCTGCCTCCCGCAGCCGGCTGTGCTGACGCAGAGGCCTCACCGCCCCCTACTATTCCCACCGCTGGCTAGGCCATGCGGCGACGGCGGCCTCACACCACAGCCGAACCAGTGAACCCTCGTAGTCCTCTCCGCACGGGCTTCCACTGCCGCGTCGTCCCCTTCCTAGGCCTCGCCGTCGTCCACCGTCGTGGTGTTCTCCGCGCGGCATGGTCAACGTGACTTCCATCGGAAGAGTACTGTACGTGGAGAGGCTGACAGTTGGATCCACAGCCACAACACGGTTTTTTTTGTGATTTGCCAAGTAAGTCGATTTGTCAGGCCTGTTGGGCTGCAAATCTTTCAAGACAAGGAGAGCTTTCCTTCGACTGGCCGAGAAAATGGCCCATCAGTAATGAGAAATGGGCTGTACATTTTTAAAACACATCAAACCGGCAATTAGTTTCAAATATCGTTTTTTCATTTCAAGATTTTAAATTACATTAATTTATATGCGTGAGTCCGCACTCCACCATGTACATTTATTTGTTGGATTTGTTGGATTTTATATTGATATACATTTATTTTGAAAATCAGTTTGAATGTGAGTCGAAATTTCGGGATTAAAAACAGTTCGGACCGCACCGAAATATGCAAAATTTCATATAATTTTTTAAGCGTTGCCACAATATGGGCTGTAATGCTAACAAAAAGAATATGGGCTCCAAAAAAACCTTAAGAATTAGCAAATGGGCTATAAATTATTAGAAATAATGGCAGATGGGCTGTATGCTGTTTTCCACAGATTTGAGGCTTTCCTAAAAAAAGGTTGACGCACAAGAACTGACTGTTGGATGTCCATCCAACGGCCGTCGTGCTTCTTCAATATCTGCTCTGCCTGCTCCAGCCGCTCAAACAAGGGCCGGCGGGACTGCCTGCTCCCTCCTCCTCGCGGCCGGCTATGCTGCCGCGCAGGCCTCACTGCCCGACCGTACTCCCATCGCTGGCCAAGCCATCCCTCTACTCACCCACACCTGCTGTTATTCTCCGGCGACGGCAGACGAACCAGTAAACCCTCGTACAATCGTACTCCCCTCCGCGTGGGAAACAATTGCCGAGTCTTCCCTACCTCCATGCCGTCCCCTTCCTAGGCCTCGCCGTCGTCCACCGCCCTGGTGTTCTCGGCGCGATGTGGTCAACGTGGTCAAGGAACGACTTCCATCGGACATGGACTATACGTGGAGAGGCTGACAGCTGGGTCCACGGCCGTAGCAAGGAAGTGCCTCCTTATTACGCGGAAAATAATGATTCCTCCACCTGACAGCTGGGACCCACCGGACGGGCCACTGTATTTCGTGAAAAATCGTTTCCCCCTGACTGCTGGGACCCACCAGCTACATCTTCGCACGCAAGGAAGTGCGTCTGGGCAAAAAATATGATTCGCCCCCTGACTGCTGGGACCCACCAGCTACATCTTTGCACGCAAGGAAGTGCCTGACAGTCGGGACCCACCTGGTCGAAGCGTACGTAGCGTTGTCATTCTGGTCGCGAACACGTATGTACATACTGGTCGATGTGGAGGCGCACACGTGTCGTATTAGAGGCACGCACGTAGCATGTACACGTACGTATAGCGGCCAGGGTGCAAGAAAGAAAATACGGCCACGTATGTGTACATACGGGCGGGGTCTCGAACGCCTACTCGCGCATACATACGGCCAGGGCTTGTGTACATTGCTGGGTCGGAACGGAGAAACAACGTCGTCGTCGTGTTCATGGGGAGGCAATGGAATGCGTCGTGTTCATCGGGAGGGATTGGACGGAACAGGCGATGGAAACGAGGCATGGCGTACCGCAGAACGGAGGAAACGGCCTTGTGTTTGACCAGCCACGTTCGAAATGGGATCTGGTTCATCGGGAGGGGTCTGGCGTACCGCAAAATGGAGGAAACGGAGCTCCTACGGTCGAAACGGGGGTCCTGTTGATCGGGAGGGGTGTGGCGTACCGCAAAACGGAGGAAACAAACTTGTGTTGGAGCCCTACGGTCGAAACGAGGGTACTGTTCATCGGGAGGGGTGTGGCGTACCGCAAAACGGGACTCCATGGGATAATGTTCATCTCCACCGTCGACCTCCTCCAGCCTCCACGGGCTCCTGTTCATCTAGCCTCCACCGCGCGCTACTCCACCGGCCGTGCTCAACCACCCCTCCACCATGTACTATTCATCCAGCCCTCCACACCACGGGGTTCTATTCAACCACCCCTCCACGGGCACCCCTCCATCATCTACTGTTCATCCAGCCCTCCACACCACGGGGTCCTGTTCAACCACTCCTCCACCATCACTGTTCATCTAGCCCTCCACACCACGGGGTCCTGTTCATCCACCCCTCCACGGGCACCCCTCCACCACACCACGGGGTCCAGTTCATCCAGAGGCAACGCCACCGCTCACTGTTCATCCCATCGATCTGCTTCAGTTAGCAGCTGTAGCGAAGGAATCGCTCGATCGGGTTTAGTTAACAGCCATCGATCGATCGCTCGGGTTCAGTAATGCGTAGCCTGCAGTGCAATCGCTCGGGTTCAGTTAGAGCCCAACGCCTCGCTCAGGTTCAGTTAGAGCCAATGCCTCGCACACACGCGCGTACGTGTACGAGAGAAACGCAGATCGCTCGGCCCCCGACCTCCCACCGTAACCGGGAACTCCCCAAAATTTTCCTCCCCCTCGCTTCTACCATGGTTTTTTTCCGTCATGGACGGCCCAAAGAATGTCATGCAGCCGCGTCTCCGGCCTGCCCAGGACGAAAGCCCATTTTCTATCATGATTTTTTGTCATAGAAGTAGGAGGCCAGCACATCTATGATGATACCGGGTTTTGTCACAATTATCGTTATAGAAGTGTCATATGTATGACAAAAAAAATTCGTTCGGCCCAAAATGTCACAGATGTGTCTTTTTTTGTAGTGTTTGCTCTAGTGCTTTACTTATATCTTTTTAGAGCACGGTGGTGGTTTTATTTTATAGCAATTATTGATCTCTCATGCTTCACTTATATCAATTTGAGAGTCCTCTAGAACAGCATGGTAATTTGCTTTGGCTATAAAACTAGTCCTAATATGATAGGCATCCAAGATGGGTATAATAAAAACTATCATAAGAAGTGCATTGAATACTATGAGAAGTTTGATACTAGATGATTGTTTTGAGATATGAAGATGGTTATATTAGAGTCATGCTAGTTAAGTAGTTGTGAATTTGAGAAATAGTTGTGTTAAAGTTTGTGATTCACGTAGCATGCACTTATGGTGAACCGTTATGTGATGAAGTCGGAGCATGATTTATTTATTGATTGTCTTCCTTATGAGTGGGGGTCGGGGACGAGCGATGCTCTTTTCCTACCAATCTATCCCCCTAGGATCATGCACGTAGTACTTTGTTTCAATAACTAATAGATTTTTGCAATAAGTATGTGAGTTCTTTATGACTAATGTTGAGTCCATGGATTATACGCAATCTCACCCTTCCAGCATTGCTAGCCTCTCTAGTACCGCGCAACTTCCGCCGGTACCATAAACCCACCATATACTTTCCTCAAAACAGCCACCATACCTACCTATTATGGCATTTCCATAGTCATTCCGAGATATATTGCCATGCAACTTACCACCGTTCTGTTTATTATGACACGTTTCATCATTGTCGTATTGCTTTGCATGATCATGTAGTTGACATCGTATTTGTGGCAAAGCCACCTTCATAATTCTTTCATACATGTCACTCATGAGTCATTGCACATCTCGGTGCACCGCCGGAGGAATTCACATAGAGTCATATTTTGTTCTAAGTATTGAGTTGTACTTTTTCGAGTTGTAACACTACTAGTGAAATGGCTACTAGTAGCGTTGTTTTTTTGGTTAGTAGTAGCACAGATACCCGCGCTACTACTATATTTTTCGAGTTGTAACACTACTAGGGAAATGGCTACTAGTAGCGTTGGTTTTTTGGTTAGTAATAGCGCGGGTACCGCACTACTACTATCGCGCTACAGCTAAAAGTTAGTAGTAGTGAGGGTGCTACCCGCGCTACTACTATCCTCAATATTAGTAGCGCAGATTAATTTCCCCGCGCTACTACTATCTAAGTAGGAATTAAAAAAATAAAAGTTAGATGCAGTACTCATGATGTAAATCAGAGACATGTCCAATACAAAATAAACTCATCTCACAGAAACATCCAAACACTTGCAGCGCTCATGGATGCAACATTGAACATTTCAACTAGAACATCCCGTTTAACATGAGACGCTCACATCCTTCCATAGCGCTCCACCAACCACCTAAACAGACCACTCCTCTAGATGTATCTACCAAGGCTCGGAGTTCAGACGCTGATGGACCTCCCTCCGGATGGTGGTGTCGAGGTCCACCACCTCGGCGACCTCCGGCGCCGCGATCACTTGGACGATCATCTATGCGCAGCGATTGCAATCAGCTCTGGCGTCGAGATTTCTCAAATGACATTTTTTCACCAACAATGATTAATGACGAGGCATGTAAGAATTACTGAAGTAGCATCAGCATACCCTCTGATCCTTGGAAGAACTTGAAGGCCAAGGTTCTTAGCTTTCTCCCCACTGACTAGCACAAGTGCAGCAGCACTGTCGCTGTACATTAGAAGATAAGAATGACACTATAGTTACACTCGAAGTAAACATTGCTTTGCGTAATTTATATTAATAATGGAGAAAGCCTAAAAATTAAGCTAAAAATTAATCTAGCTTCAGTACACTCTTAAGATGACACATTTACATAGAAGACATACACCATAGTTTGGCTGCGTAGTGCATACAGAAGGTAGCTTGATCGTGTAAAAATAAAGCTACAATCCTACACTAAGAAGTGGTCATAATTCTGAATGAAACTGTTTAGTTGAGAAGTATTCAACAAAGATACTTCCATCACAGAGCTCAGTATCAGCTAGCTTAAATTCAAATGCTTACTCAAGATTGTGATATCATACAGGACTCTGGCTGCACATTAACTAATCTGCAAGGTTTCCATCTAAGAAACTATCCACACAGATACTAAACGACTAGTCAGAATACGTAAACAACAAATCTTATACTAGAAGAGTTGTCGGCAGTTAGAAAGCCGTTTTTCTTAAACTAGTAGGAACCTTCTCGTTGCAGCGTATTTGGGGGCATTGGACATGCTCCCATGCCTGGTGGCGGGGTAGAGAGGGAGTTGAACGAATGTGTGTTTAGAAAAGGGGTAATAGGACAAAAAAGAGAAATTGGCCTCAAGTGGATGAAAATGACAGAACAAAGTTTGAGTGGTATTTAAGTGAAACAACATAGTTTAGTGCTATAGAGCTTAAGTCTGTATCTTTCGGCACGACGATAGTGGACCAACAACTATTCCTATATATAAAGCTTGGCAATGAACCAACAACTCTTCATATAATTAAAGCTTAACTAAGACGAGTCAATATTGATTTTCTTTCTGTGTGACCAAAATAAAAAAGACGAGTCTCTAAAGAAGAACAATCACTAGTGCAGAACCGGGCAATAGCACCGGTTCATAAGGCCCTTTAGTGCCGGTTTGGTAATCGACGCTATAGTGTAGGCACTAAAGCCCCCCCCCCCCCTTTTAGTACCGGTTCAGCATGAACCGATGCTAAAGGGCAACCACGTGGCACGAGCTAGCTTCGGGGGCAGGGAGCCCTTTAGTACCGGTTGGTGTCACCAACCGGTATTAAAAGGTTGGGGGGGGGTTGGTTTTATGATTTCTTTTTCATTTAATTTTGTGTTTTTCATTTAAATCTTTTTCATTTGCTGGTATTTTACGATACTACATATTGTACATGTTATGCATATATATAAATAGAATTTCTAGTAGAACCGATCATAATATATATCATCGAATGTCTCACAACCACCATTAATTAATTCACACATATATACACACATGTATATATATATACAATTTCTCCTAATTGGTGCCTTCCGAGCCAGTGGCATTAGCCTAATTGGTGCCTTCGGAGCACGATAACAATTGGAAGTGGTTCATGGGGGCGGTAGCGGCTAATAGTATTCTCCTTTGGGATCTATAACCTGGTCGAGTAAAAATCCCGCTATTTCCTCTTGAATTGCTTCTATGCGGTCCTCTGTTAGGAGCTTCTCCCGCAACTCTTTGAACTGTTAAGAAGGAGATCAATATGCATATGTATTAGTTGTGTGACTAGATATCGATAATGGTGTAAAAATTGTGAATAGTGTTCTGACAAATGTACCCACTCCTGTCTTTGAGATTTGCTCCGTTCGGACACCACCATGCGAATGTTCTCGCAAACGTAGTATGCACACAGATTATTTCCCGGCGCCTGCTTCAAGGCCTTTACGAGAATGGAATTTGATCAGATAATAATTAATCAAGCATGATAATTAAAGAGATGGCAGCTAGCTAGTATTACTTAATTACTTACCTGGGGTCGATACCATTTCAGATTTTGTTTCCATGGGCCTGGAGTGGCCCTGATGAACTTTGCCCAAGCCTTGCCCGCCGACAAAGAAAATGAATAAATGGGTTATTAAATAGTTGTTATCAAGAAATGATGAACTAATTAAATAGGACAAGATATAGTTAATAATGATTGAAATTACCTGTTGACTATCCCCTTCACGATGGTGTAGTCACTTGCTTTCTTAAGTAGTGAGTCTAGTACTTCAACTGTTCCTTCATCAACTTTAATGATTAACAAGATCCAGTGAAATCTGCATGCACACACGTTTGCATGTCTTAATTAAGCGGGCATATGTAAGAAAAAACATGTAGCTAGCTAGTAGGCAAAAACAGAATTTGTAGTACAAGACAGTGTGACTCACTCGAAGTTGTAAGGAAGTAGTATATCTTCATTGTATTTTAGGTGCTTGAAGAACTCTAGCATGCTTTCCTCTACACTTTTTTCGTAATATGAATCTATTTTCATTGTGTATTCATTAATGGTATTTGGGTCAACGAACCCAATGCCATAGCGTCCACCTTTTTTCATCTCATAAATCTTCATCCTGCATAATACCACAGAAAAGAATATAGTGAGGATACTTACAGGTAATGATTGATCAAAATGATCACTACAGCTAGCTTGAGACTTAAATTACAGAAAGAAATCACTTACAGAAATAGCAACTGACGATAGATTTGTCGAGTGCGTCTTGATTGTATAGCTGAAATAGTTCTGAATACTCAACGGTCACAGCTTTCTCATGGTAGTAATAATCCTTCTTGACATTCACCATGAGGGACTCTGGATTGGAAATCTTGGTAATGTCCATGTACCATTGACGCAATTCATACATTCTCGTTGGGAGCTTATTGACCTCGTCTGGCTCGACCAAAGGTTGGCCCCGGACATATTTCCGTTTTATTTCCTCCTCTCTAGTCGGAGACATGGGCTCGATATCGAGGAGTTGTCCAACAGTGATCCCGATCATTTCAGCCTGCGCAATATGCTCCTCAGTTATTACCACATCGCCCACCTCGGGAACATTAACGGTTTGCCCACAATAATATTGGGTGCACCTACTCTCATGTGTTGTTGGCACAACAAGTGGGGGGGGGGTTGATTGCACCGCCTGTTCTCCCAGCTGGGGAACGGTTTTACCGCTCCTTTTGCCAGCTGATTTACTCGAGCTCGAGCTCGCCTCTTTCTGTAGACGTGCTCGATTTAACTTCTTGATGTGGCGCTCATAGTCTGTGTCAACAGGCTTGGGAGCTGGTGCTCTAGCCATACGAATGAAGTGGTCAATCTTTTCCATAGGCACTTTCTCCCTTGGCGGCGGTGGCGGTTTCGGTGCAAAATGAGCTTCCACCTGGGCCTTCAATATGGCTACGTTTTCTCCTCGGACTTGTCGTAAGGCCTCTGCCGAAGAGGCACGAGGCTTGGACCATATTGAAATTTCTTGCCTCCGCCTTTACCTCCAGTACTACCTCAACTTGTACCGCGACGCACCATAGCTGAGGCGGCTCTCTTCCGTGATTGCTGAGGAGGCGAAGATGGCTGACGTGGCTGAGTTGGAGGAGGAGGAGTGGCCTGGAGCTGTGCCGGACTTGGAGGAGGAGTGGCCTGACGCTTTGCCGGACTTGGAGGAGGAGGAGTGGCCTAAAGCTGTGCCGGACTTGGAGGAGGAGTGGCCTGACGCGTTGGTGGACTTGGAGGAGCGGGAGTCTGCTGACTCGGTGGCGGACTTCGACGAGGAATCGGATGACGCGGTGTCGGTGGCCTTCGAAAGATGATGCAATGTTTTCTCCATAGGATGATACGATGGTTGGCATCTCCCAGTGTGTGCTCATCGTCACCTCCAGGAATGTCAAGCTCTAGCCCCGAATATTGGTCCACCACCTCATCAACCAAGTCACGAGCATAGCCCACTGGAATTGGGTTGCAATGGAAGGTTGCCTCAGGGGGATTTGTAAAAGCAAGGGCGTCCGCCACCTTCATGGATATGTTCTTCATTTTGAAGTGTATCTCGCAGTTAGTGTTCTCCATGATGTCATCCACTGGGTAGCTATCCAGCAATGCGTCGCCCGGGGCGGAACCCACGCTGCTTCTCGGCATGGATGGGACGGTGCTATCCAATGGTGGATCATCCGCTAGCTGCTGAGACCCCCGTTGCTGGCTAAGTGAGTCGATCTGCTCCTGCTGCCGCTGGAATTTGACTGCCAAGTCCGCGTGCGCTGATTCTAGGCCTTGAAGGCGTTCATAGTCTAGCTTCCTCTGCTCCTCCTCCATCTTCCTCTTCTTCTCCTCCGCAATCTTCTTTCTCGCACATGTTCTGTAGTCAGCGTTCCAGTCCGAAAACCTCTCATACCACGGAATAGCGCCCATGCCTCGTGTTCTTCCTGGGTGTTCAGAATTTCCCAAGGCACGCGTAAGCTCGTCATTCTCTCTGTTGGGCTCGAACACCCCCGATCGAGCCTCTTCTATTGCAACAAGTAGCTTATCTTCGGCTCCGTCCAGACATGCCTTCTTCGAAACTTTGCCTGTCTTCAGGTCCAACTCCCGCCATGCGCATAGAACCAACTCCTGCACCTGGGGGGCCAACTCAATGTTTCTGGAGTGACACCTGCATCCAGCATCTCTTTCTCAGACTTATCCCACTTAGGCATTCCCACCGCATAGCCACCTGGCCCCAGCTTATGGAACTTATCCTTTTTGCGGCATTGGCCTTGTTTATTCTCGACCGTTCGTTAGATAATTCCGAATCCTTGAATTTCATGAAATCGTCCCAATGAGCACTTTGCTTCTCTAGTGTTCCCTCGAATACTGGAGTCTTCCTTCCTCCCTTGATGTACTTGGCCCATTCACGAATCTTGTTGTTCTTGAATGCAACCGCCATCTTCCTAAGAGCAGCGTCCTTGACTTTCTCCACATCTACATCTGTGAAATGATCTGGTAGGGTGAAATGTTCCCTGAATGTTTCCCAAAGCAGAAGTTTTTGTCTGTCATTGACAAAAGTAACTCCTGGACGTGGCTTTGTTGGCTCTCTCCATTCTTGAAGGGAGATCGGGAGTTGGTCCTTCACAAGAACTCCGCACTGACGAATGAACTTGTCCGCAATCTTCTTAGGCGCTAATGGTTCGCCATTAGGTTTGATGGCCTTGATATTGTACTTTACGCCCTCCTTCAACTTTTTGTTCGGCCCTCGTTTCCTGTTGCCTGAAGATTTGCTCGATCCGGATGGCTAAAAGAAGAAAGATCGATTCGTTAATATATCTTCAAGTCATTTAAAACATGTGATGATCACCAGATGCCTGCTTATATAAATATATATACCTCGCCGGTCTTTGTTGTTTCAAGATCAACATTTTCTTCGTCATGTTCATAGTTCACGACTTCATCAATTTGGTCGTCGCGATCGAATATCATATCACCCTCCCCGGTGTTGTTTAGATATTCGGAGCCATCATAATCTTCTTCATTCTGATCATCATCTGACCCGCGAGGATTTGCATATGATATTGAACAGGGCCTCTTCTCCCTCTCTGCCGGTATTGTCCGGCATAGGTTTTGTTTAACTAATCCAAAAGAAATATATTCAAATTACAATGCATGGATGCAATCAATTAATAAGGAAAAACTGAATCAATCATAGTACATAATAAGCATCATTGAATATAATCTCGAATACATCGTCTCGAATAATAGACATAATCTCGAATACATCATCTCGAATAATATATATAATCTCGAATAAATCATCTCGAATATGATATATCGAATACATCACTAGCTAGCTAGCTAGCTAATAAAGATCGAATACTAGAGAGTAATCTAGGCAGTGGACAACCAAAGTGAAGGAACCATCACTGGATCATAGCTCGGGTGATCTCCCTAAAGAACCTGCCAGGTATTGGAGAACCTGACGTCCATAGCAGCCATGTAGCGATGGACGTGCTCGTCCTCCTCCATGACACGGCGACGTACCACCTTCGGCGGGGCCGGCTCCCTCTGCACCGAAAGTGGCCCACGCGAATGGGACCTGGGGCCGGGTTCCTCACCAAGTGTCGCGCCCCTGAAGGTAGCACCTCCCAGTGCTAGCCCGGCGGAGCCTAGTCCCGGACATGGGTCCTCTGAAGCAGGACGTCGTCGCGAACAGGTCGACGGCGAGGATGCGGGCCGGGCATCGTCGACAACAAATACTATGTGCCGCAAAAGTAAAGTAACATTTTTTAAATGATGGATTCTGATTTCATATATGCAAATTCTAAATTTTATAACTAAAACTAACATTTCTAATATTTCTATAACTAAAACTAACATTTCTAATATTTCTATAACTAAAAAACATTTCTATATAACTATCATTTCTATATAACTAACATTTCTAATATAACTAACATTTCTATATAACTAACATTTCTAATATTTCTATATAACTAACATTTCTATATAACTAAAATTTCTATAACTACAACTAACATTTCTAATAATTCTATAACTAAAAAACAGAAAGATTGCTAACAATTCTATAACAATGTGTGTGTGGTTGGCGGCCGGGGAAGGAGCTCACCAGCGAGGTGCCAAGACGGTGGGCGGCGACGGGGACGGGGACAGAGACGGCGACAGGGACAGGGCGGCGACAACGGGGACGGGGACGGGTCGGGCGGGGACGACGGGAGGACGGGGCGCGGCACAGCGATGGGGCGCGGCGCGGCGACGGGGACGACGGGGACGGCGACGGGGACGGCGACGGACGGCGACGGGGGCGGCGATGAGGGGCGGCGGCGACGGGGCAGAGGAGAAAGAAGCAGGGAGAGATGAGAAACTGACAATTTTTTTGAAGTGTTTTCTTATATAGAACCCACCTTTAGTACCGGTTAACCGCACCCCCTTTAGTACCGGGTCGTGGTGCCAACCGGTACTAAAGGCCCCCCCTTTAGTATCGGTTGGAGCCATGACCCGGTACTAAAGGGTGTGCGCTGCCAGGCGAGGGGCGCAAAAGTTTAGTCCCACCTCGCTAGCCGAGGGGCACTCGCACCTGCTTATAAGCCCCGCCGTCGCTGCTGTCTCGAGCTCCTCTCTTAAGCAGGCTTTCTGGGCCTACCTCTGCTGCGATGCCCTATTGGGCCTACTGGGCTAGCGGGCCTGCATCCTGGCCCAACTAGAATTTGGGTTTCTAGTCGTATGCAGGCCGCTGTGGCCCAGTAGGTGGGCTTTTTTTTCTTCTTTTTTGCTTTATTTATTTTTGTTTTATTTATTTTTGAGTTGTTTTTTGCTGTATTTAGAGTTTCTTTGTGAATATTTTTGCTTTAGGTACAAAAAATTACAAACTTTCTGTTAGTACCGGTAGTTTACAAATTTGAATAGTTTAAATTTTGAATTATTTGAAATTTGTGTGAATCACTAGTTTGTGAATAACTTAACTTTGAAAATAGATTTTTCAGTGATTCTTTTTTCTTATGTTTAATATTAGTGTGTTTTATCATTATATTCAATTTGGTAATGCTTAGGTTATTTAAAAAATGAAATGCCTTTGTAACGGATGAGTTTTCGTCCGAAACCCTGATACTTCGAAAGAGATTGTCCATTTTGTACACGAAGTGCATCCAGTTTTTGCGATAACCCTCTCTACTTTTTTGCACATGCTACGTGGGTGAAATTATGATACCATGCCAACTTTCAACCTTTTCTGGGTTCATTTGAAATGCTTTTCAATTTCAGGGTCATTTAGCTGAAAAAATAAGTAAATGCATGAAAGAATTTGCTTGCACAGAAACTTTCATCGCGTTTCAAATGCCAAAACACATAACTAGCTACCCTAACTATTATAGAGATTCCCTCCTGGGTGTGAAACACAGAAGAAAGTGATGATAGTGAAGCCGATCACATCCCAGATCTTTGGGTGTGAAACTTTTTCTTTGCGTGTGTCCCTTTGCACCGTAGCCATGGAAAATCTTCATCATTTAACTGGATGCTCGGGTCAATATTCACTGTGAATGGAGCAATTTCATCAAACTTTTCATAATCTCCTAACATGTCTGTGTTGACATCCACTCCCACGATGTTTCTCTTCCCAAAAAGAACTATGTGCCGCTTTGGCTCATCGTACGATGCATTCTCTTCCTTATCTTTCCTTTTTCTCGGCTTGGTAGACATGTCCTTCACATAGAAAACCTGTGCCACATCATTGGCTAGGATGAATGGTTCGTCTGCATACGCAAGATTGTTGAGATCCACTGTTGTCGTTCCGTACTGCGGGTCTTCCGTTACCCCGCCTCGTGTCATATTGAGCCATTTGCACCGAAACAAAGGGACCTTCAAACCACGTCGATAGTCAAGTTCCCATATGTCCTGTACATAACCATAATATGTTTCCTTTCCCGTCTTGGTTTCTGCATCAAAGCGGACACCACTGTTTTGGTTGGTGCTCTTCTTATCTTAGGCGATCGTGTAAAATGTATTACCATTTATCTCGTACCCTTTGAAAGTCATTATATTCAAAGATGGTAACTGGGACAACAAGTACATGTCATCTTCAATAGAGGCGTCATGCATGGTACGTGTCTGCAACCAGCTGGCGAAACTCCTGGTTTGTTCACATGTAATCCAGTCATTAGACCGCTCCGGGTGTTTGGAGCATAGCAAATTCTTGTGTTCATCCATATACGGAGCCACCAAGGCGGAATTCTGTAGAACTGTGTAGTGTGCTTCAGTGAGAGAATGTCCGTCCATACATATTATTTGTTCCCCTCCTAGCGTGCCTTTTCCATCCAGTCTGCCCTTATGCCGTGATTCAGGAACACCAATCGGCTTAAGGTCAGGAATAAAGTCAATACAAAACTCAATGACCTCCTCATTTGTTGGAAATATGCCCTAGAGGCAATAATAAAAGTATTATTATTATATTTCCTTGTTCATGATAATTGTCTTTTATTCATGCTATAACTGTATTATCCGGAAATCGTAATACACGTGTGAATACATAGACCACAATATGTCCCTAGTGAGCCTCTAGTTGACTAGCTCATTGTGATCAACAGATAGTCATGGTTTCCTGGCTATGGACATTGGATGTCGTTGATAATGGGATCACATCATTAGGAGAATGATGTGATGGACAAGACCCAATCCTAAGCATAGCACAAAGATCGTGTAGTTCATTTGCTAGAGCTTTTCTAATGTCAAGTATCTTTTCCTTAGACCGTGAGATTGTGCAACTCCCGGATACCGTAGGAGTGCTTTGGGTGTACCAAACGTCACAACGTAACTGGGTGGCTATAAAGGTGCATTACAGGTATCTCCGAAAGTGTCTGTTGGGTTGGCACGAATCGAGACTGGGATTTGTCACTCCGTGTAAGCGGAGAGGTATCTCTGGGCCCACTCGGTAGGACATCATCATATGCGCAATGTGACCAAGGAGTTGATCACGGGATGATGTGTTACAGAACGAGTAAAGTGACTTGCCGGTAACGAGATTGAACAAGGTATTGGATACCGACGATCGAATCTCGGGCAAGTAACATACCGATAGACAAAGGGAATTGAATACGGGATCAATTGAGTCCTTGACATCGTGGTTCATCCGATGAGATCATCGTGGAACATGTGGGAGCCAACATGGGTATCCAGATCCCGCTGTTGGTTATTGACCGGAGAACGTCTCGGTCATGTCTGCATGTCTCCCGAACCCGTAGGGTCTACACACTTAAGGTTCGATGATGCTAGGGTTATAAAGGAAGCATGTATGTGGTTACCGAATGTTGTTCGGAGTCCCGGATGAGATCCCGGACGTCACGAGGAGTTCCGGAATGGTCCGGAGGTAAAGATTTATATATAGGAAGTCCTGTTTCGGCCATCGGGACAAGTTTCGGGGTCATCGGTATTGTACCGGGACCACCGGAAGGGTCCCGGGGGCCCACCGGGTGGGGCCACCTGCCCCGGGGGGCCACATGGGCTGTAGGGGGTGCGCCTTGGCCTACATGGGCCAAGGGCACCAGCCCCAAGAGGCCCATGCGCCTGGGGAAACCCTAAAGGAAGAGTCCCAGCAGGGGAAGGCACCTCCTAGGTGCCTTGGGGGGG
>NC_041392.1:49573313-49576018 GCF_002162155.2 Triticum dicoccoides
AATCCCTATATATAGTGGGGTAGGAGGGCCTCCCAAACACACCTTATGCCTTTGGTGCAGCCCCTCCCTCTCTCCCAGTTCTTCTTCTCTTCTCCCATGGTGCTTGGCGAAGCCCTGCGGGATTGCCACGCTCCTCTACCACCACCACGCCGTTGTGCTGCTGTTGGATGGAGTCTTCCTCAACCTCTCCCTCTCTCCTTTCTGGATCAAGGCGTGGGAGACGTCACCGGGCTGTACGTGTGTTGAACGCGGAGGTGCCGTCCGTTCGGCACTTGATCATCGGTGATTTGAATCACGACGAGTACGACTCCATCAACCCCGTTCACTTGAACGCTTCCGCTTAGCGATCTACAAGGGTATGTAGATGCACTCTCCTTCTACTCGTTGCTGGTCTCTTCATAGATAGATCTTGGTGTTACGTAGGAAAATTTTGAATTTCTGCTACGTTCCCCAACAGTGGCATCATGAGCTAGGTCTATTGCGTAGATTCTTTGCACGAGTAGAACACAAAGTAGTTGTGGGCGTTGATGTTGTTCAATATGCTTACCGTTACTAGTCCAATCTTGTTTCGACGGTATTGTGGGATGAAGCGGCCCGGACCGACCTTACACGTACTCTTACGTGAGACAGGTTCCACCGATTGACATGCACTTGGTGCATAAGGTGGCTAGCGGGTGCCAGTCTCTCCCACTTTAGTCGGAACGGATTCGATGAAAAGGGTCCTTATGAAGGGTAAATAGCAATTGGCATATCACGTTGTGGTTTTGCGTAGGTAAGAAACGTTCTTGCTAGAAACCCATAGCAGCCACGTAAAACATGCAAACAACAATTAGAGGACGTCTAACTTGTTTTTGCAGGGTATGCTATGTGATGTGATATGGCCAAAAGGATGTGATGAATGATATATGTGATGTATGAGATTGATCATGTTCTTGTAATAGGATTCACGACTTGCATGTCGATGAGTATGACAACCGGCAGGAGCCATAGGAGTTGTCTTTATTTTTTGTATGACCTGCGTGTCATTAAAGAACGCCATGTAACTTACTTTACTTTATTGCTAAACGCGTTAGTCATAGAAGTAGAAGTAGTCGTTGGCGTGACAACTTCATGAAGACACGATGATGGAGATCATGATGATGGAGATCATGGTGTCATGCCGGTGACAAGATGATCATGGAGCCCCGAAGATGGAGATCAATGGAGCTATATGATATTGGCCATATCATGTCACAACTATATAATTGCATGTGATGTTTATTATGTTTATGCATCTTGTTTACTTAGGACGACGGTAGTAAATAAGATGACCCCTTACAAAATTTCAAGAAGTGTTCTCCCCTAACTGTGCACCGTTGCTACAGTTCGTCGCTTCTAAGCACCACGTGATCATCGGGTGTGATGGATTCTTACGTTCACATACAACGGGTGTAAGACAGTTTTACACAGCGAAAACACTTAGGGTTAACTTGACGAGCCTAGCATGTACAGACATGGCCTCGGAACACGGAGACCGAAAGGTCGAGCATGAGTCGTATAGTAGATACGATCAACATGAAGATGTTCACCGATGATGACTAGTCCGTCTCACGTGATGATCGGACACGGCCTAGTTGACTCGGATCATGTGATCACTTAGATGACCAGAGGGATGTCTATCTAAGTGGGAGTTCATAAGATGAACTTAATTATCCTGAACATAGTCAAAAGACTTTTTGCAAATTATGTCGTAGTTCACGCTATAGTTCTACTGTTTTAGATATGTTCCTAGAGAAAATATAGTTGAAAGTTGAAAGTAGCGATTATGCAGACAGTAGATGGCTTATGTCCTTAATGCACCGCTTAGTGTGCTGAACCCCAAACGTCGTTTGTGGATGTTGCGAACATCGGACATACACGTTTTGATAACTACGTGATAGTTCAGTTAAACGGTTTAGAGTTGAGGCACCAAAGACGTTTTTCGAAACGTCGCGGAACATATGAGATGTTTCGAGGGCTGAAATTGGGATTTTAGGCTCGTGCCCACGTCAAGAGGTATGAGACCTCCGGCGATTTTCTTAGCCTGCAAACTAAGGGAGAAAAGCTCAATCGTTGAGCGTGTGCTCAGATTGTCTGAGTGCAACAATCACTTGAATCAAGTGGGAGTTAATCTTCCAGATGAGATAGTGATGTTTCCCCAAAGTCATTGCCATCGAGCTGCTAGAGCTTCGTGATGAACTATAACATATCAGGGATAAATAAGATGATCCTTGAGGTATTCACGATGTTTGACACCGCGAAAGTAGAAATCAAGAAGGAGCATCAATTGTTGATGGTTGGTGAAACCACTAGTTTCAAGAAGGGCAAGGGCAAGAAGGGATACTTCATGAAACGGCAAATCAGCTGCTGCTCCAGTGAAGAAACCCAAGGTTGAACCCAAACCCGAGACTAAGTGCTTCTGTAATAAGGGGAACAGTCACTAGAGCAGAATTACCCTAGATACTTGGTAGATGAGAAGGCTGGCAAGGTCGATAGAAGTATATTGGATATACATTATGTTAATGTGTACTTTACTAGTACTCCTAGTAGCACCAGGGTATTGGATACCGGTTCGGTTGCTAAGTGTTAGTAACTCGAAATAAAAGCTACGGAATAAACGGAGACTAGCTAAAGGTGAGCTGACGATATATGTTGGAAGTGTTTCCAAGGTTGATATGATCAAGCAT
>NC_041392.1:49580483-49599303 GCF_002162155.2 Triticum dicoccoides
CTCCTAGGGGCTGGTGCACCCCCCCTTGGGATCCCTATATATAGTGGGGTAGGAGGGCCTCGCAAACACACCTTATGCCTTTGGTGCAGCCCCTCCCTCTCTCCCAAGTTCTTCTTCTCTTCTCCCATGGTTCTTGGCGAAGCCCTGCGGGATTGCCACGCTCCTCCACCACCACCACGCCGTTGTGCTGCTGTTGGATGGAGTCTTCCTCAACCTCTCCCTCTCTCCTTGCTGGATCAAGGCGTGGGAGACGTCACCGGGCTGTACGTGTGTTGAACGCGGAGGTGCCGTCCGTTCGGCACTTGATCATCGGTGATTTGAATCACGACGAGTACGACTCCATCAACCCCATTCACTTGAACGCTTACGCTTAGCGATCTACAAGGGTATGTAGATGCACTCTCCTTCTACTCGTTGCTGGTCTCTCCATAGATAGATCTTGGTGTTACGTAGGAAAATTTTGAATTTCTGCTATGTTCCCCAACATCATTTTCATGGCCCTTGGAGATGCTTCCTTCTGGCCTAGCACGGTTATGAGCATATTTCTTTAAGACTCCCATGAACCTCTCAAAGGGGAACATATTGTGTAGAAATACAGGACCCAAAACGTTAATCTCTTCACATAGGTGAACTAGAACGTGCGTCATGATGTTGAAGAAGGATGGTGGGAACACCAACTCGAAACTGACAAGACATTGCACCAAATCATTATCTAACCTTGGTATGATTTCTGGATCGATTACCTTCTGAGAGATTGCATTAAGGAATGCACATAGCTTCACAATGGCTAATCGAATGTTTTCCGGTAGAAGCCCCCTCAATGCAACCGGAAGCAGTTGCGTCATAATCACATGGTAGTGATGAGACTTTAGGTTCTGGAACTTTTTCTCTGCCATGTTTATTGTTCCCTTTATATTCGATGAGAAGCCAGACGGTACCTTAATACCGAGCAGGCATTCAAAGAAGATTTCCTTCTCTTCTTTGGTAAGAGCGTAGCTTGCATGACCTTGATGTATGTCGTCTTTTCCGTGCATACGTTGCTGGTCGTCCCGTGCCTCAGGTGTATCTTTTGTCTTCCGATACACGCCCAAGAAGCCAAGTAGGGTCACACAAATATTCTTCGTCACGTGCATCATGTTGATTGCGGAGCGGACCTCTAGGTCTTTCCAATAGGGCAGGTCCCAAAATATAGATTTCTTCTTCCACATGGGTAGCGTCCGGCAGCGTCATTCGGAACAGGTTGTCCACCAGGACCCTTTCCAAAGACCACCTTCATATCCTTGACCATATCATGTACATCAGCACCAGTACGGTGGCGAGGCTTCATCCGGTGATCTGCCTCACCTTTGAAATGCTTGCCTTTCTTTCTTACGGGATGCCTGCTCGGAAGAAATCGACGATGTCCCAGGTACACATTCTTCTTACAATTAGCCAAATATATACTGTCGGTATCGTCCAAACAGTGCGTGCATGCACGGTATCCCTTGTTTGTCTGTCCTGAAAGGTTACTGAGAGTAGGCCAATCATTGATGGTCACGAACAGCAACGCCTTTAGGTCAAATTCTTCCCCCATGTGCTCATCCCACGCACGTACACATGTTCCATTCCACAGTTGTAAGAGTTCTTCAAGTAATGGCCTTAGGTACACATCAATGTCATTGCCGGGTTGCTTAGGGCCTTGGATGAGCACTGGCATCATAATGAACTTCCGCTTCATGCACAACCAAGGAGGAAGGTTATACAAACATAGAGTCACAGGCCAGGTGCTATGGTTGCTGCTCTGCTCCCCAAAAGGATTAATGCCATCTGCGCTTAGACCAAACCATACATTCCTTGCGTCATCTGCAAACTCCTTCCCGTACTTTCTTTTGATTTTTCTCCACTGCGACCCGTCAGCGGGTACTCTCAACTTTCCGTCTTTCTTACGGTCTTCTCTGTGCCATCGCATCGCCTTGGGATGCTCTTTGTTTTGGAACAAACGTTTCAACCGTGGTATTATAGGAGCATACCACATCACCTTGGTAGGAATCTTCTTCCTGGGGCACTCGCCCTCGACATCACCAGGGTCATCGCGGCTGATCTTATAGTGCAATGCACCGCATACTGGGCAAGCATTCAAATCCTCGTACTCACCGCGGTAGAGGATGCGACCATTAGGGCATGCATGTATCTTCTGCACCTCTAACCCTAGAGGGCAGACAGCCTTCTTTGCTTCATACGTCCTCTCGGGAAATTCGTTGTCCTTTGGAAGTATATTCTTTATCATTACCAGCAACTTTCCAAATCCCTTGTCAGATACACCATTCTCTGCCTTCCATTCACTACTAGGGAAAAGCCTATACACAGAATCTTACCAGCAGCGCGCTTTAAAATCAAGCGCTGCTGCTAAGTAGCAGTAGCGCGGGTTTTTAACCCTCGCTACTACTAAGTTGATAGCAGTAGCACTGGTTTTTTACCCTCGCTACTACTAAGCGGTCTCTACCATGCCCCTCGGGACATGCCATAGTAGTAGCGCGGGTTTTTAACCCTCGCTACTAGTAAGTTGATAGCAGTAGCGCTGGTTTTTACCCCTCGCTACTACTAAGCAGTCTCTACCGTGCCCTTGGGCCATGCCATAGTAGTAGCGAGGGTTATAAACCCGCGCTACTACTAATTTTTTACCCCTCGCTACTACTAAGAGGTCTCAACCGTGCCCCTCCGACACATTTCCATAGTAGTAGCGAGGGGTAAAATCCCTCGCTACTACTAAAGGTCCCATTTTGAAACTCTACCCCCCTGGTGGATCGCCTTTTCGGTTTTGTAAAAAGCAAAATAAAATGATAAAAACTTCAAAAATTAAAATCCTTCGAGTTGTAGTTATGTTACTACATCTACTAGTTAGGAAAATTTAAAAACTTAAATTTGGACATGTTTCGCAAAAAGTGTAGGGAAAATGTAAAACGGCTATAACTTTTGCATACGATGTCAGAAAAAATGTATAATATATCAAAATGTTTAGCACGAAAATCCGCATACGATGGAGACCGCCTACGGCCTGTTTGCAAATTTTTAGAATCCTCAAATTCTAAAAGGAAAAATAGTTATGCTCAAATTTTAGTTTTTTTAATTTTGGTCAAATCTGGTCAAACTGTGGTCAAACTACTTATTCAAGAAGTATTAGTGTGTACTAAATAATTATTCAAGAATATTAGTGTTACTAAATAATTATTTCAGTTTTTTGGAATTTTGGTCTAATCTGGTCAAACTGTGGTCAAACTTTGGTCAAAATGTGGTCAAACTCCTTATTCAAGAAATATTAGTGTTACTAAATAATTATTGTTTTTAGAACAATAGTTTTAAACTCAAACAGCGAAATGTGTGACTTCATGCTCAAGCTAAACTCCCGAGGGTTAATAGGATTGACATCTTACTATTGTCAGGAAAACAACAAGTGCAGACTTGGAATCGAGGGAGAATAGAACCCGGAAGTTAAGTGTGCTCAGGCTGGAGTAGTGAGAGGATGGGTGACCGTCCGGGAAGTTAGATGATTTGGAATGATGAGGGGTGATTAGAGATTAAATTGAGCAACGATGAGGGTGATTAGAGATTAGAGGTTAAAATAATTCAGAAATTTGAAAATTCGCATAAAAAATTCGAAAAAAAATTCCGCGGGTTAGTAGTAGCGCGGGTTTTTACCCACGCTACTGCTAACGGATGTAGTAGTAGCGCGGGTGGCACCCGCGCTGCTGCTATACGTTAGCTGTAGCGCCTTATTAGTAGCGCCGGCCCCTGCATTGCTAATAGGCCCAAAACTCGCGCTGCTGCTAGGCTTTTCCCTAGTAGTGATTGTAGCAATTCCAGTGTGGTGCCCAACTTTTTCTTGTCACCTACACAATTCAGGTACAACAATTTTTTGTGATCCTCTAACATGCGCTGCAACTTCTTCTTCTCCAAATCACTTGCACAGTTTCTCTTTGCATCAGCAATGGCCCGACCTAGATCATCAACGGGCTCATCTGATGCCTCTTCTTCAGCTTCTTCCCGCATTGCCGACTCAGCTTCTTCCTGCATTACCGACTCAGCTTCTTCCCTCATTGTTGTATCATCGTTTTCAGGGAACCCATGGCCAGGATAGCTGTCGTCGTCCTCTTCTTCTTCATTGTCTTCCATCATAACCCCTCTTTCTCCATGCTTGGTCCAAACATTATAGTGGGGCATGAAACCGGACTCAAACAGGTGGACGTGGATGGTTCTTGACGTAGAGTAATTGTGACCATTCTTACAACCAGCACATGGACAAGGCATAAAACCATCCGCCCGCTTGTTTGCCTCAGCCGCAAGCCGAAAAGTACGCACGCCATTAATGAACTCGGGAGAGCATCGGTCATCGTACATCCATTGCCGGCTCATCTTCAATAGACAACACCGAAAACACCAAATTAATACAATACATAAAGTTCATACATAAAGATCATACAACACTTAAATGCAACAAACAAATAACTCTCTAGCTAAAGAATTTAAATGCAACAACAAATGCGATCAAGATCACAACTTAGGTAACAATTGATCCAACAACATAATGATACCAAGACTCACTATGAATGGCATATTTTCTAATCTTTCTAATCTTCAAGCACATTTTCTCCATCTTAATCTTGTGATCATCGACGACATCGGCAACATGCAACTCCAATTCCATCTTCTCCCCCTCAATTCTTTTCAATTTTTCCTTCAAATCCTTGTTTTCTCTTTCAACTAAATTTAACCTCTCGACAATAGGGTCGGTTGGAATTTCCGGTTCAACTACCTCCTACATACAAATATCTATGTCAACTTGATGGGCATAATTTGTCATAAACACGAAATGTGATGAATAGTTTTAAAAGAGAATATACCACATCCGAATCATAACCCGGACGAGGGCCGACGGGGACGGATATCAAAACCATGGCACTATGTATAACAAACAACGTATGGGTAAGATAATTATACGAGTAACTATATATCCAAATCACACAAACATCAATTTTTTTATATAGAACTTCATGAACAAGAGGCTCACCACAAGGTGGTGCCGGCGACGGGACGTTGCGAGCGATCGACGATGGTTATGACGGAGACTTAGAAGGTACTAAGTAAACCACACCTACATATGCAAACTAAGTGTTATTTTTGACCTCAAATTGCATATAAATCAAATACTAGAACATATATATAATTCCTCCCAAATTACTAAACTCAAAAATCAATCACTATATAAAGCATTGCACGAGCTAATCTAGCAATGAGAGATGAAAGGACAAAGTTTCTAACCTTTGTGATCATTTGAATGGATGGGGGCCTTCAAATCTTGACAAATTTTGGGCAAAATGTGTGATGAGCTTGAGAGGAAGAGGGAAAAGAATAGAGAGGAGAGGGGAAAGGGGAAGAACAGAGCGAGCTCGGGTGGACGAAGGGTCTATGTAGGACAACCTTTAGTACCGGTTCATGATACGACCCGGTACTAAAGGTGCTGGAGGGGCCCCGGACTGACAACATCCTACCACCACTCACTTTAGTACCGGTTCGTGGCACGAACCGGTGCTAAAGGTTCGCCATGAACCGGTACTAATGAGAGCGTCCGGCTAGCCGTTGGAACTGGCACTAATGCACACATTAGTGCCGGCTCAAATTCAAACCGGCACTAATGTGCTTCATGTTTGACCCTTTTTCTACTAGTGAATGGCTGCACACAAGGGCTAAAACTGTACGTGTTTGCAAGTGGCCAACGGGCAACATGAGGTTTTCTTCAATGAGAGAAACAACCTGGAGTGGATCAAGGTCTATGCCAAGTAGCATACGACTCCATCTAATGTAGGGTGGAACCCTAATCGTCCGATCTTTCACGGAAGGAACGGATCATGCGATGAACACGAAGAACACGATGAGGGAAACGAGGGAAAACACAAGGGAAAACACAAGAGGAAACACTAAACCAACATGAATAAGTCACACATGTGATAGATCCTTGGGTACATAAGGAAAGATACATGATCCACGGACAACTAAGGACGATACAAGGGTAGCCGGTCTTCTCCATGAGGAGGTCTTGAGTTCTTCCCTAAAAGGGGTCTTGTATCCACTTGGGGGATCTTCTTCGGTGGAGACTCAAATCTCCGAGGAGAAGGTATCCAAGTGGATGAGCAAAGCTCTCACACAAAATATGAGCTAATCCTTTGCTAACCCTAGCTAGAAGGAATAGGAGGGCTATATATAGTCTAAGTGCAAATGGGGCAAAAGTAGGGGTACATGGGCCTCGTGCCCGAGACTGGACACAGCCAGGTACCGGACGTCCGCTGGGGATCGGTCGTCCGGTGTCTCATGAGCGTCCGGTCGTCCGGTCTCCTCTGGACATCCGCTGGATTCGTTCTGTGATGGGGGTGCCGGACGTCCGTAGCTCCGGACTTCCGTTTATGTTGGCTTGGGTGCGGTCGCGCCGGTCGTCCGGTCGGCGTCGGACGTCCGCTCCTTTTCCTCGGGTGCAGGGGCACCGGTCGTCCGGTCTAGACCGGACGTCCGCTCGCTGGGGCTCGACTGATGCTTCAGGCACCAGACGTCCGGTCCCGGCCGGTCGTCCGGTGGCTGGGACTTTTCCTGCAACTCTTCTTCTTCGTCTCCGTCTTCACGTCCATCTTCCTCTCCTTCTTCTCCTCGCTCCTTAGCTTCTTTTTGATGCCTGAGTATGCACAATGTGTCCATATGAGGTAGTAGCCATGCCTCATGTGCATCGAAGTGGAATTGTGAGAGGAGAGATGTCACCTCGGTTTCAAGAGCTCTTGCACGTGCTCATGTCGTAGTTGGGTCCATGGGGATGACCTTGGGATGCTCCGCATCATATCCCCTCCCTTGGGGAAGATCCGTTCTTGGATCAAATTCTTCATCACCATGGAAGGGGGAGAGATATTTGATGTTGAAGATGCCGCTCATGTTGTACTTGTCGCGCGGGATGTCAATCTTGTAAGCGTTGTCGTTGTAGTGTGCGAGCACCTTGAAGGGTCCATCCACTCATGGTTGAAGTTTGCACTTGCGTTCTTGTGGAAAGCGGGCCTTGCGAAGGTGTAGCCACACGAGGTATTCGGCATTGAATATCATAGGTTGCTTGTTGAAGTTGAGCTTGGTCGCAAGGCGTTGAACTTGGCGCTCGATGGTGTTTCTTGTATCTTCATGCACCTTCTTGAGATGTGTCGCTCGTGCACTTGCATCCAAATTGATGCGCAATTGGAGTGGTAGAGGAAGAATGTCCAATGGCGACAATGGGTTGAATCCGTAGACGACCTCAAAGGGAGACTTGCCGGTTGTTGAGTGTCTTGCTCGGTTGTAGGAGAACTCGGCGATAGGTGGGCACTCTTCCCACTCCTTGATGTTCTTCTTGATGAGTACTCGATGTAGAGCGGAGAGTGTGCGGTTGGTCACCTTCGTTTGGCCGTCGGTTTGAGGATGGTAAGCCGTGGAGAAGAGTAGTTTGATTCTGAGCTTGGCGCATAGGGTCTTCCAAAAGTAGCTTAGGAACTTGACGTCGCGGTCCGAGACAATCGTCTTTGGCACTCCATGTAGACGCAATATTTCCCTACAAAAGAGATTAGCAACATGTGTAGCATCGTCTATCTTGTTGCAAGGAATGAAATGTGCCATCTTGAAGAAATGGTCCACAACGACAAATACCGAATCCTTACCATTTTTAGTCCTAGGCAATCCAACTACAAAGTCCATGCTAATGTCTTCCCATGGTTGATATGGAATTGGTAGAGGCATGTAAAGGCCATGGGATTGGGCTTTGGACTTAGCTTTGTGACATGTAGAACATCGGTTGGTGAAGCGATTGACATGGCGAAACATCTTGGGCCAACAGTAGCTCTTCGAGAGCGTTGCGAATGTCTTGTCTCGTCCAAAATGTCCCATTAAGCCTCCTCCATGAAATTCCTGCAAAAGCAACAAACAAAGAGAAGACTCGGGGATGCAAAGCTTGTTAGCTCTCATAAGATATCCATCTTTGATGTAATAGTGTTCCCAAGAGGTGTGCGTTAAACACTTGGCATAAGGAGTAGCAAAAGTAGGATCATGCTCATACAAGTTTTTTATATACTCAAAACCAATGACATCCAATTCAAGTTGAGTAACAAGCATTCATATGCGGGAAAGGGCATCCGCTACAATGTTTTCCTTACCTTTAATGTACTTGATGACATAAGGAAAAGACTCGATAAATTCACTCCATTTAGCATGACGCTTGTTCAACTTGGTTTGGCCCTTAAGATACTTGAGCGTTTCATGATCGATATGACTGATAAACTCATGAGGGCGAAGATAGTGTTCCCATTCATGCAAAACACGGACTAAAGCATATAGCTCTTTGTCATATATGGGGTAATTGACCTGCGCGCCGGAGAGTTTCTCACTAAAGTAAGCTATGGGGCGCTTCTCTTGCGTTAACACACCTCCTATGCCATTACCACTAGCATCGCAATGAATCTCAAAGGGTTTGTCAAAGTTGGGTAACGCAAGCACGGGAGCATGAGTAAGCAAATTCTTAAGCTCATTGAAAGTGGTATCTTGGGATGGTCCCCAAACAAAAGGCACATTCTTCTTGCTCAAAGCATGCAAAGGCGAAGCAATGGTGCTAAAATCTTTCCCAAAGCGATGATAGAAACCCGCAAGGCCAAGAAAGCTACGCACTTGTTGCAAATTGGTTGGTTGTGGCCAAGTCTTAATAGCATTGATCTTGGACTCATCAACATGAACACCCTTAGAAGATACAACAAAACCTAAGAAAACCAGTTTGTCAACGCCAAAAAGGCATTTCTCCATATTAGCATAGAGACGCTCTTTTCTAAGAGTTTGTAAAACGGTTCGGACATGGGTGACATGCTCTTTGAGAGACTTGCTAAAAACAAGGATATCATCAAAGTAGACCACAACAAACACACCAATGTAAGGGCGAAAGACATGATTCATAAGACGCATAAAAGTACCCGGTGCTTCCGATAGACCCATAGGCATGACTAACCACTCATACAAGCCAAACTTGGTTTTGAAAGCGGTTTTCCATTCATCACCCTATTGTATGCGGATTTGATAGTAACCACTCTTAAGATCAATTTTCGAAAAGATAGTGGCACCACTAAGTTCATCAAGCATATCGTCAAAGTGTGGAATGGGATACCTATAACGAATGGTGATAGCATTGATAGGTTTACAATCAGAGCACATGCGAAAAGTACCGTCTCATTTTGGCACAAGGATGACCGGGACGGCACAAGGGCTCAAACTTTGACACACATGTCCATGGTCTATGAGATGCTTTACATGCCTTTGTATTTCTTTGGTCTCTTCGGGGTTGACGCGGTAGGGAGATTTGTTCGGAAGCGGTGCTCCGGGGATGAGGTCGATAAGGTGCTCAATGCCTCGTAGTGGAGGTAGTCTCGGAGGTAGCTCGTCGGGGAAAACATCGTGAAATTCCTGCAAAAGAGAAGAAAACACTAGAGGAAGAGTGTGAGAGGTGTTAGCTTGTGGTGCATTGTCCTTGCACAAAAGGACGTAGTGTAGGACACTAGATGGGTTCTCACACACTCCTCTTATCTCACTTTTGGTGGCAAATAGGATTAAGTTCTTCTTTTCGCTCATCGTGGAGGCGTTTGATTTGGGCTTGTGCGCTCACTCTCGTTTTGGTGGCTCACTCTCTCAGTATTATCTCTAGGATGGGTGGCTTGCTTATCGGCGATCACTTGGCTTGGAGACATGGGCCGAAGTACGTACTCCTTGCCCATCATCTTGAAGATGTAGTGGTTCGTTCGGCTGTTACGGATGACTCCTCTATCAAATTTCCATGGGCGTCCAAGGAGGAGGTGGCAAACGGTCATTGGAACGACGTCGCACTCCAAAGTGTCTTCATAGGCGCCAATTTTGAAGGAGACTTCTACTCGATGCTCGACTTGGATAGTGCTGAAGTCACTAAGCCATTACACTTTGTATGGATGTGGGTGCTTCTTCTTGGGCAATTGGAGCTTGGAGAAAAGTTCTTCACTTGCAAGGTTATGACAACTCCCTCCATCGATGATGACCTTGACAGATCTTCCATTGATGCCGGCCTTGGTGTGGCATGTGTGGCATCTTTGGTCTTCTTCTTGGTGATGTTGGAGAGTCAAGACCTTGGAGAAAACAAGAGCGGGACTTGAATCTTCATCGCAAAAGACTTGTTCCTCTTCATCGTTCACTTGCCGGTGCATCGTGACTTGCTCAAGAGCGTCCATTTCTCCTTCACTCATCGAGTCGTAGGTGCCGTCGTTGTTGAGGATCATGGTCCGCTTGTTGGTGCACTCATAGGACTTGTGGCCTCGGCCTCCGCATGTGAATCATTTGAAGGAACTCGTCTTCACGGTCTCATCGGTTGGAGTGGATGATGATGAAGCTCTCGACTTGAAGTTGCATGTAGTAGGACGATGACTTGGAGTTGACGAAGCTTTCTTGGTACTCGACTTGTCGATGTTGCTTGTATAAGGCTTGGTAGACGGAGTTGGAGTCGTTGAAGCCTGGGTGTTGGAGAAGCCGTATGACTTGGATGAGAACTTGGCATACTTGAAATCGTCTTGCACTTGACGTTCCACTTTTGTAGCTTGATGCACCATCTTGATGAGGTTCGAGTATGGTTGGAAGTCGACGATCTTCTTGATAGGATGGTTGAGTCCATTATATTCAAGAAATGTGCCATAGTTTGCTCATCATCTTCCGTGACATTGGCTCGTATCATAGCAATCTCTATCTCCTTGTAGTATGATACGTCTCCAACGTATCTATAATTTTTGATTGCTCCATGCTATATTATCTACTATTTTGGATGTTTATGGGCTTTATTATACACTTTTATATCATTTTTGGGACTAACATATTAACCCAGAGCCCAGTGCCAATTTCTGTTTTTACCTTGTTTTAGAGTATCGCATAAAAGGAAAATCGAACGGAGTCCAATTGACCTGAAACTTCACGGAACTCATTTTTGGAAGGAAAGAAGCCCAGAAGACTTGAAGTGCACGTAAGGGAAGCTTCGAGGAGGCCACGAGGTAGGGGGGCGCGCCCACCCCCTGGGCGCGCCCTCCACCCTTGTGGGCCCCTCGTGGCCCCCTGACGTACTTCTTCTGTCTATATATCTCCATATACCCTAAAACGATCAGGGAGCAAAATAGATCAGGAGTTCCACCGCCAGAAGCCTCCGTAGCCACCGAAAACCAATCTAGACCCGTTCCGGCACCCTACCGGAGGGGGGAATCCCTCTCCGGTGGCCATCTTCATCATCCCGGTGCTCTCCATGAGGAGGAGGGAGTAGTTCTCCCTCGGGGCTGAGGGTATGTACCAGTAGCTATGTGTTTGATCTCTCTCTCTCTCTCGTGTTCTTGAGGTGATGCGATCTTGATGTATCGCGAGCTTTGCTATTATAGTTGGATCCTATGATGTTTTCTCCCCCCTCTAATCTCTTGTAATGAATTGAGTTTCCCCTTTGAAGTTATCTTATCGGATTGAGTCTTTATAGATTTGAGAACACTTGATGTATGTCTTGCCCTACGTATCTGTGGTGACAATGGGATACCACGTGATTCACTTGATGTATGTTTTGGTGATCAACTTGCGGGTTCCGCCCATGAACCTATGCATAGGGGTTGGCACACATTTTCGTCGTGATTCTCCGGTAGAAACTTTGGGGCACTCTTTGAGGTTCTATGTGTTGGTTGAATAGATGAATCTGAGATTGTGTGATGCATATCGTATAATCATACCCACGGATACTTGAGGTGACATTGGAGTATCTAGGTGACATTAGGGTTTTGGTTGATTTGTATCTTAAGGTGTTATTCTAGTACGAACTCTAGGGCTGTTTGTGACACTTATAGGAATTGCCCAACGGATTGATTGGAAAGAATAACTTTGAGGTGGTTTCGTACCCTACCATAATCTCTTCGTTCGTTCTCCGCTATTAGTGACTTTGGAGTGACTCTTTCTTGCATGTTGAGGGATAGTTATGTGATCCAATTACGTTATCATTGTTGAGGGAACTTGCACTAGCGAAAGTATGAACCATAGGCCTTATTTCAACACATTGCAATACCGTTTACGCCCACTTTTACCATTAGTTACCTGCTGTTTTTATATTATCAGATTACAAAAACTATTATCTACTATCCATATTGCACTTGTATCACCATCTCTTCGCCGAACTAGTGCACCTATACAGTTTACCATTGTATTGGGTGTGTTGGGGACACAAGAGACTCTTTGTTATTTGGTTGCAGGCTTGCTTGAGAGAGACCATCTTCATCCTACGCCTCCTACGGATTGATAAACCTTAGGTCATCCACTTGAGGGAAATTTGCTACTGTCCTACAAACCTCTACACTTGGAGGCCCAACAACGTCTACAAGAAGAAGGTTGTGTAGTAGACATCAAGCTCTGTTCTAGCGCCGTTGCCGGGGAGGTGAGTGCTTGAAGGTATATCTTTAGATCTTGCAACCGAGTCTTTTAGTTTCTTGTTTTATCACTAGTTTAGTCTCTAAAATAAAATTACAAAAAAATGGAATTAAGTTTGCGTCATACGCTTCATCTTTTTAATATCTTTCGTGAGTATGATGGAAAGGAAAATTGTGCCAAAGTGTTAGAACAAGAATGCATTAAAATGTTTGGCACTAAATATTTGAATGATGAGCATGATTGCAATGTTGTTAGTATGAATTCCTTGAATTTCCATGATGCTAATGGTATGCAAAGCCACAAGCTTCGGGAAGCTATGTTTGATGAAGATGATATTTTTTGTCCCCCAAGTTTTGATGAGCAAATTTATTATGATCATATCATGCCTCCTTTTATGATGATTATGTTGATGAAAGTGGTTTCGGAGAGGTCATGACTTTATTTTGTGATGAATCCACTATTTCGGAAGAGGTTCCAATTGACTATGAGAACAAAGTTGCTATCTATGATGATTATTGTGATGACTTGTATGCTATGAAGAATAATGATGACCATGAAACTTGTCATCATGATTTTAGTTTTCAATTGGATTATGCCTCACATGATAATTATTTTGTTGAGTTTGCTCCCACTATTATTCATGAGAAGAATTTTGTTTGTGTGGAGAGTAATAAAATTTTTATGCTTGTAGATCATGAAAATAATTCTTTAGGTGCTGGTTATATTGTTGAATTCATTCATGATGCTACTGAAAATTATTATGAGGGAGGAATATATGCTTGTAGAAATTGCAATAATATCAAGTTTCCTCTCTATGTGCTTAAA
This sequence comes from Triticum dicoccoides, assembly GCF_002162155.2. Taxonomy (NCBI): domain Eukaryota; kingdom Viridiplantae; phylum Streptophyta; class Magnoliopsida; order Poales; family Poaceae; genus Triticum; species Triticum dicoccoides. The sequence continues at coordinate 49,593,783 of NC_041392.1, forward strand.
GTTTTGAAGTTATGCTTGTTCCAGGCAGGGTCAGCCCATTAGTCCCGGTTCAGTCTAGAACCGGGACCAATGTGGGCATTGGTCCCGGTTCGTGAGCCCAGGGGGCCGGCCGGGCCACGTGGGCCATTGGTCCCGGTTCATCTGGACCTTTTGGTCCCGGTTGGTGGGATGAACCAGGACCAATGGGCCCCGCTCCTGGCCCACCACCATTGGTCCCGGTTGGTGGCTTGAACCGGGACCAAAGGCTCCCCTTTAGTCCCGGCTCATGTCACCAACCGGGACCAATGAGGTGCCTATATATACCCCCTCGCGCAAGAGCAGAGCATAGTGCTCTGTTTTTTCTGGCCGAGGGGGAGAGGGCTTTGTGGTGCTCTAGCTCACCTCCTATGCACATGAGGTGTTCGATGGAATGCCTGAGCCACACTACTTAAGCTTTCTCCTCTAGAAGCTCGACCTCCAAGCTCCATTTTCCTCGAGATTTGTCTAGATTTAGCGGTCTGTCACGCCCCGTCCCCGTCTTCACCGCCGTCGATCACCCGCGCTGATCTCATCACCGACACCACCGTGGTGAGCCTCTTGTTCTTATCTTCTTTCTGAAAGGAAAAATATTCTTACTTGTATGTTTATATAGATACTTGTATCATTTTCTTACATTTATTATTGCATCTTATATAGTGCGATGGTTTTGGTATCCGCCCCCGTCGGCCCTCGTCCTGTCTATGATTCGGATGTGGTATGTATATTATCTTTATAACTATTGGTTCATTTATTGTTTATGAAAATTATGCCGACCAACGTGACATAGATTTTATTTATCTAGGATGTATGTGAATCGGAAATGCCAACCGACCCTATTATCGAGAGGTTAAATTTAGTTGAAGAAGAAAGCAATTTGTTGAAGGAAAAAATAAAAAAAATTGAGGAGGAGAAGATGATATTGGAGTTGCATGTTGCGGATGTCATCGATGATCACAAGATCAAGATGGATGCAATGCACTTGAAGATTAGAAAGATTAGAAAATATGCCATTCATACCGAGGCTTGGTATCATTATGCCGTTGGATCAATTGTTACCTTGGTTGCGATTATGATCGCATTTGTTTTCGCATTGAAATGTTTTACATAGTTTCAATGTATGGTTTAATTAATTAGATGCTCTCGAGAGCTATATGTTGTTAGATGAGAACTATGTATGCACTTTGGTTTTAATGTGATGATGAACTTCTATTAATTTGGACACTTAATTATATATAATGCACGCAGATGAACCGACAATGGATGTACGGTGACAGACACACCCGCGAGTACATTAAGGGCGTGCATGAGTTTCTCGATGCGGCTGAGGCAAACAAGCAGAATGATTTTATGTGTTGTCCATGCACTGAATGTGGGAATACGAGGTCTTACTCTAACCAGAAAATCCTTCACTCCCACCTGCTTTACAAGGGTTTCATGCCACACTATAATGTTCGGACGAGGCACGGAGAAATAGGGGTTATGATGGAAGACGACGAAGAAGAAGACTACGATGACAACTATGTGCCCCCTGAATACGGTGATGCTGCAACGGGGGGAGCTGGTGAAGATTAAGAGGAACCAGACGATGTGCCCAATGATGCTGCAATGGGTGAAGCTGCTGAAGATCAAGAGGAACCAGACGATGTGCCCGATGATGATGATGATCTCCGCCAGGTCTCAATGAAACCGATGGTCTGGAAGGAAAGGGTGAACAAGCTGGCTACGGTGACCTAATGCCGGTGCAAAAAGAAGAACATGAGGACGGCTCCGGTGACCCAATGCCGGTGCAAGAAGGAGACCGTGATGACGGCTCCGGTGACTGAACCGAGTCCGGCCAGGTATATATATTCGTTAAGCCTGTGCTGACTAGCTGATTGATGCATTCATTGTTTTGGTATGTACACATATTAATTAAGTCTCTGTTCTTTTTTCTAGCCCTCTGGATCGAGCACAACTTCGGTAAAGAGACGAGGCCCGAAGAAAAAGTTGAGCTCGGATGAAAAGTTTGAGATCATAGCAATCGCGCCCGACGACCAACCGATTGAACCCCTCTGGACAAAGAGCGCATTTGTTGCTCAGTGCGTGGTTCTGGTTAGGGACAAGATCCTGATAAGCATCCAGCAATGGTTTAAGCTGGCTACAGAAGACCCTGAGGTGTCTTATGTCAATGATATGCAGAAAAATGATCTTTGGACTGAGCTGAAGTCAAATGCTGCGAAGAAGATGCTTCACCATCGCACGGGGTCAGGTGGCTACCTCGTAGCCCGGCCTATGTGGGCCAAGACTGAGAATGATCTGGTTGATAAAGGGATAGAATCAGAGACAATTAGCTGGCCAGACCGTTGCTGGACTTGGTTCTTCGGGGCTGGCGGAACCTTGGACCCTGTAACAGGGAAGTGCATTTGGACGAACGATCAAATGAATATACCATTCAGGAAGCTTAAGCAGTATATCGAAGCAGCGCAGCAAGGGAAGTTCTGTCCAGACAGAGAGAACGACGAGCTCACAATGGCCCTCGGGAATCCTGAGCACCCTGGACGGACACGAGGCACGCCAGGCTCCATTCCGTGGAAGGTTGGGTTTCCGGACGCAGGCGGTTACAAATCCCATGAGAGGAGGAAAAAAAGTGCAGCAGACCCAAATGCAGGCGCTGCAAGCAAGGGTAGACGCGATAGAGGAACGAGAAGCAAATCGCAGCAAACGTACTGCCGAAGCCTCCCCCGAAGCTACCCCGCCATCTCAGCGCAGAAGCAGCGTGGCTTCCACCGAGCTTCTTCAGCCGGAGCATGCCTTGATGGCTCCTACCAGCTATCCCATGGATGCTATCATGGAATCTCAAAATTGCCACCTTATGACGCAATGGATGAATTTGAAGGTCAAGGCGGCTGTTGGCTTTGTTTATCCTACTGAACCCGGCGCAACTTTTTACTGCCGGCCGATTCCAGAAGGATATGCTAGGGTGATGGTGGATGAAATAACGGAGGGATTTGAGGACCTCCAGCTTGACCACCCTACCGGTGAAGGGGAGACTCGGCTGGGGTCTGCCCTGAAGACTCCATGCCTATGGCGGAAGGAGCTCATCAACCTTCTGAACTGGATGCCTCCGCCTCCTCCTCCTCCTCCGGCGAGTCAGTGCACTCCGCCTCCTCCACCGCCTCCTCCTCCGGCGAGTGACGATCAGGGCCCTCGGCCGGCTCCTTCTCCGGCGCGTGGCGGCACTCCGCCTCCTTCTCCGCCTGCGCCGACGCGCCCGAGCAGCCAGCCTTCTCCTTCTTCGCCTCGTCAACAAGGGCGGAAGAGACCTGCCGCCGCTCCAGCTGCTCCGGCGTGTCGTAGTCCTTCTCCTCCGCCTCATAAGCATGTAAAGAAGACAACCGCTCCGTATGCTCGGTCGGCGTCTAGCAGTACAACCAGAGGCGGGAGGACATACAGATTCGGTCCTTCTCTGAAGACTCCAGAGAAGTTACCATATGAGAGGACCCCGGAGGAGAATGCCGAGATCGCGCGAACCGAAGTGGATGACTGGTTTCAAGGGTTGAGAGCAAAGAGACATCCACCTCCGGAGGAGAAGGTAGATCCGGTGAAAGTGAAGCGCACTCTGGCTGCCCTGAAAAAACCACCCAAGTCTCCGCTGAAAGGCAACTATGAGCGCATTATTGCAAAGACATGGGCCGAAGCGGAGCGGTCGGGAAGTACAGTCAGTGATCAAAGGCTGAAAGAACGACGAGCAGCTGGGAAACAAATTTCCCAGCTCAGCGAACAAGCGAAGCAATCGTGCCCCCCCCCCTCAAGGTGCCTAGCGACATCGTCGATCCGAGGATGGTTCCCGGTTATGGCAATGTTGACGATTACCTGCCCGACGATGTACATTATGATACCATGGAGGTGCAGATACATAGATACGAGTACGGGAAGCCTCTCGTCAAAGATGAAAAATCTTTAACAACGATGATGCGAAGATTACATGATTGGTACTTGAAAATCTGCAGAGAGTCTGGGGGGAGGAGTACTTTGTATGCAAGAGTTAAATCGGAGCATGACCTCGTTGGAATTGAACTGTTGCCTATTCCATTTGAGGAGTTCTATCAGTTTTTCAATCAATTGGCCCTCGATAAAACAACGATCACTTGCTACTGTCTGTAAGTACTACTACTTCTATCATTTAGTCTCTCTATATAGCTCATCTCTTTCATTGCATGTATTTATAATTATCCTCACTATATTATGTAGAATGAAGATCGCCGAATTGAAGAAAAGACAAATCGGTGATATTGGGTTCATTAACACATATCTCATAGATGCAACTGAGGTTCAACATCGTCCCGGAGATACCGACGCCAACTTGCTACGATCATTCAAAAAAAATGAAAACAAAGATATAATACTCTTTCCTTACAACTTCAAGCGAGTGTTACTGTCTTGTGCATATTCGGTTTCCCTTATATATTAGTCCAGGTTATAGTAATGTAATTGATAAGTTATGCATGCGTGTGCAGTTTCCACTATATTCTCCTAGAGATTAGGCTTGAGCAGGGAGTAGTAACCGTCTTGGACTCTAAACGAAAAGATCCCCAGGAGTATGCGCACATGACTGAAATCCTCAAGAAGTAAGTTAAATCGATCATTATCCACCATATCAGCAACTTTGTTCATTTCCTGATATCAAGTAATTGTTTTCTTTGTTCGGCAGGGTTTGGAGAAAATTCACCAAAATAGTTCCGGGACTGCCGAAGGAGCTGGAATTTAGACACCCGAAAGTAAGTACTATAGTAGCATGTTCCGCGCATCTCCTAGTGATTCAAGCACTAGTTTCATCAATACCATTTAACATTCTTGCTTATCAGTTTGATTGACCTCTATTTCTTGTAAAGTGGTTGTGGCAGGAAAAAGGGAATGATTTCTGTGGATACTACGTCTGCGAGTCCATCCGCCACACGACCTGTGAGCGGGGCGGGTACTCTGACGAACAATATGAAGTACGTAAATAACAACATTCACAATTTTATTTTATTACCATCATTTGTATTGAGTTTCATTCATTCATATATATATATGTATTGACCCCCTTCTTCAAATTAGATGTTTCGGAAGCGGGATGAACTCCTAGCACCAGCTCGCATGCGAGCAATTCAAGAGGAATTGGCAACATTCTTTCTTGACCAAGTGATCGCTGAAGACGGAGAATACTATGTGAACCATGAGTCCGTATGATTATATTTGTAAGAGATAATTATTGTATATATGTAGCCGGTAGTGTCGGATAGATATACGAGAACTTGTTGTTCGACCAATCTCTCGGAGAAGGAGAGGTGGTCGATATCACTTCTCTCTGTATGCATATATGTTCATGATGATCTTCTGTTTCCTTCGTTAGCTGACTAGCTAACTAGCGTGTCTAGTCCTCTCTATACGTATGTATAGTACGTAGCGTCAACCAAGCACGGATGTAAGAGAGTACACTTCTCTCTATTAATTATAGCTAGCTAACACAATATATGAAACA
>NC_041392.1:49599838-49690934 GCF_002162155.2 Triticum dicoccoides
AGCCACAGAAATGCTGATGCGTGGATGCCTATTGGTCCCGGTTGGTGCCACCAACCGGGACCAAAGGGTCTCCTACCTGGGCTCTGCGCACTGCCCACGTGGAGGCCCATCAGTCCCGGTTCTGGATTGAACCGGGACTAAAGGTACAGGGCATTAGTACCGACACTTTAGTCCCGGTTGAGGAACCGGGACTAAAGGCCCTTACGAACCGGGACTATAGGCCCTTTTTCTAACAGTGCTAGCCATTGTTTAGATGTGGTTTTATGTTTTAATTAGTGTTTGTGCCAAGTAGAACCGTTGGGAAGACTTGGGGAAAGTCTTGTTGATCATGCTGTAAAAAACAGAAACTTTAGCGCTCACGAGAATTGCTGCCATTTTTATTTGGAAAGTAATATTTGAAAATAAAATCCTCAGGTCCATCAATTTATTTGAGAATTTTATGAGTTCGAGAAGTATACGTTTGATCCAGATTACTACAGACTGTTCTGTTTTTGACAGATTCTGTTTTCATGTGTTGTTTACTTATTTTGATGAATCTATGGCTAGTAAAAGAGTTTATAAACCATAGAGAAGTTGGAATACAGTAGGTTTAACACCAATATAAATAAAGAATGAGTTCATTACAGTATACTACTAGGGAAAAGATTATAGGCAGACGCTTACTAGTAGCGAGGGTTTATAACCCTCGCTACTGCTACTTACTAGTAGCGCTGGTTTTTAACCCTCGCTACTACTAAGTTGATACTACTAGTGCGGGTTTTTAACCCTCGCTACTACTAGGCGGTCTCTATCGTGCCCTCCCGGGCCACGCCATAGTAGTAGCGAGGGGTACAAACCCGCTCTACTACTAAGTTGATAGTAGTAGCGCGGTTTTACACCCCTCGCTACTACTAAGTACGAGGTAGGTGAAATCCCCATATCCTCACCCGAATCCCTCCTCTCTCCCCCACTTTCCCCCTCTCTCACTTTGCTCGTCTCTCCCTCATACTCCAGCGGTGGCCGCCGCTGGTACACTCTAAATTCTTTGCCCCCTCCCTCTCCGAGATCCCTCCGGTGGGTGGTCGCCGGAGCTCCTCGCTGCCGCCAAGATGCGGAAGCGCGACCACAGCATCCTCCTCCTCGCCGCCTTCACCGACTTCTTCTTGCTCCAGGTCAGCCCTCCTCCTCCCCCTCTCCGATTCGATCCGGAATGCTAGCTGACCCATCCCCCTCCTCCTCTGGCAGCACGAGGGCGACTTCTCGTTCCGGGTGACGTGGACCTCCTCCTGTCGCCGCTCGCCGCCGACCTCAACGGCGACGGCCGCCGCGAGGAGCTGCTCCCCACGCACGATGCCAAGATGCAGGTCCTCCAGCTCCCGGCGCACGCCGGGCTGGCCTCCACGGCCGCCCTCGACGGCTTCCACGAGGCACGCGTCATGGCCGGGATCTCCCTGCTCCCGGCCAACATGCGCGTGTCATGGGGTCGAGATTTTTTTTTTCAAATTAATAGTAGTAGCGCGGGTCACAGACACACGCTACTACTAACACACGTACTAGTAGCGTGTGTCTATGGCTAGTAGTGTTCTGTTTTTGACAGATTCTGTTTTCATGTGTTGTTTACTTATTTTGATGAATCTATGGCTAGTAAAAGAGTTTATAAACCATAGAGAAGTTGGAATACAGTAGGTTTAACACCAATATAAATAAAGAATGAGTTCATTACAGTACACTACTAGGGAAAAGATTATAGGCAGACGCTTACTAGTAGCGAGGGTTTATAACCCTCGCTACTGCTACTTACTAGTAGCGCTGGTTTTTAACCCTCGCTACTACTAAGTTGATACTACTAGCGCGGGTTTTTAACCCTCGCTACTACTAGGCGGTCTCTATCGTGCCCTCCCGGGCCACGCCATAGTAGTAGCGAGGGGTACAAACCCGCTCTACTACTAAGTTGATAGTAGTAGCGCAGTTTTACACCCCTCGCTACTACTAAGTACGAGGTAGGTGAAATCCCCGTATCCTCACCCGAATCCCTCCTCTCTCCCTCACTTTCCCCCTCTCTCACTTTGCTCGTCTCTCCCTCATACTCCAGCGGTGGCCGCCGCTGGTACACTCTAAATTCTTTGCCCCCTCCCTCTCCGAGATCCCTCCGGTGGGTGGTCGCCGGAGCTCCTCGCTGCCGCCAAGATGCGGAAGCGCGACCACGACATCCTCCTCCTCGCCGCCTTCACCGACTTCTTCTTGCTCCAGGTCAGCCCTCCTCCTCCCCCTCTCCGATTCGATCCAGAATGCTAGCTGACCCATCCCCCTCCTCCTCTGGCAGCATGAGGGCGACTTCTCGTTCCGGGTGACGTGGACCTCCTCCTGCCGCCGCTCGCCGCCGACCTCAACGGCGACGGCCGCCGCGAGGAGCTGCTCCCCACGCACGATGCCAAGATGCAGGTCCTCCAGCTCCCGGCGCACGCCGGGCTGGCCTCCACGGCCGCCCTCGACGGCTTCCACGAGGCACGCGTCATGGCCGGGATCTCCCTGCTCCCGGCCAACATGCGCGTGTCATGGGGTCGAGATTTTTTTTTTCAAATTAATAGTAGTAGCGCGGGTCACAGACACACGCTACTACTAACACACGTACTAGTAGCGCGGGATGCACCGCGCTACTACTACTAGTTAGCTGTAGCGCCGTAGTAGTAGCGCAGGCACCCGCGCTACTACTAGCTTTTAACCCGCGCTACTACTAGGCTTTTTCCTATTAGTGGTACCTTGAAGTGGTGTTTTGTTTTCTTTCGCTAACGGAGCTTACGAGTTTTCTGTTAAGTTTTGTGTTGTGAAGCTTTCAAGTTTTGGGTGAAGATTCGATGGACTATGGAATAAGGAGTGGCAAGAGCCTAAGCTTGGGGATGCCCAAGGCACCCCAAGGTAATATTCAAGGATATCCAAGAACCTAAGCTTGGGGATGCCCCGGAAGGCATCCCCTCTTTCGTCTTCGTTTATCGGTAACTTTACTTGGAGCTATATTTTTATTCACCACATGATATGTGTTTTTCTTGGAGCGTCAATTTATTTTGTTAGGATGTTCTTGCTGTTATTCAGAACAATGTTTTGCATCTTTTATTTCAATAAAAGTGGCATTGATAGTCTTTACTATGCCTATTTTAGAAGTCCAGATGTTGCTGTTTGAAAACAGAAAGTTTACTGCTGTTGCAATAATTCCCTAGAAAAGTCAGAATGTGATAAAATGTTGAAACCTTTTGCATATTAAGCTCTGATAAATTTACTACAGAGGAAATTTTCTTTAATAATTTTTGGAGCTAGGGAAGTATGGACGTTGCTGTATTCTTTACAGACTGTCCTGTTTAGGCAGATTGCTGTTATGTTTGCATTGTTTGCATATGTTTGCTTTTTTAATGATTCTATTTGAGGATACGACTATTAAATATGCAGAGACATTTAGTATGCAATGTTGAATAATAATTTTAGTGATTTACTACAGTAGATTATGATAAGGTTTTGGCAATGGTTTATACTAACTTATCTCAGGAGTCCTTGTTGAGTTTTGTGTGGATGAAGCTTTTCAGATTTAGGGAGACCATGATATGAGAGGAATTAAGGAGACACAAAAGCTCAAGCTTGGGGATGCCCAAGGCATACCAAGATAATATTTCAAGAAGTCTCAAGCGTCTAAGCTTGGGGATGCCCCGGTTGGCATCCCACCTTTCTTCTTCAACAACTATCTGTTAGTTTCGGTTGATCCTAAGTTTTTGCTTCTTCACATGATGTTTTCTATTCTTAGAATGTCATTTTCTTTTGCTTTGCTTGCTGTTTGAATAAAATACCAAGATCTGAAATTCTTAAATGTTAGAGAGTCTTCACATAGTTGCATAATTATTCGACTACTCATTGAGCTTCACTTATATCTTTCGGAGTAGTTTGTTGTTGCTCTAGTGCTTCACTTATATCTTTTTAGAGCACGGTGGTGGTTTTATTTTGAAGAAATAGATGAATTCTCATGCTTCACTTATATAATTTTTAGATTCTTAAATAACAAGGTAATTTTCTTAAATAATCCTAATATGCTAGGCATCCAAGAATAGTAAAAACTTTCATATAGAGTATTGAATACTAAGAGAAGTTTGATGCTCGATGATTGTTTTGAGATATGGAGGTAATAATATCAAAGTCGTGCTAGTTGAGTAGTTGTGAATTTGAGGAATACTTTTGTTGAAGTTTGCAAGTCCCGTAGCATGCACATATGGTGAACACTGTGTAACAAATTTGAAACATGAGGTGTTATTTGATTGTCTTCCTTATGAGTGGCGGTCGGGGACGAGCGATGGTCTTTTCCTACCAATCTATCCCCCTAAGAGCATGCACGTAGTACCAATGTTTTTGATGACTTGTAGATTTTTGTAATAAGTATGTGAGTTCTTTATGACTAATGTTGAGTCCATGGATTATACGCACTCTCACCCTTCCATCCTTGATAGCCTCTTCGGTACCGAGCATTGCTCTAAACCCCGTGATATGATATGCTCTATCATACATAAACCTCCTTATATCTTCCTCAAAACAGCCACCATACCTACCTATTATGGCATTTCCATAGCCATTCCGAGATATATTGCCATGCAACTTTCCACCATTCAGTTTATCATGACGCATTCATTATTGTCATATTGCTTTGCATGATCATGTAGTTGACATCGTATTTGTGGCAAAGCCACCATTCATAATTTTTCATACATGTCACACTTGATTCATCGCAATCCCGGTACACCGCCGGAGGCATTCATATAGAGTCATCTTTGTTCTAGTATCAAGTTGTAATCATTGAGTTGTAAATAAATAGAAGTGTGATGATCATCATTTTCTAGAGTATTGTGATGATCATCATTTGATGATCACCACTCGCCACGTGCGCCACTACTTTCATTTTGTTTTTTTGCAAAACTACTAATGGTGCGCCACCTTACCTCTAGGGGGTGCGCCATTGCTACCCAAAAAAATTCTAATGGCCCACCGCTAGGGGGTGCGCCAATCCCCTTTCTTCCCCCAATCCCCCCCACCCCCACCCATACTGTGCCGACCCATCTCGCCCCTCGCCTCTCGCCACCGCCCCCGATCCCCTTCCACCCACCGGCGACCTCGCTCCCAGGCTCTGCCGCCCCGACCCACCCCTCCCTCGCCTTCCCAGCCCTCCAAACCCTAGAAACCCACGGCGCACAGACCCACTGCGTCGCCCCGACCGAGACCCACTGTGCCGCCCCGCCGGAGACTTGGAGCCTCGGAGCCCAGACCCACTGCGCCGCCTCACCGAAGACAGACAAGGAGCCTCGGAGACCCACTGCGCCGCCCCGCCGGAGACAGACTTGGAGCCTCGGAGACCCACTGCGCCACCCCGCCGGAGACCCACTACGCCGACCCACCCACTGCATCGTCTTCGCTCCGGCACCACCTCATCATGGTCAGGTAATCCCTCTCTCCTCCCTCCCGGCCATGCGCTCTTCTTCTCTATTTTGCTAGGTTTAGGTCAAATCCCTCTCGAATTTAGGTCAAATTAGGTTCAAATCCCTCTAGAATTTAGGTCAAATTAGTTTTAGCAACAAGAATTCAGGAAGCTTCCTTGAGTTTGTGTCCTTTAATGTGTAAATCTGCAGTTCTAGCCGCTGTCTGTAGTTGTAGCTACTCCTTGAAAATTCAGTTTATTCGGTTACTGAAAATTCAGTTAATTCAGTTAGGCACACAAATTTCAGAACTTTGGTGTGCCCTAGTACTTGGTGTTTGTAGAAAACCAGGAGTGTCAATGTGCCCCAGTACTTGATGTTCACTTTTTTGCTATCTAAATTGAGTGTCATTATTTTGTTTGCACATGTTCTTATATGGGTGAAACTTCACTTGTTTTTAGGCTAGTGCAGGGTGTTGCTTTATTCTGTAAAGATGATGATCATCTTTTACAGAAAACATTTGTGTGCTAAACAAAGGTTACGTTCAGAGATAGTGTTGCATTGTTGAGTTTTACTCCTTTTGATGTAGTAAATTTATTGACTGGTGTTTATCTTACCCTGTTCCATTGAGTAGTAAATCATTATTGGCTTGTATAAATGTCAGCATGCTCCCTTTCTACTCATTTTGGAGAACCTGTTCTTCACTTCTAAGAGTTGTTGTATTGAATGGTAGTTCTCATCCATTGGGGTTTTGCTTGACATGGCACATTTGCAATGGAGTTTTATATATCTTTAGCATGCTTTAAATTACAAAATTCTAATATTCAGTATTGACAGGTTATTGAGGTAGTTGATATGGACACAAAGCAGTGTTGGTTGTTAGTCTGATATGAATCTAGAAGTGTTGATTTTCCTTGGTATATGTTGTGTTCAGTTTTGGCAGGAGTTCAAAACAGTTAGGCAAAGGTCATGTCTCCGACCATCGTGTCATGATGATTTTGCAGGTACCTCGAGAGGCCCTTGAGTTTGCTGGAATGTCGATTAACTTCCGTTCCGGCAAATTAGGGTACTCCATATGTCCTATTTTAAGCAAAGGTCATGCTGAAATTTTCCGTGAATTTTAGCATGATTTTGCTAAAAATAGGACATATGGGGTACTTGTGACTAATGCATGGGCCGGGGTATCTTAGTACTTAATTAAGTTGGATCAACTGCCCCTTTGTTCTTGCTGCATTAAACCATAGGTGGCAATAGAGCCAAGTGATTAGGCCCAACTTAGCATTCTCCTTCCCAGCTTAGCTTTTAGGATGCCTTGGTGTCGAAAACCCTAAATTATAAAACCTTGGCTTTTAGGGTGCCTCGTTGTAGATAAAAACCTAAATGATTGAAGCTTAGGCTTTTAGGGTGCCTCGGCTCGACAATCCCTAAATGATAAAAGCTTAGCTTTTAGGATGCCTCGGTGTCGACAAACCCTAAATGATGAGACCATGATCTTGTTCCTTGACAACAACCAACTTTTTGACTAAACTTTTTTCCTATTTCGAGCGAAACATGGCCCACAACGATGAGGCCGGCGGTTCGGGCAAGCAATTCTGGGAGCTGTCCCAGGAGATGGAGGAAGAACCTCATCGCTATGAGGGCGTCGCGGAAGACACCGATCCTGACTACACAACCTGTTGGGGATATTACTAGTGGACGTAAACCGGCCAGGAGTAGCCGGATTAACTTTATGAACATTAGAAGCCCATGAAGATGTGAAGATGATGGCGCTTTACGAAGGCCCAAGGCCCAGAAGTGAGTTAAGGCCTGTAGATGTAAACCGGCTTAATCATATAACTTGCTTTGTAAGATAGGGAGTGTAGAGACCGAACAGGAAACGTTTATGATCCGGCTTCGGGTCTCTGTAAACTGATGGGCGCCACCCATGTATATAAGGGGACGACCCGGCAGCGGTTCAGGGGACAAACAACAACTCGAGAGCCAGACAAAGCGGATTCGCTCCCTGGCCTTCCACTACAAGAAATATGTGAACTTATGACCTTTTGTCAGTGACCCTCGAAGAATTGGTCATAAATTTATGACCATTTTAGACCAATTGGTCAAAAGCTGTTCAGGGGGCTCCAAACCCTAAACCATTGCGACCATTTTGGTCAGAAAGGTCGTAATTTCCTTACACGAAATGGTCACAAAGCAAATAGTGCTAGTCCGCTGCCTTATTTCTAGTTGTTAATGACCAATATAGATGGTCATAGCCTTGTAGATTGTGGTGGGTTGTGATGACTAGGCGTCATCTCATCAGTTTTGCCTATGTGTCATGTCCATGTGGCAGTTTTTGCCCTAGGTTGTGAAGCAACCTATATTTCTATCATTCCCAAAATTCCCAAAAAAATCTCATAAATACTTTGGGGCATATCTTCATCAAATATGTAAAAATCCTTCCTTGCCTAGTTCAAGACTAATTCAACAATATTCATTTTCCTATTCTGTTCACAATAATACTTTATGAAGGAAGTGCTATTTATATGTTCTTGATTGCCCTCAGAATTTTTGGGTACTCTTTCCTATCCAAATCATTACCGCATGACAAAATTCAGCTCCATTTTCCTAGCAAATCTTCATCGGCAAATTTCCAAATTTTTGTCCACCTAGAAGAATTGTGAAGGAAGTACCTTTTTTATATCTCTAAATGACATGAAATTTATACAGTTCCTTCATATGCCCAAATTATCACCCTCCTCCAAATTGCAGCTCAGTCAAATCATCTATGTGAGCCCAGGTTCAATTTATATTTTATGGCCAAATTGGCACGTTGCAAAGCAAGTATTATATAGACCCCTCCTATTACCCTCAAACTTTTCAGGCACTCTTCCATACCCAAATCATTTCCACATGATAATATTCAGCTCAATTTTCCTAGTAAATCTTTCTCAGGAAATTTCCAAAGTTTCTACCTCGAGAGAAGCTTTGTGAAGTAAGTACTAGCTAGGCTTACCCAAATGATCTGAAAATTTACCAGCGCATGACCATACCTAAGTAACTTACCTACACCAATTTTGAGCTCATTTCATTCATCCAATCTCTCTCACTAGTTTTCCCAAGTTTCTGTCCATAGAAGAGCATTGTGAAGGAAGTACTACTTTGGCATGTCCAAATGGTATCAATTTTCTACAATGCTTTCCTATGCCCAAATAACCATCCTCGACAAAATTTCAGCTCACTCCATTCATTATTTTGAGCCCAGCTTCAACATTCATATTTTTGTCCAGTGTGGTAATTTGCAAAGCAAGTACCACCTAGGATCCTCCTTTTGAGCTAAAAATTTGTGAAGACATTCTCCTTGGTAGATGATCATCCTCAGCCAAAACTCACGCCCATTGGCCAGGTGCATTTCCCGTACCGCTAATCAAACACTTGGCTGCTAATTCATGTTTGAGCATCGATCGGTCTCCTCGTGAGAATCTTATGTTGTAATTTTCTTCCTAGCACCAACCTGGGGAGTTCCCAACCCACTAGACATGCCTAGGCCACACAGAACACATGGCAACATTACGGCCACGCGGTGACCACGCGACGAGCATGCGAGTTTACGCGCTCTAGAGTTGGGGCCCTCGGCCACCGCCCAAACCTCCACGTATCGCCACCAAACCATGTATTTATGATTAAATAGGTCCTTATGTAACTAGAAATGATTTTTGGAAAAAATAAATAGCAAACTATGAGGCAGCTGCAGTTCAAATTTGACCCGCTTTCAGCTGAATCGACGGAAATTTGTCTTTTTCACGAAAGGTGGATCAAAATTTTTTACACCCAACCATTTTGTCAATTGTGCATTAAATATGTCCTAGTATTTCAGAAAATTGATTTGGTCCAATTTTGCAACAATTATTTGGTAGTTCCTTCACAAAAAAACCTCCTTTCGGGCACTAAAAAAATGGAAAATTGTTCTTTCGTCCAACGAAAATGAAAACTTCCTTAGGCAACATTGTTTGCCATTCCAATATGCACCCTTGTGCACAATATGAGATCATTTGAACAAACTATGCCATGAATGTGGCCATAAGATTGATCATTTGGCTTGAAAGCCATTGATCTCCACACGTGATAGCTCGTTCTTTAGAACACTTTTTAAAAATAATTGCCGTATTACAAGTTTGTTATTTTTCCTGGGAACTTGGCCACATATAATGACACAATGCGAAGGTTTCCCAATTTTTTGATTTTTTTTAATTTTTTATGCCCATTTCAAAATGCGGCCAAAACGCCAGGAATGGCCATTCCTAGCTAGTGGTTGAATCTTGGATTTTTTTGGTGTTTCTCTGATTAAATACGTAATTATGTACCTAGAAATGATTTTTGTAAAAAATAAATAGCAAACTATGATGCAGCTGCAGTTCAAATTTGACCCGCTTCCAACTAAATCGGTGGAAATTTGTCTTTTTCACGAGAGGTGGATCAAAACTTTGTACACCCAACCATTCTGTCAATTGTGCATTAAATATGGCCTAGTATTTTAGAAAAATGATTTGGTCCAATTTTGCAACAATTATTTGGGAGGTCCTTCACAAAAAAACCTCCTTTTGGGCACTCAAAAAATGGAAAATGGTTTTTTCGTCCAAAGAAAATGAAAACTTCCTTAGGCAACATTGTTTGCCATTCCAATATGCACCCTTGTGCACAATATGAGATCATTTGAACAAACTATGCCATGAATGTGGCCATAAGATTGATCATTTGGCTTGAAAGCCATTGATCTCCACACGTGATAGCTCGTTTCTGAGAACACTTTTTTAAAATAATTGCCGTATTACAAGTTTGTTATTTTTCCTGGGAACTTGGCCACATATAATGACACAATGCGAAGGTTTCCCAATTTTTTGATTTTTTTGATTTTTTTATGTCCGTTTCAAAATGCGGTCAAAACGGCAGGAATGACCGTTCCTAGCTAGTGGTTGAATCTTGGAATTTTTTTGGTGTTTCTCTGATTAAATAGATACTTATGTACCTAGAAATGATTTTTTGGAAAAAATAAATAGCAAACTATGAGGCACCTGCAGTTCGAATTTGACCCGCTTCCAACTAAATCGACGGAAATTTGTCTCTTTCACAAGAGTTGGATCATAACTTTTTACACCCAACCATTTTGTCAATTGTGCATTAAATATGTCCTAGTATTTTAGAAAAATGATTTGGTCCAATTTTGCAACAATTATTTTGGAGGTCCTTCATAAAAAACCTCCTTTTGGGCACTCGAAAAATTGAAAATGGTTTTTTCGTCCAAAGAAAATGCATACAAGTTGGTTATCATCCATAAAATGTGGTATAACTTGAGTGAAAATTTTAATGGTTCCATTTTGCAAAATTTTGTTGGTAGTTGTTTCATAAACCCCTTTGTTTTTAGCACTTAGAGACTATATTTTAAATATTGTTGGTAGTCTCCAACCAATAAGGACGTCTCCCCTGGATCACCCTACCGTAGACGATCTAAACCGTCCGATCATCCCGGATCCAACGGCAGACTTGACCCCCTCACCGTCTCACCCAGCTAACCCTAACACAACCCGCACCACTCGCCCTCTCGCTCCCCTCTCTCCCCTACGCACCCACAGCCGCCGCCCTCTCCCTCCCTCAGATCTCGATCTCGATCTATGGCTCGAACCAACCCACCTCACCGCCGTCCCCGGCCGCCGCGCCCTTCCACGACGACCCCTTCCTCAGCTTCGCCGACGGCCGGGCCCCGGCGGCCGGGCCCCGCGGAGCTTCCCACAAACTGCTCCCCTTCCCCAACCCTCGATTCCTCTCCAATCTCCGCCGCCGCCGTCGATCCCCACCCCCATCGGCAACCTCGTCTCCTCGTCCTCCCCATACCCACCCCCGCCGCCGACCAACCTCCCTCCTCATCTCGTGCATTCACCCATGGAAACCCCCTCTTCTACGGATCCACCCACCCACCCACGCCCACCCATGGATGGATGGATGGGGCGCACCAGTTCTAGCGATGGCGGCGCCGGATCCGCACCCACCTATGCGATGGAGGTCGGCCGCATCCGGATCCACCTGCGCGATGGAGGCCGGCCGGATTGGTGTGGCGCGGCACACCACACCACACTGGAGCTTGCTGCTGCAATGGTCGTCGACAACGGCACATCTCCGGCGGGACCTAGACCGGTTTCGCTCGAGCACACCCAGTGCCAGGACTAGCCGCCAGAGGCCCTTTCTCCTCTTCGTTTCCACCGCGAGCCTGCTCTCGTACCCCTTCTCCGGCAGACGTCGACGTGACCCTGTTCTCCACTTCCTCCGTTACCACCCTCTGCATCTCACATGTTACCAACACTAGTTTATTTTCAAAAATTTCGTTAGGTCTGTCCCTGGGTTAACTAGTGAAGGCTTGGCAGTTTGAGATAGATGCGCTATTGATTGTGTTGTTATCTGGCACATGAATGCCATTTATTCTTGATTGTGTTCAACAATCCTACTCTTGTGCAAAATTTCATCTCAGATGGTGCTATTGTAGTGCAGACATGAACACCAATGTTCAGAGATCCTTTCATTGATTTTCTTGTGCACCCAAATTGTTTTGTAAATCTTGCTTAATACTCATGGCCCCTTTTGAAATCCTACAAGAGTTGGTTCAGAGTTGATTGGTAGCTGTATAAAGAATAGAAAATCGATGTCATTACTTGCTTTTTTTTGTTAATTCCTTTATTTTGTGAATTGCAGCGACTAGTTTATGTGCCATTTTGTGAAGATGTTGAGATTTTGTGAAGGTTCAGATGGGTCCGCTATTGCTGCTGCTTCTCACTAGCATGTGCGTAGGTGGCTTTGGCTTATCAATTGCAAGTTTTAGGGGATTTCAGACTCTGACTAAAACTTGCAGCTAATTAACTAACTAATGCATCTCCTTGGCAATTGGCATGCTGCGCATTAGCTTCTTCAGTTATGATGCCATGCTACTAGAGCTTCTGCTTGTCTTGTTTATCTCGTGTCGCATTCCGGAGTTAAATGTACCTTGCGTGCGTCTCCGTTGGAACTGCTTGTGACTTGACAATTCTGTGTTATGGGCCGTTGAATTAGTTTCCTCTCTAGTTCAATGTAGATTTTGATTCTAGCTCCTAGACTTGTGTTCAAGTGTCTTTCATTTAACAGATGCGCCCAACTTGGATGGTGGCTGCCAAGGCGAACGCCAGTGAGGACGTCGTCCTGGAGTTTGTCGGGGACCTCATCCCATTTGACAAGGCGCGTGCCACTATGAGGGCGTCCCCGTGGACGGCAGGAGGTAATGTATCCTATTACCTTGTTCGTCTCGGATCGATTTGTCTCCTATCTGTGTAGCTGAATGTTGAACTGAAAGCTTGATTTGGTCAGGTGGAGGGTGGCTTTGTGCAGGATGGGGAGGTGGGAGAAGAAGAACTCTGAAGGTAAACAATCTAACACTGCTGCTCACAATCTGAGGCTTGTTTATTTCTGCACTAAACTGAAGCATGTGTTTATAAGTGTAGCTTGTGTTATACTCTTTACTGAACGCTCTATGCCACGATCCCATGAGTAACAAGTTTGATTCTTAATCCTATTTGTAATTACACTTTGACTGTACTGAAGCTTGTGTCTGATTGTAGGCATATGGTACTGAACTATAGTACTGAACTACACTATAGTAACAAGAGTAGCTTGTTTTAATGCTTATTGCTGCTACAAAACTACCGTTCGAGATGAAATTAGCTTGCTGGTGTTTACACTCTAGTAAAGAGATATTAGTAAAGCTGTCGTTGGTGGAATTCTGAATATATACTGATATATGAATTCTTAATATTACTCTGTTCTAAAGAGATGTGTACTGAACTGAAGATTGTAGGCATTGATATATACTTTGTCTTTGCCTTTGTGCTCTGCTCGAACCTGGCCAATTTGGTTGAATTGTCTCTGGGGCCTGTACATGGTCATGTGATCCAAGTAGGGCTAAACGTGTTGATGCTACTGACCTCTCTGCTGTACCACCATGCATTGCCGTTGCTTGTATATATAACTTCATTGTATGCAGACTTGTGGTGTTGGTTTAGTTTAGTCAAATTAATATATATACTGCTATGCTACTACTACTACTACTACTGTTGTCTGCATTTAATCCTGATTAGTAGCTTCATCAATAAGTGGCAAACAAAACAATGTTTATTTTCATCTTATCTCTGTGACAACCAATGGAGTTGAATTGCAGCATGCATGTCAAAGTTGGGTTCAATTCTTGGGCAATATATGGTAGTTTCCACTCTTCACGCCCAAGATTAGTATGCTACAGCTCTCCCTCCTCACTCCATACATCCAGGTACTAGTTACCCAATGAGCAGCCCTGCACCTCGCTGGATCTCGCCCAAACCCCGCTCATCTTGCTGCTTGTGGCAGGGAATACTCTCTGTTGAGTATTTTGAGGAATGAATATCTGTTAAGTATGGAGTTAGGATTATCTAATAAATTTTTTGCTATATATATAACTGAGATTGCTAGCATCATTTACACAAGATACACCCTTTGAATTGAATTGATTGGTTCAGTTTCGTATATTCTTCACCCAGCCTTCTATCATGCTTGTAACTAGTGCTCTGCTCATGTTGTTAGACAGGATTTTCACTTCCTGCCATCCCAGCCTTCTATCATGCTTACAAGATTTTTCTTTACACGGTAGTAGCACCAGTACCTTGCTGCTGTTGGGAACGGAAGGGAGCTGTTCCATGCACTGAATCTGGGGAGAAAATCACCTTCGGCATGTACACCATCACCTTGGGCATGCTTGTAGCGCTGCTGCTCGGCCTCAACATGTCCTGGAGTGCCATTAGCGTCGCCCTCACGCTCATCTTCCTCGACTTCAAGGACGCTCGCCCCTGCCTCGAGAAGGTAATTGTTTGTCCATCCGTCTGTAGTTAAATAAGTTGTGCCCCATTGATGTCCTACTACTGTTAATTGTTATTACCATGGTGCTGATGCTGTTCAGAATATGATATGTGCCTTAATTCTAAGTTCTGGTCTCTCTTAAGAGACACTTCTAGCTTTTCTGACTCAAAGTAGTTAACTTGGTACTGCATGAGTTTTACTACTGTTAACACAGAGAGTATTTACTACTGCCAACGCAGAGATTTTGTATGCATGCTACATGATGAGTGCTTTTTTGTAATATTTCACCTTCGTATGCATAGGTTTATTCGGTTTGAATATTGCATGACATGAAATAGATATTTACAGTGTTTTTCTCAACTTGTTTTCACTATCACTTGATATATACTTGCTTGTACTTGAAGCTGTGGGTTAATGTTGGTGGTTTTGTTCTACTTGGATGCATTGGTACCCATCATCGAGCGAACGGATGCAACAGCGGCAAGAAGCTCATGGCTGTGTGCATCTAAAGCACACCATGGACACCATCCACTTCCTCATCAATGCTAACTCAATCTAGATCATCGTCGACACTATCATCCACAGGTATCTTCCTTGGTTCCCTTTATTCTCTCCTGCCTTTGTGATGTTAGTATGCGTGTGCTGACGAGTATTGTTAGATCTTGCCAGTTGAATGTATGGTCGTGATAGTAGAATGGTATTTTGTTTCAGGCGCAATGTGTTGTAGTGCAGTTTTTTGCACAACTTGCATATGTGCCATGCATATTCATATTGTGTCTCTGTTTCTTATATGAACTACTATCTCATTTTAACTAGCTTGACAACAAAAAGCATGGTAGTAGCTGAATTTGTGTTATCATTCTAAATACATGTCCTTTTCTTGAATGGTCTGTTCATAATATATTTGCCCCGGTTTTTCTCATTCTTCTCTGATTCATGTAACAGGATGACAGATGAAGCCATGTTGCTGTTTTGTTTGGTCTCAGCCCTGACTATCGGCGTCGAGCGAGTCCGGCGTGTTGTTCATCTGACTATGGTTCCAGCCCTGACTATCGAAGTTTTTGCCCTGTTGAAGTTGCATAGAAATATGAGAGAGTCCAGCGAGTCCAGGAGCTTGTGAAGTAGTACTATATTACACTTGTAGAGCTTGTAAAGTATTGTATTATACATGGCCCTTTGTAATGGCACGGATAGAGCTTGTATTATTTGATCTGGTTGCTCTTGTTTAAGTACTGTGTGTTTTTGTCTCTGCCAATCTAAATACTGCTTGAAATATGAAGAATATGAGTCTGATAGATGGGACCCACTTACCTGACAAATGGAAACCTGTTACCAGAACCTAACAATTGGGACACATCTGACTAGTGGACCCACTTATCTGACTAGTGGACCCTTCTTTTGGGAAAAAAAGAAAAACTAAATTCGTTTAGACAAAAAGGCCACAACCCAACAATAAAAAAGGCTGCAATGTTGGGCTTAGCCCATGAAGCTGATCAAAAATTGATAGAAAAAATACATTAAAAAGGCCGAATTGTTGGGCTAGGCCCATGTAGAAAATCGAATTGGACCGGGCTGAATCTTGTGCCACGTCAGATTGCCACGCTGGATGCCTACGTGGCCTGGGGAGGTTGCTAGTGACCAAAATGCCACAGTAGACGTATTTTGGTCATAAACGTCTTCGACCATTCCAGAAGAAAGGTCGCTATAGTCAGTTTATGACAGCCAGCTTTTGACCTTATGTTTTGGTCACAAAAAGGTCACACATGGAAATATGTGACCATTCAGTGACCAATAGTGGTGGTCACAAGTTGACATATTTCTTGTAGTGTTCGAAACCTAAGCAATACCAATCACAACTAGATGTAGGCTTTTACCTTCATCGAAGGGGCCGAACTAGTTTAAACTCTCTGTGTCCCCTTGTCCGGTTTAACCTCTTTAAGTTAACCCGTTGCGCGATGGCTCCACGACTAAGTCCTTTCACAAGGAGATCTGCCGTGAAAAACCCACGATAGTTGGTGCCCACCATGGGGCTATCGCACGATGGTTTCAAATTCTTGAAGGGCAACTTTGATGGAGAGTCGTCGCTGCAAGCTCAACATCGACAACGCAGGATGGGGTCCCGAGGCCGATTCAATTGAATATGGGTACCGGGTCCCCTTTGGTGGGATTCACGTCTTTATCGGCAAGATTGGCGAACCGGCCCCTGAGCCGGACACCTGCACCGACATCATCGAAACGGCTCAGCGTACAAGTTCGTCGCCGGTTCAGCCTATGATGAAGCATGTCTTCGTAGGTGCTATCCATGGAGCAGAATATGAGGACGGACCGGCGTCCGATGGAGAAACCATTGTCTGTTCTGACGACGAGTCTTTTGGAGAGACCGAATCGCTCTATCAGTTACAAGATGGCCGGATTGGTGGGGGATCCAAGGGCAACAGTATTCCGGACCCCCCTGATCTACCAAACCGGGCCGCTATCTTCATGGCCGGTACACAGTCGGCGCCTTACTCATCAACTGCTGCAGCAATGCTCTCCGGTTCAACAACAGCCATGCCGGCGGGGCCAGGAGGCTCTGCGCCGCCTCCGGCTCACGTCCTGTCTGACCTGTTCGAGGCTTTGGCAACGTTAATGGCTGCAGAGGTGGATGCAGCAGCCAGGGATTAGCACAACGCGGAGATTGCCAAGGTGAAGGATCAGATAGCCCAGGCTAAAGCGGACCTAGCGGCGGAGAACGCTAGGATGGCCACAGAACGGGCTGAATTGGAAGCACAGGCCTACCGGATTAGGCTGGATCAGAACGCTTCCGAAGAGGTCCTGTGAAAAAGGTACCGATCGCATCTCCCGTTGGGTTATGAGCCGCGAAATCTCTTCAACACACCAGGAGAAGGAGCTAGTCACCAGCTAGTACTGAACCGGGCGAATGCACCATCAACAAGAGCGCCGGTTCAACCGCGCACGATGGACCTACCTCGTCAGAACAATGTTGTGCCACAGTATGTACCAACACCTCCTGGGCATTATTCCAACCCGTTGGACAATATTGTAGCCGCCGCTTCACGCCTAGCAGCTCTCCCAACCGATGGCGAATCACCAGTCGCGATTGAGGCACGTCGAGCCAGAGATCTCCTTCAAACGGCGCTAAATCAGCAGCAGGCATATTCACACAGTCACGAGAGGATTCATTCCACTCCCCGTACGAGCAGGAGCTATAGTAGACATGTTGAGGATGAACCGGCCGTGTCAAGTAGTGCACGCCGCCGTAATTTGCCGCGAGGACACAACCCGGTAGGGGGAGGTACTAATGCACATGATGTTGTGGATCACGGCCGCGCGCGTCGGGAGGCCGAGCTAGCGGCTCGACACGGAGCGCGTCAACATATTCCGGTTTATCATACCTCTTTAGTAGAGCCAGATGTGGTATTCTGTTCCTTAGGGGTGCCATGTCTCACCCCCGCTTTGCTTAATGTGAGATTTCCCAAGGACTTCAAGGGACCTCGTAAGGTACCAAATTACACCGCCGATTTACAACCAGATGCATGGGTTGAAAGCTATGAGATGGCAATGGAGATGTTAGATGTGGATGAGGCAGTGTGGGCTAAATACTTCACCATGCTGTTGGAAGGAACAACTCGTACTTGGTTGAAGAGCTTACCAACTAACTCCGTCGAATCATGGGCCGAGTTGAAGCACCGGTTTATCCAGAACTTCAAAGATACTTGTAAGCAGCCCATGTCAATCGTGGATTTGGCTGCTTGTGTCCAAGAGGAGGGGGAGTCCACGACCCACTGGGTAAAGCGGGTCTCAGCGAATTTACATTCATTGGATCGTATCAATGCAGATACCGCAGTACTAACGTTGGAGGGCAATTGCTGTTTTCTGCCGCTCAAACAGAAGTTAGGGAGGCTCAAACGTCACTGGAATGATATGTCAACGCTCATGGCCGCTTTGCTTAAATACGCCGATTCAGATAGTACCAAGGACCCGGACTCAGAGGAGGACAAACCAGGGAAAGGGAAGATGAACGGCAATGCCAAGGGTCAGCAGCATAATCCGGCAGGCCATGGGAACAGTGGTAAGCACAAGGCCGACAACAGCTTGGACTTTGTTGCTAACACCAATGCTCAAGAGAATGGCCAGCGCCGTAAGGGCAAGCAGCCCTAGAGGGGCGGAGGTTCAGTCCCCAATTTGGAGTGCCTGTTAAATCAACCCTGTCCAAAGCATGGATCAAAGGAGGAGCCATCATCGCATCTTTGGAAGGACTGTTATATCATGCGAGATTTCAAGAACTCCAATATGTTCCAGTATGATAATGGCCCGCCCGGTGGTTCAGGAGGTGGTTTCCACGGGCCGGTTACGGAGGTGGCGGTTCCGGTTTAGGGTTTCAAGGCAACCAAACTGGACACATCAATCAAGGGCACCAAGGCAACCAGGGAGGTTAGAACCATCAGGGGAACCGGCAGCAGCAGCAGCAGTCGGGTTACCAGAGCAATCCCAAGCAGTTAAATAGTAGGCAATATCATGTCTTCACTACTAGTTTGTGTAAGCGTGATTAGAAGCTTCACAAGAGGGCAGTAAACTCTGTTGAACCAGCAATTCCTCAATATTTGCGTTGGTCTGAGCAACCCATTTTGTGGAGTAGAGAGGATCACCCGCCCCGGGTTGACAATCCGGGTCACTTGGCCCTGGTGGTGGCCCCTCAAGTTGGGGGGTACAAGTTCACCAAAGTGCTCATGGATGGGGGAAGTAGTATCAATATCCTATATTATGATACATTCCGCCGTATGGGGTTGACAGATAAGAATCTTAAACCTTCAAATACCGTTTTTCATGGTGTGGTGCCTGGTAAATCTGCATATCCAGTGGGCAAGATAGCCTTAGAGGTGGCTTTTGGAGATGACTATGATTCGAGGTCAGAAACATTGACTTTTGAGGTGGTAAAAATCAAAAGCCCGTGTCACACCCTGTTTGGGCGGCCGGCTTATGCTAAGTTCATGGCGAGGCCGTGTTATGTTTATCTACAGCTTAAAATGCCAGGTCATAAGGGGACTATCACAGTACATGGAAGCAGAAAGATCGCTTTGGAGTGTGAGGAAGGTGATGCGGCTTATGCTGAGTCGGTTTGTGCCACGGAGGAGTTGAAAATTCTATAAGGAGCAAGCTGATCCGGCAGATATGAGCTCTTTGAAAAAGACGACTACGGAACATGATCCGGGGTTGAAGTTCAAATCGGCTACAGACACTAAGATGATTGATTTTGTTCCTGGCGACTCATCCAAGCAATTCAGCATCAGTGCTAACCTGGATCCCAAATAGGAAAGCGCGCTCATTGAGTTCATCCATGAGAACCGGGACATCTTTGAGTGGAAACCTTCTGACATGCCAAGTGTACCGAGGGAACTGGCTGAGCACACACTTAACATTGATCCTAAGTTTAAACCGGTCCGGCAGTTTCTCCGCCGCTTCAATGAAGAAAGGCGTAAGGCTATCGGTGAAGAGGTAGCTCGGTTGTTGGTCGCAGGGTTTATCATGGAGGTCTTTCATCCAGAGTGGTTGGCTAATCCGGTGCTGGTTCTTAAGAAAAATGGCACTTGGCGTATGTGCGTGGATTACATAGATTTAAACAAGGTTTGCCCTGCAGACCCCTTTGCTCTCCCTCGCATTGATCAGATAATTGATGCTACGGCAGGTTGTGACCGTTTGTGTTTTCTGGATGCTTATTCTGGTTATCATCAGATCAAAATGGCGGTCAAGGACCAGGAGAAGACATCTTTCATAACTCCCTTTGGAGCCTTCTGCTATGTCTCCATGCCCTTTGGACTCAAGAGTGCTCAGGCAACTTATCAGCGCTGTGTTCAGAATTGCCTTCATAAGCAGATTGGGTGCAATGTTCATGCACATGTGGATGATATTGTGATAAAGTCCAGAAAGGAGGAAACATTGATAGATGATTTGAGAGAAACCTTTGACAACCTCTGGGTTTACAAGATGATGCTCAATCTGGAGAAGTGTGTTTTTGGTGTCCCGGCAGGCAAGCTCTTGGGTTTTCTGGTGTCAAACAGAGGCATTGAGGCTAATCTGGAAAAAAAATTAGCGATCACATCTTTGGCTAAACCGGCGTGTATCAATGATGTTCAATGTCTGGCCGGATTGATTACATCTTTGAGCGGTTTTATCAGTCGTCTCGGGGAGAAGGCCATCCCTTTATATCGATGCTCAAGAAAACAGATAACTTTGTCTCGAGCGAGGCAGCTGATAAAGCGTTCGAGGATCTGAAGAGGCAGTTAGCTGAACGGCCCGTGCTTGCAGCACCGATCGATAAGGAGCCGTTATTGCTATATGTGGCTGCTAATGCCCGAGTTGTTAGCGTGGCTATCGTGGTGGAGCGCAAGGAGGTTGGCAAGGAAT
Source organism: Triticum dicoccoides (assembly GCF_002162155.2). Classification (NCBI taxonomy): domain Eukaryota; kingdom Viridiplantae; phylum Streptophyta; class Magnoliopsida; order Poales; family Poaceae; genus Triticum; species Triticum dicoccoides. Next base: position 49,620,544 of record NC_041392.1, read on the forward strand.
ATCCGGTTCAACTGCAGGTTTATTATATCAGTGAGGTGCTCATTGAGTCAAAGCAGAGGTATCCACATTGGCAGAAACTTGTATATGGAGTGTTTATGGCAAGCCGGAAGCTTAAACACTATTTTCAGGGCCATCCCATCACAGTGGTCAGTTCAACCCCTTTGGGAGATATCATTCAAAACAGAGAAGCAACTGGCCGGATTGCCAAGTGGGCTATCGAGCAATCAAATCACAGGCACTCATGGACTTCATCAATGATTGGACGGAGTTACAGGAACCAAAAGAGAAACCAGATAATACGTATTGGACTATTCATTTTGATGGATCCAGGCAATTGGAGGGCTCGGGGGCGGGAGTCATACTAACTTCCCCACGAGGTGACAAGTTTTTTTATGTCCTCCGTTTAATGTTCCCTTGTACTAACAATGCAGCTGAATATGAGGCTTTGCTCCACGGTCTTCAGATGGCTAAGGAGATGAACTTAAGCCGGGTTAAGTGCTTCGGCGATTTAGATCTGGTGGCTTAACAGGTGTCTGGCACTTGGGATTCTAAAGACCCACTCATGGCTACATATCGGCGAGAGGTGGATACAGTGGCTGTCACTTCAAGGGTTATCAGGTGGACCATATAGACCGAAGAAAGAATGAAGCGGCAGATGCTTTAAGTCATCTTGGTTCTCAGCGTAAATCGGTTCCACCAAATGTCTTTCTTGACGTATTGCATAATTCGTCAGTCAAGGTACCAACAGAAGAAGAGTTGGCTATTCCTGATCCGGAGGCTCTATTAGTGGCAGCTTTGCACGTCATACCGGATTGGACAATCCCATATCTGGCTTACATGAACCGGGGCGAGTTACCATACGATGAAACGTTGGCTTGACAGATAATCCGGTGTTCCAAGTCCATGACCATACTTAACGAGGAGTTACATCGTTACAGCGTTTCAGGAGCAATTCAGCGTTGTGTTTCTCCTCAAGAGGGTTGTGAGATTTTGCGAGAAATCCATGAAGGGGATTGCGGTCTGAAGGAAATATGCCATAGAGGCAATAATAGAGTTATTATTTATTTTCTTATATCAAGATAAATGTTTATTATTCATGCTAGAATTGTATTAACCGGAAACATAATACCTGTGTGAATACATAGACAAACAGAGTGTCACTAGTAGGCCTCTACTTGACTAGCTCATTGATCAAAGATGGTTATGTTTCCTAACCATAGACATGAGTTGTCATTTGATTAACGGGATCACATCATTAGGAGAATGATGTGATTGACTTGACCCATTCCATTAGCATAGCACTTGATCGTTTAGTTTGTTGCTATTGCTTTCTTCACGACTTATACATGTTCCTATGACTATGAGATTATGCAACTCCCGTTTACTAGAGGAACACTTTGTGTGCTACCAAACGTCACAACGTAACTGGGTGATTATAAAGGTGCTCTACAGGTGTCTCCGAAGGTACTTGTTGGCTTGGCGTATTTCGAGATTAGGATTTGTCACTCCGATTGTCGGAGAGGTATCTCTGGGAGCTCTCGGTAATGCACATAACTTAAGCCTAGCAAGCATTGCAACTAATGAGTTAGTTGCGGGATGATGTATTACGGAATGAGTAAAGAGACTTGCCGGTAACGAGATTGAACTAGGTATTGAGATACCGACGATCGAATCTCGGGCAAGTAACATACCGATGACAAAGGGAACAATGTTGTTGTTATGCGGTCTGACCGATAAAGATCTTCGTAGAATATGTAGGAGCCAATATGAGCATCCAGGTTTCGCTATTTGTTATTGATCAAAGACGTGTCTCGGTCATGTCTACATAGTTCTCGAACCCGTAGGGTCCGCACGCTTAAAGTCCAGTGACGATCGTAATTAGAGTTTTTGTGTTTTGATGTACCGAAGGTTGTTCGAAGCGCCGGATGTGATCACGGACATGACGAGGAGTCTCGAAATGGTCGATACATAAAGATTGATATATTGGAAGCCTATATTTGGATATCAGAATCGTTCCGGGTGAAATCGGGATTTTACCGGAGTACTGGGGGGTTACCGGAACCCCCCCGGGGGGGTTAATTGGCCTACATGGGCCCTAAGGGAGAAGAGGAGGGCTGACCAGGGCAGGCCGCGCGCCCCCTCCCCCCCTAGTCCGAATATTACAAGCTAGGAAGGGGGGGCGGCGCCCCCCTTTCCACTTTCCCCCTTCCCCTTTCCTTCTTCAACAAGGCAAGAGGGGGGGGGGGAGTCCTACTCCCGGTGGGAGTAGGACTCCTCCAGGCGCATCCCTAGGGGCCGGCCGCACCTCCCCCCTCCCTCCTTTATATACGGGGGCACCCCATGACACACAAGTTGATCTTCGTGATCATTCCTTAGCCGTGTGCGGTGCCCCCTTCCACCATATTCCACCTCGGTCATATCGTAGTGGTGCTTAGGCGAAGCCCTGTGTCGGTAGAACATCATCACCGTCATCGCGCCATCGTGCTGACGAAACTCTCCCTCAACACTTGGCTGGATCGGAGCTCGAGGGACGTCACCGAGTTGAACGTGTGCAGAACTCGGAGGTGCCGTACGTTCGGTACTTGGATCGGTCGGATCAGGAAGACGTACGACTACTTCCTCTATGTTGTGTCAACGCTTCCATTGCCGGTCTACGAGGGTACGTAGACAACACTCTCCCCTCTCGTTGCTATGCATCACCATGATCTTGCGTGTGCGTAGGAATTTTTTTGAAATTACTATGTTCCCCAACAGTGGCATCCGAGCCAGGTTTTATGCGTTGATGTTATATGCACGAGTAGAACACAAGTGAGTTGTGGGCGATATAAGCCATATTGCTTACCAGCATGTCAGACTTTGGTTCGGCGGTATTGTTGGATGAAGCGGCCCGGACCGACATTACGCGTACGCTTACGCGAGACTGGTTTTACCGCTGTGCTATGCACACAGGTGACTAGCGGGTGTCAGTTTCTCCAACTTTAGTTGAATGGAGTGTGGCTACGCCCGGTCCTTGAGAAGGTTAAAACAACACTAACTTGACAAACTATCATTGTGGTTTTGATGCGTAGGTAAGAACAGTTCTTGCTCAGCCCGTAGCAGCCACGTAAAACTTGCAACAACAAAAGTAGAGTACGTCTAACTTGTTTTTGCAGGGCATGTTGTGATGTGATATGGTCAAGACGTGATGAGATATAAGTTGTTGTATAAGATGATCATGTTTTGTTGAAGTTATTGGCAACTGGCAGAAGCCTTATGGTTGTCTCTTTATTGCATAAGATGCAAGAGCCAAATAATTGCTTTACTTTATCGCTATGCGATAGCAATAGTTGCAAGAGCAATAGTTGGCGAGACGACCATGTGACGACACATTGATGTAGATCAAGATGATGGAGATCATGGTGTAATGCCGGTGACGGTGGAAATCATGACGATGCTTTGGAGATGGAGATCAAAGGCACAAGATGATGATGGCCATATCATGTCACATATTTTGATTGCATGTGATGTTTATCTTTTATACATCTTATTTTGCTTAGTTCGGTGGTAGCATTATAAGATAATCTCTCACTAAATTTCAAGATAAAAGTGTTCTCCCTTAGTATGCACCATTGCCAAAGTTCGTCATGCCTAGACACCACGTGATGATCAGGTGTGATAAGCTCTACGTCCATCTACAACGGGTGCAAGCCAGTTTTGCACACGCAGAATACTCAGGTTAAACTTGACGAGCCTAGCATATGCAGATATGGCCTCGGAACACTGAGACCGAAAGGTCGAGCGTGAATCATATAGTAGATATGATCAACATAATGATGTTCACCATTGAAAGCTACTCCATTTCACGTGATGATCGGTTATGGTTTAGTTGATTTGGATCACATGATCACTTACATGATTAGAGGGATGTCTATCTAAGTGGAAGTTCTTAAGTAATATGATTAATTGAACTTTAATTTATCATGAACTTAGTCCTGGTAGTATTAGCATATCTATGTTGTAGATCAATAGCTCGCGTTTAGCTCCCCTGTTTTATTTTTGATATGTTCCTAGAGAAAACTAAGTTGAAAGATGTTAGTAGCAATGATGTGGATTGGATCCGTGATCTGAGGTTTATCCTCATTGCTGCACAGAATAATTATGTCCTTAATGCACCGCTAGGTGACAGACCTATTGCAGGAGCAGATGCATACGTCATGAACGTTTGGCTAGCTCAATATGATGACTACTTGATAGTTTAGTGCACCATGCTTAACAGCTTAGAATTGGGACTTAAAAGGCGTTTTGAACGTCATGGATCATATGGATGTCCCAGGAGTTGAAGTTAATATTTCAAGCAAATACCCGAGTTGAGAGATATTAAGTCTCCAACAAGTTCTACAACTAAAAGATGGAGGAGAATAGCTCAAGCAGTGAGCATGTGTTCAGATTATCTGGGTACTACAATCACTTGAATTAAGTGGGAGTTAATCTTCCAGATAAAATAGTGATTGACAGAATTCCATAGTCACCATCACCAAGTTAGTAGAACTTCATGATGAACTATAGTATGCAAGGGATGATGAAAACGATTCCCGAGCTTTTCATGATGATGAAATCGATGAAGGTAGAAATCAAGAAAGAGCATCAAGTGTTGATGATTAACAAGACCACTAGTTTCAAGAAAATGGCAAAGGGAAAGAAAGGGAACTTCAAGAAGAACGGCAAGCAAGTTGCTGCTCAAGTGAAGAAGCCCAAGTCTGGTCCTAATCCTGAGACTAAGTGCTTCTACTACAAAGGGACTGGTCACTGGAAGCGGAAATGCCCCAAGTATTTGGCGGATAAGAAGGATGGCAAAGTGAACAAAGGTATATTTGATATACAGATTATTGATGTGTATTTTACTAGTGTTTGTAGCAACCCCTCGGTATTTGATACTGGTTCAGTTCCTAAGAGTAGTAACTCGAAACGGGAGATGCAGAATGAATAGAGACTAGTTAAGGGTGAAGTGACCATGTGTGTTGGAAGTGGTTCCAAGATCGATATGATCATCATCGCACACTCCCTATACTTTCGGGATTAGTGTTGAACCTAAATAAGTTTTATTTGGTGTTTTCATTGAGCATGAATATGATTTGATCATGTTTATTGCAATACGGTTATTCATTTAAGTAAGAGAATAAATTGTTGTTCTGTTTACATAAATAAAACCTTCTATGGTCATACACCCAATGAAAATGGTTTGTTGGATATCGATTGTGGTGATACACATTCTCATAATATTGAAGCCAAAAGATGCAAAGTTAATAATGATAGTGCAACTTATTTGTGGCACTGCCGTTTAGGTCATATTGGTGTAAAGCGCATGAAGAAAATCCATGCCGATGGGATTTTGGAATCACTTGATTATGAATCAGTTGATGCTTGCGAACCGTGCCTCATGGGCAAGATGACTAAGACTCCGTTCTCCGGAACAGTGGAGCAAGCAACTGACTTATTGGAAATAATACATACTGATGTATGCAGTCCGATGAATGTTGAGGCTCGCGGCGGGTATCGTTATTTTATGACCTTCACGGATGATTTGAGCAGATATGGGTATATCTACTTGATGAAACATAAGTCTGAAACATTTGAAAAGTTCAAAAACTTCAGAGTGAAGTGGAAATCATCATGACAAGAAAATAAAGTTTCTACGATCTGATCGCAGAGACAAATATTTGAGTTACGAGTTTGGTCTTCAATTAAAACAATGTGGAATTGTTTCACAAAATCGTGCCACCTGGAACACCACAGCGTAATGGTGTGTCCGAACGTCGTAATTGTACTTTATTAGATATGGTGCAATCTATGATGTCTCTTACTGATTTACCCCTATCGTTTTGGGGTTATGCTTTAGAGACGGCTACATTCACGTTAAATAGAGCACCATCGAAATCCGTTGAGACGACGCCTTATGAACTGTGGTTTGGCAAGAAACTGAAGTTGTCGTTTCTGAAAGTTTGGGGCTGCGATGCTTATGTGAAAAAGCTTCAACCTGATAAGCTCGAACCCAAATCGGAGAAATGTGTCTTCATAGGATACCCAAAGGAGACTGTTGGGTACACCTTCTATCACAGATCCGAAGGCAAGACATTCGTTGCTAAGAATGGATCCTTTCTAGAGAAGGAGTTTCTCTCGAAAGAAGTGAGTGGGAGGAAAGTAGAACTTGATGAGGTAACTGTACCTGCTCCCTTATTGGAAAGTAGTACATCACAGAAACCGATTTCTGTGACACCTACACCAATTAGTGAGGAAGCTAATGATAATGATCATGAAACTTCAGATCAAGTTACTACCGAACCTCGTAGACCAACCAGAGTAAGATCCGCACCAGAGTGGTACGGTAAACCTGTACTGGAAGTCATGCTGCTAGATCATGATGAACCTACGAACTATGAAGAAGCGATGGTGAGCCCACATTCCGCAAAATGGCTAGAAGCCATGAAATCTGAGATGGGATCCATGTATGAGAACAAAGTGTGGACTTTGGTTGACTTGCCTGTTAATCGGCAAGCAATTGAGAATAAATGGATCTTCAAGGAGAAGACTGACGCTGACGGTAATGTTACTATCTACAAAGCTCGACTTGTTGCGAAAGGTTTTTGACAAGTTCAAGGGATTGACTACGATGAGACCTTCTCACCCGTAGCGATGCTTAAGTCTATCCGAATCATGTTAGCAATTGCCGCATTTTATGATTATGAAATTTGGCAGATGGATGTCAAAACTGCATTCCTGAATGGATTTCTGGAAGAAGTGTTGTATATGATGCAACCGAAAGGTTTTGTCGATCCAAAGGGAGCTAACAAAGTGTGCAAGCTCCAGCGATCCATTTATGGACTGGTGCAAGCCTCTCGGAGATGGAATAAACGCTTTGATAGTGTGATCAAGGCATTTGGTTTTGTACAGACTTTTGGAGAAGCTTGTATTTACAAGAAAGTGAGTGGGAGCTCTGTAGCATTTCTGATATTATATGTGGATGACATATTACTAATTGGAAATGATATAGAATTTCTGAATAGCATAAAGGGATAATTGAATAAGAGTTTTTCAATGAAAGACCTCGGTGAAGCTGCTTACATATTGAGGATCAAGATCTATAGAGATAGATCAAGACACTTGATAAGTTTTTCAATGAGTACATACCTTGACAAGATTTTGAAGTATTTCAAAATGGAATAGTCAAAGAAGGAGTTCTTGCCTGTGTTACAAGGTGTGAAGTTGAGTAAGACTCAAAACCCGACCTCGGTAGAAGATAGAGAGAGAATGAAAGTCATTCCCTATGCCTCAGCCGTAGGTTCTATAAAGTATACCATGCTGTGTACCAGACCTATTGTATACCCTGCCCTAAGTTTGGCAAAGGAGTACAATAGTGATCTAGGAGTAGATCACTGGACATTGGTCAAAATTATCCTTAGTGGAATAAGGATATGTTTCTCAATTATGGAAGTGACAAAAGGTTTGTCGTAAAGGGTTACATCGATGCAAATTATGACACTGATCCAGATGACTCTAAATCTCAATCTGGATACATATTGAAAGTGGGAGCAATTAGCTAGAGTAGCTCTGTGCGGAGCATTGTTGACATAGAAATTTGCAAAATACTTACAGATCTGAATGTGGCAGACCCGTTGACTAAACTTCTCTCACAAGCAAAACATGATCACACCTCAGTACTCTTTGGGTGTTAATCACATAGCGACATGAACTAGATTATTGACTCTAGTAAACCCTTTGGGTGTTGGTCACATGTCGATGTGAACTATGGGTGTTAATCACATGGTGATGTGAACTATTGGTATTAAATCACATGGCGATGTGAACTATATTATTGACTCTAGTGCAAGTGGGACACTCAAGGAAATATGCCCTAGAGGTAATAATAAAGTTATTATTTATTTCCTTATATCATGATAAATGTTTATTATTCATGCTAGAATTGTATTAACTGGAAACATAATACATGTGTGAATACATAGACAAACAGAGTGTCACTAGTATGCCTCTACTTGAGTAGCTCGTTGATCAAATATGGTTATGTTTCCTAACCATAGACATGAGTTGTCATTTGATTAACGGGATCACATCATTAGGAGAATGATGTGATTGACTTGACCCATTCCATTAGCATAGCACTTGATCGTTTAGTTTGTTGCTATTGCTTTCTTCATGACTTATACATGTTCCTATGACTATGAGATTATGCAACTCCTATTTACCAGAGGAACACTTTGTGTGCTACCAAACGTCAAAACGTAACTGGGTGATTATAAAGGAGCTCTACAGGTGTCTCCGAAGGTACTTGTTGGGTTGGCATATTTTGAGATTAGGATTTGTCACTCCAATTGTCGGAGAGGTATCTCTGGGCCCTCTCGGTAATGCACATCACTTAAGCCTAGCAAGCATTGCAACTAATGAGTTAGTTGCGGTATGATGTATTATGCAACGAGTAAAGAGACTTGCTGGTAACGAGATTGAACTAGGTATTGAGATACCGACGATCGAATCTCGGGCAAGTAACATACCGATGACAAAGGGAACAACGTATGCTGTTATGCGGTCTGACCGATAAAGATCTTCGTAGAATATGTAGGAGACAATATGAGCATCCAGGTTCTGCTATTGGTTATTGACCGGAGACGTGTCTCGGTCATGTCTACATAGTTCTCGAACCCGTAGGGTCCGCACGCTTAAAGTTCAGCGATGATCGTAATTAGGGTTTTTGTGTTTTCATGTACCGAAGGTTGTTCGGAGTCCCGGATGTGATCACGGACATGACGAGGAGTCTTGAAATGGTCGAGACATAAAGATTGATATATTGGAAGCCTATATTTGGATATCGGAATCATTCCGGGTGAAATCGGGATTTTACCGGAGTACCGGGGGGTTACCGGAACCCCCCCGGGGGTTAATGGGCCTACATGGGCCCTAAGGGAGAAGAGGAGGGCCGGCCAGGGCAGGTCGCGCGCCCCCTCCCCCTAGTCCGAATAGGACAAGGAAGGGGGGCGGCGCCCCCCTTTCCTCTTTCCCCCTTCCCCTTTCCTTGTCCAACAAGGCAAGAGGGGGGAGTCCTACTCCCGGTGGGAGTAGGACTCCTCCAGGCGCACCCCTAGGGGCCGGCCGCACCTCCCCCTCCCTCCTTTATATACGGGGGCAAGGGGGCACCCCATGACACACAAGTTGATCTTCGTGATCGTTCCATAGCCGTGTGCGGTGCCCCCTTCCACAATATCCCACCTCGGTCATATCGTAGCGGTGCTTAGGCGAAGCCCTGTGTCGGTAGAACATCATCACCGTCATCACGACGTCTTGCTGACGAAACTCTCCTCAACACTCGGCTAGATCGGAGCTCGAGGGATGTCACCGAGTTGAACGTGTGCAGAACTCGGAGGTGCCATACGTTCGGTACTTGGATCAGTCGGATTGGGAAGACGTATGACTACTTCCTCTATGTTGTGTCAACGCTTCCGTTGCCGGTCTACGAGCGTACGTAGACAACACTCTCCCCTCTCGTTGCTATGCATCACCATGATCTTGCATGTGCATAGGAATTTTTTTGAAATTACTACGTTCCCCAACACGGTCATCATGCTGGTTCAAAGTCTTTGGTTGCTAAGGCTTTTCGCCACGGTTTTTACTGGTTAACAGCACATGCCGATGTAGAGGATTTGGTCAAAAGATGTGACGGCTGTCAAAAATTTGCACGTCATGCTCACGTTCCGGCTCAGGAGTTGAGGATGATTCCAATAACTTGGCCATTTGCGACTTGGGGGCTTTATGTGGTTGGACCCTTCAAGCGATCCAAGGACAAAAAACCCACTTATTAGTGGCAGTTGATAAATTCACCAAATGGGTGGAAGCAGAGCCAGTCAGGAAGTGTGATGCGGCCACGGTGGTTCAATTCATCAAAAAGGTGATATTCCGGTTTGGTTTTCCACACAACATTATAACTGATAATGGTACTAATCTGTCAAAGGGAGAGATGGTGGAATTTTGCCAACGTGAGCACATCCGGCTTGATATAGCATCCGTGGCTCACCCCCAGTCTAATGGTCAAGCGGAAAGGGCAAATCAATACATTTTGAGAGGTATTAAACCCCGGCTTATGGTTCCTTTGAAACGGACACCGGGTTGTTGGGTGGAGGAATTACCTTCTGTGTTATGGAGCATCAAGACCACACCTAACAGGTCGACAGGATACACACCTTTCTTCATGGTTTATGGAGCGGAGGTGGTTCTCCCTAGTGACATCCGTCACGATTCGCCCCAGGTGGCAGCTTATGTTGAAGAGGATAATGAGACAGCATGTCAAGACTCTCTGGACCTGTTGGATGAAGAACGTGACCTCGTAGCAGCACATTCAATGATTTAGCAACAGGATCTCCGACGATATCATAGCCGTCGGGTTAAGACCAGAACCTTTCAAGAGGGCGATTTAGTGCTCCGGCTCATTCAGGATCAAACGGATATGCACAAGTTATCTCCACCTTGGGAAGGACCTTTTGTGGTCAGCAAGAATCTGCACAACGGGTCATACTAGCTCATTGATGTTCGAGAGCACCAAGACTCACGTAAATCAGAGGAGGAGACCAAGCGGCCGTGGAACATAGCTCTTCTTTGGCCTTATTATACTTGAGCCATAAAGCTCTTCATATGTACATATTTATGACAATGTATATATTATATAAGAAACCGGAGCCTCCATTCAAGCAGGGTATCTGTTCTTTTTACATCATGTGTGTGCTCACAAGAGTTTATGGACCAAGCGGAGTGTTTTTTTAATCCGGTCTCTGCAGCCACACGGATATAAAGAAAGTCACTAGGGGGCTTGGTTATATCTGAACGATAGCTACACCTTTTGATTGGTTTAAAACCATGAAGGGGTATCACTAGGGGGCTTGGTTGTTATCACACCATAGCTACACCTCTTGATAGGCGTTTAAGCCACAAAGGAAAATATGTGGGGCCAAAGAGAGTGTTGCACAAAGCACAAACTCAAACATGGGATCCCACTGAGTTACTTGGGGGCTCTTTTTTGCAAAGCAACAAAGAGTTTGAAAGGACCCTTTTAATTGGCTATCAAGCCACGTCTTGGAAGACTGGTTTATTCACCTAAAAACCTGGGTTAACCTGCCTTCATCAAGTAAGCCACTCCTGTCCAGGTAATCTTGGTATGACCCGCCGAACGTTTGACAAGTCAATCTTTTACAGACCCTGAACTTGTCAAAGTTAAAACGACGATTGGTTAATTGGAGGCCCATCTTAAAAGGCTTTGTTAAATGGTTTAACTCAGAGGCTTGGCAGCCCATGAAAAGCCTCGATTTGGAGCCGGCAGCTCGTAAAAAGCCTTGCATATTTACTTTTTGAGTCTTATTTGTTGAAGATTTTTTTTACTTTTTAAAAGTTCATAAATGTCTTCTGATAAACCGGTGTCCTTGACCCAGCTTGCCTTTCAACTACAAGTTGTTAGTGCATGATCAGTTATAAACCGGTGTTCATTGTCCCGGTCTGGTTTGACTAAATCACCAGTGCTATAAAGAAAACCCGGTGATTGTTATATCCCGGTACGGTTTATTATCACAATCCGGCATTATAAGGATGGAGTTACTATCACTCCAGATTGGTGTTAGCACCTTTACCAAAACAGTTGGTCAACCAACAAGGTATGTTGCACATAGTACTTTTTATACAACAACTTTCATCATTCATCTAAGTATTGTATATATGTTGAGCATCATAACCCGTCCAGTGGTAAACCACTAGGAAACTTTGCAAGTTTTTGTATTCAGGAACGAAACTATTCCTAAGCTATGCATAAATATATCCCAAAAGGTGGAACAAGTTGTCACGAGGTATTACAAAACATGCTCGATGGCATGGCAGATAACGGAGTTTTGGCTATCCTATTACAAGAAGCTTTCAAAGTGGCTCCAATTGCATAATTTTTCTTCAAAGTATCGGCACACAGTAGCCAGTAAACACGTGACCGGTTCAAGACGCTTCGTCTGGACGGTTTGATGGTTGAGGGTCAGTTGGTGTGGGCACTTCTTCATCCCTCCCCAGACGCTGGAAATCAACCGTCGACCAATCGATTCCAGTTAAATCTTGAAACACTACCTCTTCATGGATAAGATTGGATGGATTAATATCAGGAGCATAAGTGTGCTTACGAATCGGAGGCACAAGTTCTTCAACTTCTTGGATTTCGGCAGCCTGTCTTTTCCCTTCAGCATCATAAGCCGGTTGAAAATGGGACAAGTCTGTGTCTTTGGCCAGCTTGCTGGCTATTGGCCGCATCTCTTTGGTCAGCCGCCTGAGATCATCATTGTCGAAGTCTGAACAGTCCTCCTTCACGCCTGGGTATCCTTTAATGATGTCCTCTGCTTCAAGGTCTGGAATCCAGGCTTTGGCTCAAATAAGTGCGGTTAAAGCTCCTGCTCTGGCAGCTGCCTTCTTCAATTTGACAATCCGGGCTAGTAACATGGCCAGCTTCTCAAGTGTTTCTTTTATCAGAGTTGGTGCCGGTTTGTTGTAAGCCGCCGTGCAAATAGCCCGCTGAGACCCAGAGTATAACTGTTCAATCAAAGTATACGCTGCTTTGAGCTTCATCTGCATGTCTGTACCAAGATGAGCAATCCGAGTGCCTGCCAAGGGTTTATGTCAATATTCTGGTCAATGATAAGGTTCATTGAATTGCGCTAAGCACATAAGGAGATACTTACCAAATATAGCAGAAGTCATAGCGTTGATTTGCCGTTTCAAACCAGCTAGTTCATCTACAATTGGTTTCAGGGCTGCCTCGGCGTCTTCAGCTCTTTTGGTTAAACCGGATTTTTCAGTTTCCCAGTCAGCATGATCTTTGTTGAAAGATTCTTTCAGCTTTTCCATTACGGCCAGGGCTTGGGTCAGCTCCTCTTTGGCTTTTGCAGCTTCTGCTTGTTGTGACTTCACATTCTCTTGCAAGTCAGAGTTTCGGGCATCTCTATTCCTCAGTTCAGCCTGCAACATTGAAGGTATATTAAACAACAAGATATATATACGTACTAAGTACAAAGCATATAACAAGTTATGCACTTCATACTTGGGGGCTAATGCCTACTTGCTCTAAAGTACTACATTTTATACAAGTCTCCAGAACAATGCAAGCATTATCATGGACACTTGGGGGCTAATGTACATCTGTTCTAAAATGGATGCATGGATTAAAACCTGGATTAACTTGCCAAGTTAAACCGGCCTTTGGGGGCTACGCTGCAGAAAGCTATCTAATTACTAAAAGATGAGTCTTGGTTTTTATTAAGAGACCTGACATTTGGAGGATCAATGACGAGAAACTTAAAGTGCTACAAAGACCCGATTTATGATTAACATCATAAAAACGGCCCTTGGGGGCTCCTTGGGCTAGTATTTCAACTTTGAATCAACGAACAAAGGGAGATGAAAATACCTCATATCGCTCCTTCATCAAATTGACCAAACCGGCTTCATAGTGCCGGTTTGAGTGAAGACGGTTCAAGAAGCCAGAGTGAAGTTCTTTGGCGTTGAGATGAGCATAATTTGATAAATCACTACTCCAGTTGCCTTTTTCCCTAGCAGCCTGCTCTTCTTTGGCACTATGTTGAGCCAAGATTACGGGATGGCTAGGAGAGCTGTGGCCCATTCTAGTAATGATAACATCGTGTCCTTGTCCTTCAGTTTTTTTGGCTGGTCATAATGGAGTCTCAGCATCTCTCACCGGACTAGCCTGGTTTGGCTCTGCCGGTTCAGTGTTAGGTGCGGCAGGCTCAGCGTCTGTTGGTTCATTAGTGTTTTGGCCTTGAAGGGGTGGGTCGTTAGAGGCGGCTTCAGGATGAGGGCCCTCTGGTTCACAAGTCTGGTCCGGATGACCTCTTGGTTCTTCTTCAAAAGTGTCTGGGTCTTCGGGTGGATTGTTGACCCGAGCTTTCTTGTTGGGTCTGGCTTTGGCTCTGCAAACAAAATTAAAGAGAGGGTTAACATTTTATTCCAGATTTACAACATATTGAGATGAAAGGTTACAAAGCTTACCCAGCCACAGTTTTCAGAGGGGGGAGTAGAGTTGCTGTCGATTCACCAGAGGATGAGGGAGGTGTCACCTGATAATTTCAATCAGACAGATTAAGAGGTTGTTTGAAATAACCTGCCTTGGGATAAGAATTGTCAGGAGTAGGAGAGACCTCAGACCGGTGCTTCTGAACTGGGGTGTCAGGTAAACCAGTTGAAGTAACCTGTTGGCCACTGTGCCGGGTTGTCTAGCGAGCTTCATGCTGCTCAGTCTTCAAAATAAATGTTGGATCCAAATGAGCAAGAGGATGAGAAAAGGTTACTTTCCGGACTGCTTGACGGTTTTTTTTGTGTTGGCTTAGAGTCTGAACCGGAGGAAAGGGTAATTACCTCAACATCATCAGCTTGCCTGCCTTCTGCGTCCTCCTGAGGAAGATCATTATTAATGAGATGCATGAAAAGGGAGCCAAGTGAGTCAAGTTCTACCTCAACTTCCGGATCATCAGCATCATCATCAAGTTCCATGTTGATCCGGTCAGCCGTCTTCTGTTTTGACGTCCGTTTGACGACTTTGGTTTTGGGGCCAAATGGTTTGACCGCTTTATCCCCGGTTGGCTTTACTGCTTTTTCTACGATTTTCCGTTTCCAGAAGGGATCATCACCCTATACATACATATACATAAGAAGGATTAAAAGTTGCACAAATTAAAAGATATCAATGATGAAAAGGAAGAATAGTGCTTACAGCAGGCGGTTTGTTCTTGGTATAGAAGGGATTCAAGCCGGTTTGACTACAGAATAGTTCCAATTCATTCAAAATTTTCTTTACACTTTCAGTGACTCCTTCATTAGTCACTTGAATGTTGCAATGGCGTTGAGGGTCTTCAACCTCACCAGTGTAGTCACACATTAAACCAGGACGCCGGCTTAGCGGCAAGATGCTCCAAGATATCCAACAGCGCACGAAATCAACACCTGTTAAACCCTTGGCTATATAAGCCCGGAGTTTGGTGAGTAGAGGGGCATATTTCGCCCTTTTTGTGTAAATTAAGCGTTGCGGCATCGGATGGGTGTTGGAAAGCCGGTGATCACGAAAGCCTGGGAGGGGGTTCTCATCTTCAGGAGAAGTGTCTCTGCAGTAAAACCAAGTCGGGTTCCATTCCTTTGGGTGGCTGTGCAGTTTGGCATGAGGAAATTCAACTTCTTTCCGCTTCTGAATTGAGACACCACCAAGTTCAGTTTGGGGCCATTTACAAATTATGTGCGCCGGTTTAGGTGAAAGAAGTCCCGGAACAGCTCCGCAGTTGGATCTTCCTGTAAGTACACTTCACAGAAGACCTGGAAGTTGCATAGATTGGATACTGAGTTGGGCCCGATGTCTTGAGGATGGAGTTGGAAATTGGCAAGCACATCTCGGTAAAACTTTGACCCTGGCGGTTTGAAGCCACGGCCTATGTGGTCGACATAGACCACCACCTCACCCTGCCTCGGGGTCGGAGGATTTTCTGCTCCTGTAACTCGCCATTTAATCTCAGTCTTCTTAGGCAAGGTACCAATGCTAACCATATCGTTCAATTGTTCCACGGTGACCCGGGAACGAGCCCAGTTGCAAGCGGTAAATTTCTTGGCCATTATAGAGCAAAAAAGCCGTGGAAGAAACGCCGGTTTACAGATCATTCAGGATGACACACAAGATGTAATGGTATAAACATATACTGGTACATAAGATTGCGTAAACCGGAGGCTGATATAATAATGAAGGACAACATTATATCAAGGATATAAACATATCGTTAAACCGGAGTTGGCAATTCCATACAAGAATTTATTAAATACAGGTTATAAGGGGAAGTACATTGGCGGTTCAACAAGGGGACTAATGGTGTATACCTGATTGTCATTCTTGCAAAGTTAAACCGCCTATATTGGATTGAGATCTAAAAATACCTAAGTAAGGGGAAACAGATTTCACAAAGTTATATGAAAATTTTGGATCTAAGGTATGACAGAAACTAGAAAATATTCAGGTTCAAGCTTCAGGTATTTAAACAGTTCAACAGATTCAGATAAGTTGGTCTTGATATAAAGAGAGAGTCTAATGAGGAGAATATGATTACGCCTACGGTCGCACAAGGATAATAGGTCCAACCTAGCCTGGGATGCTACAGAGAAGAAAAGAGAAGAACAACACTGAGTTTTTCGATGAACTCCGACGAGCAGTGAAACCCTAAAAACAAGATCTAGGGTGGAAGGAAAAAAGGGTTACTAGTATCACAGGAACGGCGGAGAGATGCCGCAGTATTCTGATACGTTCAGGGTGATGCAGCGGCCGGAGTCAGAGCAGAGGCGACAGTCGACGGTGGCGGTGGAGCTCTGGAGGATGAGCAGCGCAAGGAAGACGACGCGAAGAGGCACGAGGGGGGAAAAGTGAAAATGACTCCCCGATCTTATTTATAAAGGCAAGGGATAGGTGTCAGGCGCGAAAATCGAGGAGCCAAAAACTTGGAAGTGAGGCGGAGCTGTCGCCTCGATTGTCGAAGAACCATTAATGAAGATGACATCACGACGGTTTACCACGATCTGAGAAGATGATGTCACGGCGGTTTACCAAACTATGAGAAGATGTGGAAGACGAAGTTTTTACTAAGGATTGACATGAAACCTATTCAAATCAATCTGGGGCCTAATGTTGGGGATATTATTACTGGACGTAAACCGGCCAGGAGTAGCCGGATTAACTTTATGAACATTAGAAGCCCATTAAGATGTGAATATGATGGCGCTTTATGAAGGCCCAAGGCCCAGAAGTGAGTTAAGGCCTGTAGATGTAAACTGGCTTAATCATGTAACTTGCTTTGTAAGATAGGGAGTGTAGAGACCAAACCAGAAACGTTTATGATCCAGCTTCGGGACTCTGTAAACCGACGGGCGCCACCCATGTATATAAGGGGACGACCCGGCAGCGGTTCAGGGGACAGACAACAACTCGAGAGCCAGACAAAGCGGATTCGCTCCCTGGCCTTCGAAACCTAAGCAATACAAAACACAATTAGACGTAGGCTTTTACCTTCATCGAAGGGGCCGAACTAGTATAAACTCTCCGTGTCCCCTTGTCCGGTTTAACCCCTTTAAGTTAACCCATTGCGATGGCTCCATGACTAAGTCCTTTCACAAGGACATCTGCTGTGACAAACCCACGACACAACCCCTAGTGGCGTCGGGGATGACACCACTGATGGTGCCGCCGAGGATGCCACCACTGATGATGGCAGCGCATGCACAGGTGGCAGCCAACCGAAGAGGCAATGGAAGGACCGGCACCCGAACATGCTCCACACCGTCAAGGAGGAATTTACTCAAGTGAACTCCGACGGGCATCCAACGGCGCCCAAATAATTAGTCAAGGAGTACTCGCTTCAGCTCGGGTGTATTCTCTGGAGCACCGTCTCGATGAACACCGAGAACCTAAGGCATAAGGACCGAGGGAATTTGCGCAACCTCCTCTTCACAAAGTTGCACGAATGATACAAGTTCCCCACTGACTTTGCAAACACACTGTAACACCCTCGATGCGGCTATATCTCCCACGTGTCGAAGCACGACTTAGAGGCATAACCACATTGAAAGCAATGTCGCAAGTGAGGTAATCTTCGCAAACAACCCATGTAATACAATAGGGGAAAAGAGACATAGTTGGCTTACAATCGCCACTTCACACAAATACATGAATACAACATTACAACATCCAAATACAATCAAGGTACGACTACGGAACCAAAATAAAAGAAGAACCCCAAATGCGACAAGGTCCCCGATCGACCCCAACTGGGCTCCACTACTGATCAACTAGAACGAAACAACACAAAGGACAAGATCTTCATCGAGCTCCTCCTGAGCTTGGTTGCGTCATCTGCACGGTCTCATCGGCACCTGCAAACTGATTTTGGAAGTATCTGTGAGTCACGGGGACTCAGCAATCTCGCACCCTCGTGATCAAGACTATTTAAGCTTATGGGTAAGGTAAAGGTATGAGGTGGAGCTGCAGCAAGTGACTAGCATATATGGTGGTAACATACGCAAAAGAGAGTGAGAAGAGAAGGCAAAGCACGGTCGAACAACTATGATCAAGAAGTGATCCTAGAACAACCTACATCAAGCATTACTCCTACACCGTGTTCACTTCTCGGACTCCGTCGAGAAGAGACCACCACGGTTACACACGAGGTTGATGTATTTTAATTAAGGTCAACTTTAGGTTTTCTACAACCGGACGTTAACAAATTCCCATCTTCCCATAACCGCGGGCACGGCTTTCGAAAGTTCAAATCCCTGCAGGGGTGTCCCAACTTAGCCCATCACAAGCTCTCACGGTCAACGAAGGATATTCCTTCTAGCGGGAAGACACGATTAGACTCAGAATACCGATTACATGACATCCTCAATAATGGTAAAACAAGTCCAGCAACACCGCCCGAATGTGCCGACAAATCCCAATAGGAGCTGCACATATCTTGTTCTCAGGGCACACTCAGATAGGTCAAGCTACGAGTAAAACCAGCCCTCGAGTTGCCCCGAGGTGGCCCCACTGGCTGCCCGTTTCGGACCAACACTTAGAGAAGCACTGGCCCGGGTGGGTTAAAATAAAGATGACCCTTGGGTCCGCGAAACCCAAGGGAAAAAGGCTAGGTGGCGAATGGTAAAACCAATGTTGGGCATTGCTGGAGGAGTTTTATTCAAAGCGAACTGTCAAGGGGTTCCCATTATAACCCAACCGCGTAAGGAACGCAAAATCCGGGAACATAACACCGATATGACGGAAACTAGGGCAGCAAGAGTGGAACAAAACACCAGGCATAAGGCCGAGCCTTCCACCCTTTACCAAGTATATAGATGCATTAATTAAATAAGAGATATTGTGATATCCCAACAAAATATCCATGTTCCAAACATGGAACAAGCTCCAATCTTCACCTGCAACTAACAACGCTATAAGAGGGGCTGAGCAAAGCAGTAACATAGCCAAACAACGGTTTGCTAGGACAAGATGGGTTAGAGGCTTGGCTTAACAATATGGGAGGCATGATAAGCAAGTGGTAGGTATCGCAGCATAGGCATAGCAAAAAGGCGAGCAACTAAGCAAGCAAAGATAGAAGTGATTTCGAGGGTATGGTCATCTTGCCTGAAATCCCGCAAGGAAGAAGAACGAGTCCATGGCGAAGACAAGCGGACGTAGTCGAACGGATCCTCACAATGCAACGTTATCGGAACCAACCCAAAGAAGCACACCGGAAAGAAGCAAACAACATAGTAAACAACCACCACGTAAACGTGGCATGATGCGCAAACAAGTATGATGCATGTCCGGTTTAAATATGCATGTCATGGCATGGCAAAATGTAACGAACAACACTACAAATTAAGTGGAGCTCAATATGCAACCGAGTTGCATTTTGAAGAAAACACCACATGACTTATTTAGTTCTCTCTCATTTAGGTACAAAATTAAATGTTGGTTAGCATGGAAAGAGGTGAAGCATATGAAAACTACCCACGTAGGCAAGTTTAAATGAGGCCGGAACAACAAACAACAAGTCCGAAAAACCCTCATATGCATATATTGGGTTTGGTACTGTTCTGCCCTAAACATAATTTTAGAGTTGTTAAACATGCTAGATGAGTGCATCATGTTAAACTAGGCATTTTTCTACCCCATTTACATATAAAGTTTACTAAAATCCGAGTTACAGTTATTTAGTTATGAATTAAAATATTTTAACATGGCATAGGGGCAAATTATATGCAAACAACATTTTAAACATTCTAAACATGGATGAAAATGACATATTATGAAACTAGATGAAAAACTAAGCATATTTCATATATAAATTGTTTTAGTCCGATGCACGGTTGTTGAGTTTTAATATGCATGGAGTATGAGGGTTTTTCTGTAAAACTGTAATTCGCTGGAATAAAAGGAAAATCGCCGCGCTGAAAAAAAATACCAATGGGCCGAAACATGGCAGGCTGGACCAACAGAGAGAAAAAAACAAAAAAGGGGGGCACTGGGGCCTCACCATGGGCTTTGGCCCAAGGCGGTGGAGAGGAAGGAGGCCCGCAAAGGGTGCGCTGGGCCGGCCTGCTTGGCTCGATCGAAAGGGCCAACGAAGCCTGGTCTCGCTCATGTTCTGACGAAGCTGAAGAACGCAGCGGTTCGGTGCAGCGAAACATGGCAGCAGGGCAGCGACCGGTCTTGGGAGCGACGCAGGAGGACTTGGTGCGACGGCTTCAGGGACTTGGCGAGGCTCGAGGACGGTGCGGCGGTGGATCCGGGCATGGGGGGAGGAGCGATGCAGGCGGGGCGTGGTCAACAGGAGCGGGACGAGGCGCTGCTGTCCTCTTCTCTGAAGAAACAGAAACAACAGCAGGGGTTTGAAGCAGGGGCTCTCCGGCGACCGGGGACGGGGCCTAGCTGCCGGGATCCGGGATCCGGCCGGAACGGGCAAGTGCGGTGGACTGCCAGTCGGATCTGGTCGGAGATTGCGTGGATCCGTGGTGGACGGTGACGAACAGCGGGCAATGGGGTTCCTGCACTCCACGGAAGAGAGAGCCATGAGAGGAGTAGGAGAAGCAAGATGGGGAGAAGGAAGGAGAGGGAAGTTGGGCACTGGCCTGGGTCGGGGCGACGCTTGCGAGGGTTAACGACGAGGACAGCGGGGCGGAGCAGTGGCTTGCGGGGGCTCCTCTCCTCTCGATGGAGCTCGGGAACGAGGGCACAGGGAGGCAGCAGCCTCGGGCAAAGGAGGAAGAGGAAGGAGCTCCGGTGCCTTTGCTTGCTGCTGCTGCTGGTAGCCGGTGGAGCTCGAGCGAGGTCCACTAAGGTGGCTTGGTGGTGTTGAGATCGAGGAGGAGGGGATCCCGAGAAAGTGGAGAGTAGGTGGAGTGGCGGCGGCGATGGGACAAACGACCTAAATTTTAGGGTTGGTCAATATATATATGTTATTGGATTAGGTTAGGGGGGTATTCGGTCCATCCAATCATAATTGGGCGGTCGAGAAAAATAGACTAAGAAGTCCAACTAACAAAATGGAGACATTTTGTAGATGTTTGGGGATGATCCAGACACGACGGTGACGACTGCTCGGGTCGGGTCCGGGACAATTTTTAGACGCGCGAGGGGTGGGCCGCGGGCTGACGAGAGAGGTTAGGTTGGGCCTGGCGGTAAGCAGTGGGCTGTGTAGACGGTCTCGAGCTGAGAGAAGAGAAGAGAGAGAGAGAGACCCGACGACTGTTTCCGGAGACCGAAAATGTCCGACGTTTGACCGACTCTATTGTCGCTATAGTTAATCGTTGGGGCGTCAAACGAACTCCGCATGCGATGAAACTTGACAGGCGGTCTATCTACACTATAATAAGACCGCATGCCAACTTTCAACCCATTCCGAGAACATTTTCCGGCCACTTATAAAATAATATATCGGACATGCCGCGGGCGCGTGCGAGTGTGGTTGGGCTCAGAACGGACAACGGACGGAACTGGGGAAACCCGGACAGATGCAAGTTTTGAAAACATGATGATGCAATGCACATGATGACATGATGAAATGCAACACGCGGGCAAATGACAAGGCAACAACAACGAATAACTGGAAGACACCTGGCACATCGGTCTCGAGGCGTTACACACATGCCTCTCCGGGAATAAGGTGAATAGTGCCGCCCTCACGATGATGAGCACGACCCTGTCTACTTGGAGAACCGCGGTGAAGAGAATGATTGACAAAGGTGATAGTTATGAGAAGATCAAGGCGAAAAATCCTTCGATCAGCGAAGATGACTACAAGGAGTTCAAGGTCAGGTGCGAGAGCAGCGCAACCTCCGACTCAAGTCAGTGGGGTAAAGAAATGCAGGAGTTGAACTTAGGGGAACACAAACTTGGTCCCGGCGGTTACAGAGTGGCGGAGCCTATATGGGACAAGGAGGACGCGGAGTGTGCCGAGCAAGGCCTACCGCCCCGCTTCGAGAAATACCGTGACAAGCAGACCAGGAACTATGTCAGGGCCCAGTACAAGGAGGACCCGGTAACAAATGAGCTTACCACGGATCCGAAGACCAGGGCGCTTGAGCTTGTTCTGGTAAGGAATACACCCCCTCGTAATTAGCTCCATATGGTTGCATTCTAATTAATGAAGCGGAATTTCTAAATGGTTCACATTCCTTCCGCAGGAGACTGAAAGCAGTAGCGCGGGGTCGTCTCAGAGCACCCCTTGGGACAACACTCTAAACAGGGCGTTGAACGTAATGAAAAACAAGGATAAGCTCAGTAAGCCGTCGTCAGCTGGTCGTGTGGCCGGCAAAGGCTTGTCCACAAAATGGTCATCATACTATAACGCTGGTGGGCGAAAGGATAGAAAGACCAGCTCGGAAAGCCAGTTGCGCGAGGTTCAAGAACTCAAGGCACAAGTGGCTTGGATTCCGGAGATGGTCCAAGAGCAAGTGCAACAACAACTGGGATCGACGCTCACCGCCATTGTGCCTACCTTGATTCAGGGGCCAACAACGTGGATTGCGGGCAGCCAACAGGGGCCGCCCCTGGTTCCCAGCTTCACGGCCAACAACTCACACAACACGCAGGCAGCGCCATTGGTTTCTCCGGCGGAGGCGGTATTGGTGTCTCCGACGCAGGCACGGGTATTGGAGCTGAATGCACCCGGGTGTACGCCGGCCGGCACCTCGGCAGCAAGCGGCCCCTCTGTCAGTTGCACGCCCGCCGTTGGCGGTGCCTCGATATTAGCCGAGCTCGACGCCATCACGGTAGCCGATTAAGCCTCTCGGCCGATGACTTTGTCTCCTTGCCTTTGACTGGGCATCCCTAACGCCCTACATGTTTTCGCAGGGCGCCGCCGACGTTCCATGCACTCTCCTGCATTTCGTGGGCGGCGAGTTGATCGATGTCGCCAAGGGCAGAATCGTTCAACCGGGGGACCCCGTGTTCCATGGTAATCCGATGCCACCCACCGTGTATAGGGTTGAACCGGTTCGGGTGCTGCTAGGCTGCGATGAGTTGTTACCTCCGATTCGACCCGCTGGGGCCGACGAAGATGATGTGATGACCCTCAGCGCCTGTGTAAGCTGGCCCCTGCTTTGGCCGAAGAGCCAGATTCGTTTGGGGCGAGGGACACCACCCCACAGACAACACCGCCCGGCGCCAAGCCATGGCAAGACCGCCGCAACGCTATCGGACATCCCTATGGCACAGGATCCGAACATGCATATGGCATAGGATCCATACGACAATGACAATGACGATGGTACATTCACCAACGTCGATAAGTACTTTGCCGAACATGGGTACGGTGACGAATTCTTCGGGCCTCCTTCTCAAGAACCCAACCCTAAAAAACATGACCGCGATCATGCTGGTACCGCGGAGAAACAAAAATTGCAACAGGTATCGTCTAGCATTCAGTTCTCAGGAGACGCCTCCAGCTGCCATCTTCACCGAGCCTCAGATAGCTGAGGTGCGAAATATTATCAGCCCCAACACACTCAAGAAGGCGGTCTGTGAGCAGAACTCGATCCCATTACAGCAGAAGAAGAAGGGACAAAAAAGAAAGAGTAACAAGGGTGCGAGCCAGCCGGCACCGAGTATGATCTGTGCTCAGGACGGGCCACCTTCACCTAAGGATATCTCGAGGAGGGTGCATGTGGCGGGTAGGCCGATGCTACCGACTAATATGCTCAATGCTGCAACCAGTGCTATGCGGAGTCTGCATGACAGTGTTCTTTCTTTGGAGAAGCGGCGTCTCATAGAGAATGATGTGGCATACCCGGTTTTCGTCGCCAAGGTGCCAGAGGGCAAGGGCTTTGTGGATAACACCATCGGGGGTACGATCGTCCTATGGTTTGATGACATCTTCGCTATGTTTAACCTTCATCCGCTGCACTACACCTTCGTTCGGCTATTTTCGTTGAGTATGGAGATGCAGATCATTAGAGACAAGACCCCGGACATCGTGATAGTCGAACCGTTCTACATGCGTGCCAAGATCTTCGGCGGCGCTGGGAACCGGCAAGTCGCGAGTTCTTACCTCGAAGGCGTCATTCTGGCAAAACCAGATAAGGATAACTTCCTCGTGCCTTACTTTCTGAAGTAAGTCATCCCCTCACCGCCTCGTAACATATGATTTCTTAGATTTCGATCGTTTTTTTCTAACATTCCGTGTTTTGTGCAGTGACACATGTTGCGCACTCATCCTCTTAAGCCCGAAATATTCCATGGCCATGTATTTCGGCTCGGACCGTCAGTCGAAGAAAGACTACACAAATGTCAAGAAAGTTCTTGATGATGTTCTCCTCGGCTACGCCAAATCTGGAGGCACCTTCACCAGGCCAGTTCATAGGTATGGCAAGCACGTGTTTTCCCACAATACGATGTTCTGCTTCGTCAAGCAGCCGCCTGGCGGTCAGAAGGATGCCTACTACGCCTTCCATCACATGCGGGCGATCGTACGGGACCATAATCACCTTCTACTACCAAATAATCTCAAAGATTGGACCGCGAGCTTGTCAGAAATCTAGGACGCGGACAACACACAAGAATTCTTTTGCATCCAGTCGTAGTTTGCGGAAATCATCCATCAAGATGTCCTTCGTACCTCGGGGCAGTTCTACCTCAGATATCAACCGTCCAACAGTGAGATAGACACAACGCTACAAATGCAGGCTGACAACGACCGCGATTTCATGACCATCACGAGTGACGGTGGCTTCATCCATGCTCTGGTCCCTTGAGTCAAGTCGAAAGTAGTGATGCTATGTGTAGTCCTGAAACATCTATTGGCTCATGTTGTAATTAAACTTTAATGAACTTGTATGTCTCTTTGGTTTGGACAGTCCTTCAACTTATATGTAATCGATGCTATTTATTAGTAGGACCATGAATCGTGCTATTAATGTGTTGCTTTTCTCTTCCGATCCTTTTGTTGCATACTTATATATTGCTTATGTATTGTCTGTGAATTGTTACTAACGTTTTGTTTGGCTAGTGTATAGAGATGCTGTCGTATGTCGTGTACAAGGGTAAGGTTCCTGGAGTCTACAACGACTGGGAGGAGTGTTGGCGACAGGTTCACCGCTTTGACGACTAGGGCGAAGGCGGAAGCTAGATACGCGTGCTATCTAGCGGGAGAGAGGAGGGAGCGGAGGAGGAACCAGATGAAGACCAGTTTCATCGCGATGATGCTCATCGCGACCACGGCTCTCTTCTATGTGATGGTAGTTTAGATGATCGATATCGACTTTGTAATGTGATGACAAACTCGCTACTCGCGGTCTCAAGACTTGTAATGTTCTAACTTTGTTCGGCATTTTAAATTCAGAGACTAATATGATGAATTGTATTCGGAGACTAATCTTCTATTGTATTCGATAAATCTGCTGTTTATATGTTGTGCTCTCTATATTATGTGCAGTAATATGTTTTGTAACCTGTGCAAATATCAGAAAAGAAAAAAATCCCTAATATCCATACTAGTGGTGCACCACTTAGCACACTAATGGCGCACTGCAAAGAGGACTCTAATGGCGCATCATCCACTAGTGTGCCAGTAGTATGCCAAAGCACATGGGTAAATATGGCCCCCTGGGAGGCATACTAATGGTGCACCGTGGGCTATAGTAATGGTGCACTGCATGGTGCGCCATTAGTATACCAGATACTAATGGCGTGATACTAGTGGCGCACCTGTAGTGCGCCATTAGTAGGCAAAACAGGTGCGCCACTAGTAGGCCTTTTCCTAGTAGTGCTCATTGATGTGAGACTTTCTCCTCTTTGTCTTCTCCACACAACCCCCATCATCATATTATATTCCACCCATAGTGCTATGTCCATGGCTCGCGCTCATATATTGCGTGAAAGTTTATAGGTTTGATTACTAAAGTATGAAACAACTGCTTGGCTTGTCATCGGGGTTGTGCATGATGAGAGCATTCTTGTGTGACGAAAATGGATCATGACTAAACTATATGATTTTGTAGGGATAAACTTTCTTTTGCCATATTATTTCGAGAGGACATAATTTATTAGTTAGTATGCTTGAAGTATTATTATTTTTTATGTCAATATGAACTTTTGTCTTCAATCTTTCAGATCTGAATATTCGTACCACAATTAAGAAGAATTAGTTTACAATAATGCCAAGTAGCACTCCGCATCAAAAATTCTGTTTTTATCATTTACCTACTCGAGGACGAGCAGGAATTAAACTTGGGGATGCTGATACGTCTCCAACGTATCTATAATTTTTGATTGCTCCCTGCTATATTATCTACTGTTTTGGATGTTTATGGGCTTTATTATACACTTTTATATCATTTTTCGGACTAACCTATTAACCCAGAGCCCAGTGCTAGTTTCTGTTTTTACCTTGTTTTAGAGTATCACATAAAAGGAAAATCAAACGGAGTCCAATTGACCTGAAACTTGATGGAACTCATTTTTGGAAGGAAAGAAGCCCAGAAGACTTGAAGTGCACGTAAGGGAAGCTTCGAGCAGGCCACGAGGTAGGGGGCGCGCCCTCCACCCTCGTGGCCCCCCTGACGTACTTCTTCCGCCTATATATCTCCATATACCCTAAAACGATCGGGGAGCACAATAGATCGGAAGTTCCGCCGCCAGAAGCCTCCATAGCCACCGAAAACCAATCTAGACCCGTTCCAGCACCCTGCCGGAGGGGGGAAACCCTCTTCGGAGGCCATCTTCATCATCCTGGTGCTCTCCATGACGAGGAGGGAGTAGTTCTCCCTCGGGGCTGAGGGTATGTACCAGTAGCTATGTATTTGATCTCTCTCTCTCTCTCTCTCTCTCTCTCTCGTGTTCTTGAGGTGATACAATCTTGATGTATCACGAGCTTTGCTATTATAGTTGGATCCCATGAAGTTTTCTCCCCCCTCTACTCTCTTGTAATGAATTGAGTTTCCCCTTCGAAGTTATCTTATCGGATCGAGTCTTTATAGATTTGAGAACACTTGATGTATGTCTTGTCGTGCGTATCTGTGGTGACAATGGCATACCACGTGATTCACTTGATGTATGTTTTGGTGATCAACTTGCGGGTTCCGCCCATGAACCTATGCATAGGGGTTGGCACACGTTTTCTTCGTGATTCTCCGGTAGATACTTTGGGGCACTTTTTGAGGTTCTATGTGTTGGTTGAATAGATGAATCTGAGATTGTGTGATGCATATCGTATAATCATACCCACGGATACTTGAGGTGACATTGGAGTATCTAGGTGACATTAGGGTTTTGGTTGATTTGTGCCTTAAGGTGTTATTCTAGTACGAACTCTAGGGCTGTTTGTGACACTTATAGGAATAGCCCAACGGATTGATTAGAAAGAATAACTTTGAGGTGGTTTCGTACCTTACCATAATCTCTTCGTTCGTTCTCCGCTATTAGTGACTTTGGAGTGACTCTTTGTTGCATGTTGAGGGATAGTTATGTGATCCAATTATGTTATCATTGTTGAGGGAACTTGCACTAGCGAAAGTATGAACCCTAGGCCTGGTTTCAATGCATTGCAATACCGTTTACGCCCACTTTTACCATTAGTTACCTTGCTGTTTTTATATTTTTAGAGTACAAAAACTATTATCTACTATCCATATTGCACTTGTATCACCATCTCTTCGCGGAACTAGTGCACCTATACAATTTACCATTGTATTGGGTGTGTTGGGGACACAAGAGACTCTTTGTTATTTGGTTGCAGGCTTGCTTGAGAGAGACCATCTTCATCCTACGCCTCCTACGGATTGATAAACCTTAGGTCATCCACTTGAGGGAAATTTGCTACTGTCCTACAAACCTCTACACTTGGAGGTCCAACAACGTCTACAAGAAGAAGGTTGTGTAGTAGACATCATAGTACTCTTCAACACTCTTGGTTCCTTGCTTGAGTAGTTGGAGTTTCTTGAAGAGGTCGCGGTTGTAGTAGGTAGGCACAAAGCGTGATCTCATGACATCCTTCATTTGCGCCCAAGTAGTGATGGGTGGTTCACCTCTTGCCTCTCGGTGCTCGATGACTTGTTCCCACCAAATGAGGACATAGTCTTGGAACTCAAGGGATGCCATCGCGATCTTCTTCTCTTCTTCATAGTTGTGCAAATGGAAGATTTTGTCGACCTTCAATGCCCATGAGAGGTACTCTTCGGGATTGTTGCTTCCATTGAACTTGGGCATGGTGAACTTGAGCTTTCCGTTGTTGGAAGTATGCCCTAGAGGCAATAATAAATTGGTTATTATTATATTTCCTTGTTCATGATAATCGTTTATTATCCATGCTAGAATTGTATTGATAGGAAACTCAGTTACATGTGTGGATACATAGACAACACCATGTCCCTAGTAAGCCTCTAGTTGACTGGCTCGTTGATCAATAGATGGTTACGGTTTCCTGACCATGGACATTGGATGTCTTTGATAACGGGATCACATCATTAGGAGAATGATGTGATGGACAAGACCCAATCCTAAGCCTAGCACAAAGATCGTGTAGTTCGTATGCTAAAGCTTTTCTAATGTCAAGTATCATTTCCTTAGACCATGAGATTGTGCAACTCCCGGATACCATAGGAATAGTTTGGGTGTGCCAAACGTCACAACGTAACTGGGTGGCTATAAAGGTACACTACAGGTATCTCCGAAAGTGTCTGTTGGGTTGGCACGAATCGAGACTGGGATTTTGTCACTCCGTGTAAACGGAGAGGTATCTCTGGGCCCACTCGGTAGGACATCATCATAATGTGCACAATGTGATGAAGGAGTTGATCACGAGATGATGTGTTATGGAACGAGTAAAGAGACTTGCCGGTAACGAGATTTAACAAGGTATCGGGATACCGACGATCGAATCTCGGGCAAGTATCGTATCGATAGACAAAGGGAATTGTATACGGGATTGATTAAGTCCTTGACATCGTGGTTCATCCGATGAGATCATCGTGGAGCATGTGGGAGCCAGCATGGGTATCCAGATCCCGCTGTTGGTTATTGACCGGAGAGTCATCTCGGTCATGTCTGCATGACTCCCGAACCCGTAGGGTCTACACACTTAAGGTTCGATGACGCTAGGGTTATAGGGAATAGATATACGTGGTTACCGAATGTTGTTCGGAGTCCCGGATGAGATCCCGGACGTCACGAGGAGTTCCGGAATGGTCCGGAGGTAAAGATTAATATATAGGAAGTGTGGTTTTGGCCACCGGAAGTGTTCCGGGCACCGGTAGTGTACCGGGACCACTGGAGGGGTACGGGGGTCCACCAGGTGGGGCCACCAGCCCCGGAGGCATACATGGGCCAATAGTGGGAAGGGACCAGCCCCTAAGTGGGCTGGGTCGCTTCCCCACCAAGGCCCATGCGCCTAAAGGCAAGAGGGGCAAACCCTAAGGGCAGATGGGCCTTAAGGCCCATGCCTGGTGCGCCTCCCTCTCCCCCTCCACTTGGCCGCCACCCTAGATGGGATTGGGGCTAGCCGCCGCCCCTAGGGTGGAACACTAGGTGGGGCGCACCCCTCCCTCTCCCCTATATATACTTGAGGAATTGGGGCTGCCAAGAGATGAGTTCCTCTCCTTCTTGGCGCAGCCCTACCCCTCTCCCTCCTCGTCTCTTGCGGTGCTTGGCGAAGCCCTGCTGGAGTACCACGCTCCTCCACCACCACCACGCCGTCGTGCTACTGCTGGATGGAGTCTTCCCCAACCTCTCCTTCTCCCCTTGCTAGATCAAGGCGTAGGAGACGTCACCGGGCTGTACGTGTGTTGAACACGGAGGTGCCGTCCGTTCGGCACTAGGATCATCAGTGATTTGGATCACGACGAGTACGACTCCATCAACCCCGTTCTCTTGAATGCTTCCGCGTAGCGATCTACAAGGGTATGTAGATGCACTCTCCTTCCCTCGTTGGTAGACTTCTCCATAGATTGATCTTGGTGATGCGTAGAAAATTTTGAATTTCTGCTACGTTCCCCAACAGTGGCATCATGAGCTAGGTCTATACGTAGTTTCTATGCACGAGTAGAACACAAAGTAGTTGTGGGCGTTGATTTTGTTCAATATGCTTACCGTTACTAGTCCAATCTTGATTCGGCGGCATTGTGGGATGAAGCGGCCCGGACCGACCTTACACGTACTCTTACGTGAGACTGGTTCCACCGACTGACATGCACTAGTTGCATAAGGTGGCTAGTGGGTGTCTGTCTCTCCCACTTTAGTCGGATCGGATTCGATGAAAAGGGTCCTTATGAAGGGGAAATAGCAATTGGCATATCACGTTGTGGTTTTTGCGTAGGTAAGAAACATTCTTGCTAGAAACCCATAGCAGCCACGTAAAACATGCAAACAACAATTAGAGGACGTCTAACTTGTTTTTGCAGGGTATGCTATGTGATGTGATATGGCCAAGAAGAATGTGATGAATGATATGTGATGTATGAGATTGATCATGTTCTTGTAATAGGAATCACGACTTGCATGTCGATGAGTATGACAAAGCCATAGGAGTTGTCTTTATTTATTGTATGACATGCGTGTCATTGAACAACGCCATGTAATTACTTTACTTTATTGCTAACCGGTAGCCATAGTAGTAGAAGTAATAAGTTGGCGAGACAACTTCATGGAGACACAATGATGGAGATCATGATGATGGAGATCATGGTGTCATGCCGGTGACGATGATGATCATGGAGCCCCGAAGATGGAGATCAAAAGGAGCAATATGATATTGGCCATATCATGTCACTATTTGATTGCATGTGATGTTTATCATGTTTATACATCTTATTTGCTTAGAACGACGGTAGCTTAAATAAGATGATACCTCACTAAAATTTCAAGAGAAGTGTTCTCCCTAACTGTGCACCGTTGCGAAAGTTCGTCGTTTCGAAGCACCACGTGATGATCGGGTGTGATAGATTCTTACGTTCGAATACAACGGGTGTTGACGAGCCTAGCATGTACAGACATGGCCTCGGAACACATGCGAAACACTTAGGTTAACTTGACGAGCCTAGCATGTTGAGACATGGCCTCGGAACACGGAGGACCGAAAGGTCGAACATGAGTCGTATAGAAGATGCGATCAACATGAAATGTTCACCGATGATGACTAGTCCGTCTCACGTGATGATCGAACACAGCCTAGTTGACTCGGATCATGTAATCACTTAGATGACTAGAGGGATGTCTATCTGAGTGGGAGTTCATAAGATGAACTTAATTATCCTGAACATAGTCAAAAGGTCTTCGCAAATTATGTTGTATCTCGCGCTTCAATTCTACTGTTTAGATATGTTCCTAGAGAAAAATTAGTTGAAAGTTGATAGTAGCATTTATGCAGACAGTAGAAGGCTTATGTCCTTAATGCACCGCTCAGTGTGCTGGACCTCGAACGTCGTCTGTGGATGTTGCGAACATCTGACATACACGTTTTGATGACTACATGATAGTTCGGTGCGTAATGCTAAATGGTTTAGAATTGAGGCACCAAAGACGTTTTTGAAACATCGCAGAACATATGAGATGTTCCAAGGACTGAAATTGGGATTTCAGGCTCGTGCCCATGTCAAGAGGTATAAGACCTCCGACGATTTTCTTATCCTGCATAATAAGGGAGAAAAGCTCAATCTTGAGCTTGTGCTCAGATTGTGTGAGTACAACAATCGCTTGAATCGAGTGGGAGTTGATCTTCCAGATGAAATAGTGATGGTTCTCCAAAGTCACTGCCACCAAGCTACTAGAGCTTCGTGATGAACTATAACATATCAGGGATAGATATGATCCTTGAGCTATTCACGACATCGCGAAAAGTAGAAATCAAAAGGGAGCATCAATCGTTGATGGTTAGTAAAACCACTAGTTTCAAGAAGGGCAAGGGCAAGAAAGGGATACTTCATGGAACAACAAATCAGTTGCTGTTCTAGTGAAGAAACCCAAAGTTGAACCCAAGCCCGAGCTAAGTGCTTCTGTAATAAGGGGAGCAGTCACTGAAGCAGAACCACCCTAGATACTTGGTAGATGAGAAGGTTGGCAAGGTCGACAGAAGTATATTGGATATGCATTATAATGTGTACTTTACTAGTACTCCTAGTAGCACTAGGGTATTAGATACCGGTTCGGTTGCTAAGTGTTAGTAACTCGAAACAAAAGGCTACGGAATAAACGGAGACTAGCTAAAAGGTGAGATGACGATATGTGTTGGAAGTATTTCCAAGGTTGATCAAATATCGTACGCTCCCTCTACCATCGAGATTGGTATTAAAACCTAAATAATTGTTATTTGGTGTTTGCGTTAAGCATAGACATGATTGTATTATGTCTATCGCGATACGGTTATTCATTTAAGGAGAATAATGGTTACTCTGTTTATTTGAATAATACTATCCCGATCGTAGTGATACCCATTTTCATGCCAAAGGTATAAGATAGTAATGATAATACCACACAAATGTGGCACTGCAATTTGAGTCATATTGGTATAAAACGCATGAAGAAGCTCCATGTTCATGGATCTTTGGAATCACTCATTTTCGAAAGGATTGAGACATGCGAACCATGTTTGTTGGTAGATATGCATGAAGAAACTCTATACAGATGGATCGTTTGGACTCACTTGATTTTGAATCACTTGAGACATGCAAATCATACCACATGGGCAAGATGACTGAAGGCCTCGTTTTCAGTAAAATGGAACAAGAAAGCAACTTGTTGGAAGTAATACATCTTGATGTGCGCAGTCCAATGAGTGCTGAGGCATGTAGTGGATATTGTTATGTTCTTACTTCACAGATGATTTGAGTAGATACTGAGTATATTTACTTGATGAAACATAAGTCTGAATTATTGAAAGTTTTAAGTAATTTCAGAGTGAAGTTGCACATCGTCGTGACAAGAGGATAAAACGTCTATGATATGATCGTAGAGATGAATATCTGAATTACGAGTTTGGCACAGAATTAAGACATTGTGGAAATTGTTTCACAACTAATACAGCCTGGAACACCATAGTGTGATGGTGTGTCCGAACATCATAACTACACCCTATTGGATATGATGCATACCATGATGTCTCTTATCGAATTACCATGATAGTTTATGGGTTAGGCATTAAAGACAACCACATTCACTTTAAATAGGGCACCACGTAATTCCGATGAGGTGACACCGTATGAACTATGGTTTAGAGAAACCTAAGCTGTCATTTCTTAAAAGTTTGGGGCTGCAATGCTTATGTGAAAAAGTTTCAGGCTGATAAGCTAGAACCCAAAGCAGATAAATGCATCTTCATAGGACACCCAAAACAGTTGGGTATACCTCCTGTCTCAGATCCGAAAGCAATAAGGGATTGTTTCTAGAATTGGGTCCTTTCTCGAGGAAAAGTTTCTCTCGAAAGAATTGAGTGGGAGGATGGTGGAGACTTGATGAGGTTATTGAACCGTCTCTTCAACTAGTGTGTGGCAGGGCACAGGGAGTTGTTCCTATGGCACCTACACCAATTGAAGTGGAAGCTTATGATAGTGATCATGAAACTTCAGATCAAGTCACTACCAAACCTCGTGGGATGACAAGGATGCGTACTAATTTAGAGTGGTACGTAATCCTGTCTTGGAAGTCATGTTGCTAGACAACAATGAACCTACGAGCTATGGAGAAGCGATGGTGGGCCTGGATTCCAAAATGGCTCGAGGCCATATAATTCGAGAGAGGATCCATATACGAAAACAAAGTGTAGACTTTGGAATAACTACTTGATGGTCGTAAGGCTGTTAGGTACATATGGATTTTAAAAGGAAAACGGACAATGATGGTAAGTATCACCATTAAGAAATCTCGACTTGTCGTTAAGATTTTTTCCGACAAGTTCAAGGAGTTAACTACGATGAGACTTTCTCACTCGTAGCGATGCTAAGAGTCTGTTGGAATTATATTAGCGATTACTGCATTATTTATGAAATCTTGCAGACAGGATGCCAAAACATTGTTTCCTCGACGATTTTCTTGAGGAAAGGTTGTATGTGATACAACTGGAAGGTTTTGTCAATCCTAAAAGATGCTAACAAGTATGCAAAGCTCTAGCAATCCTTCTAAGGACTGGAGTAAGCATCTCGGAGTTGGAATGTATGCTTTGATGAGATGATCAAAGTTTTTGGGTGTATACAAAGTTTATGAGAAACTTGTATTTTCCAAAGAAGTGAGTGGGAGCACTATAGAATTTCTGATGAGTATATGTTGTTGACATATTGTTGATCAGAAATGGCGTAGAATTTCTGGAAAGCATATAGGGTTATTTGGAAAGTGTTTTTCAATGGAAAGCCTGGATTAAGCTACTTGAACATTGAGCATCAAGATCTATATGGATAGATCAAAACGCTTAATGGCACTTTCAAATGAGCACATACCTTGACATGATCTTGAAGGTGTTCAAGATGGATCAGTCAAAGAAGGAGTTCTTGCCTGAGTTGTAAGGTATGAAGTTAAGACTTAAAGCTCGACCACGGCAGAAGAAAGAGGAAGGATGAAGGTTGTCCCCTATGCTTTTGTCAAAGGCTCCATATGGTATGACATGCTGAGTACCACACCTGATGTGTGCCTTTCCACATATTTGGCAAGAGGGTACAAAGGTGATCTAGGAGTAGATCACCAGATAGCGGTCTAAATTATCCTTAGAGGAATAAGGATATGTTTCTCGGTTATGGAGGTGATAAAGAGTTCGACGTAAAGAGTTACGTCGATGCAAGCTTAACACCTCCGGATAGCTCTGAGTAGAGATACCGGATACGTATAATGGAGCAACAATTTAGAATAGCTCCAAGTAGAACAGTTATTTGAAATGGCTCCAAATGTAGCGTAGTAGTTTCATCTACAAGATGACATAAAAATTTGCGAAGTACATACGGATCTGAATGTTATAGACCCGTTGACTGAAACCTCTCTCACAAGCATAACATGATCAAACCCAGAACTCTTTGGGTGTTAGTCACATGGGGATGTGACCTTGAGTGTTAATCACATATCGATGTGAATTGGATTATTGACTCTAGTGCAAGTGGGAGACTGTTGGAAATATGCCCTAGAGGCAATAATAAATTGGTTATTATTATATTTCCTTGTTCATGATAATCGTTTATTATCCATGCTAGAATTGTATTGATAGGAAACTCAGTTACATGTGTGGATACATAGACAACACCATGTCCCTAGTAAGCCTCTAGTTGACTGGCTTGTTGATCAATAGATGGTTACCGTTTCCTGACCATGGACATTGGATGTCGTTGATAACGGGATCACATCATTAGGAGAATGATGTGATGGACAAGACCCAATCCTAAGCCTAGCACAAAGATCGTGTAGTTCGTATGGTAAAGCTTTTCTAATGTCAAGTATCATTTCCTTAGACCATGAGATTGTGCAACTCCCGGATACCGTAGGAATACTTTGGGTGTGCCAAACATCACAACGTAACTGGGTGGCTATAAAGGTACACTACAGGTATCTCTGAAAGTGTCTTTTGGGTTGGCACGAATCGAGACTGGGATTTGTCACTCCGTGTAAACAGAGAGGTATCTCTGGGCCCACTCGGTAGGACATCATTATAATGTGCACAATGTAATCAAGGAGGTGATCACGGGATGATGTGTTACGGAACGAGTAAAGAGACTTGCCGGTAACGAGATTGAACAAGGTATCGGGATACCGACGATCGAATCTCAGGCAAGTATCGTACCGATAGACAAAGGGAATTGTATACGGGATTGATTAAGTCCTTGACATCATGGTTCATCCGATGAGATCATCGTGGAGCATGTGGGAGCCAGCATGGGTATCCAGATCCCGCTGTTGGTTAATGACCGGAGAGTCATCTCGGTCATGTCTGCATGACTCCCGAACCCGTAGGGTCTACACACTTAAGGTTCGATGACGCTAGGGTTATAGGGAATAGATATACATGGTTACCGAATGTTGTTCGGAGTCCCGGATGAGATCCCGGACGTCACGAGGAGTTCCGGAATGGTCCGGAGGTAAAGATTAATATATAGGTAGTATGGTTTTGGCCACCGGAAGTGTTCCGGGCATCACCGGTAGTGTACCGGGACCATCGGAGGGGTCCAGGGGTCCACCAGGTGGGGCCACCAGCCCCGGAGGCATACATGGGCCAATAGTGGGAAGGGACCAGCCCCTAAGTGGGCTGGGGCGCTTCCCCACCAAGGCCCATGTGCCTAAAGGGAAGAGGGGGCAAACCCTAAGGGCAGATGGGCCTTAAGGCCCATGCCTGGTGCGCCTCCCTCTCCCCCTCCACTTGGCCGCCACCCTAGATGGGATTGGGGCTAGCTGCCGCCCCTAGGGTGGAACCCTAGGTGGGGCGCACCCCTCCCTCTCCCCTATATATACTTGAGGACTTGGGGCTGCCAAGAGATGAGTTCCTCTCCTTCTTGGCGCAGCCCTACCCCTCTCCCTCCTCGTCTCTTGCGGTGCTTGGCGAAGCCCTGATGGAGTACCACGCTCCTCCACCACCATCACGCCATCGTGCTGCTGCTGGATGGAGTCTTCCCCAACCTCTCCTTCTTCCCTTGCTGGATCAAGGCGTAGGAGACGTCACCGGGCTGTACGTGTGTTGAACACAGAGGTGCCGTCCGTTCGGCACTAGGATCATCGGTGATTTGGATCACGACGAGTACGACTCCATCAACCCCGTTTTCTTGAATGCTTCCGCGTAGCGATCTACAAGGGTATGTAGATGCACTCTCCTTCCCTCGTTGGTGGACTTCTCCATAGATTGATCTTGGTGATGCATAGACAATTTTAAATTTCTGCTACGTTCCCCAACATCCGTAGCATTGCTCTACATTGTGTTGGGGTCGGGGATGATGATGCCTGTGTTGTAGATGATTTTCAAGCTCGTGTCTCTCTTGGTGAGGAGGGTTGTCAACCTCATGTTGCTCTCGTCGTGGAGGATTTCCATTGTCGTCATGCTATTGATGAACTTGATGTTATTGGCGAGCTTGTGGAGGCGCTTGTCGAGCTCGAGGAGGAACTTGAGGAACTTGACGATGCACGCGAGCTTGAAATCTTCGTTCTTGAACTTCTCGCGAAGTGCTTCTTCATGTTCACGAGCTTGTCGGCCTCGGTTGGCTACGACTCGACTTGAATCTTGGAGGGCTTGTTGCTCCGCAAGTGCTTGAGCATCACGGAGTTGTTGTTCTTGGCATTGTGCCTTGGCATCTTGTGCATCTTGATGAAGGCGCGCTCACTCTTCCTCTTCATGTTGGCATTGTCGTTGCCGTTCTCGTGCTAGTGCAAAAGCCTCTTCGGGTTGACGTTGTCGGTGCTCTTGAGAGTCGGTGTCGCATAGAGGATTGAGGCTTGCTTGACAATCATTGCGCACGGCACGGCGTAGAGTGTTCGATGTCGGTGTACTTGAGCCGGAGAGGGTGAAGTCGGAGTGTCGACTTCAACGGCTCCTTCTTGAAGAGGACGAAGTGGAAGAGGAGTGGTTGAGCAACAAAGCGCGAATCTCGTACATCCTTGCGTCATGCTCTTGCTTGTGATCGTCGAGCTTGTGGTCGAAGTAGTCCCTTGTATGTTGCTCGGAGAGTCGCAAGTCGGCGGCGAGGTTGTCGATGCATTCACTCATTGCTTGTTGCTCTTGATGCAAAGCATGTTGTGCACCAAAGAGGTGGCTCTTGGTGACGTAGGAGTTCATGTCGTCGTCGTGTTCAATGAAGAGTGGGTTGGTAGAAGTACTTGGCCTATCCATCATTCCAAGATACAAAATGTGAGTGGTAGAAAGAGAAGAACGAATACCAAATTTACCTTGACCGAAGTTGAAAGTGGATCAATGATCACTCCAATGTGGACAAGGAAATAGCACAATGGGTACCAATTCTTGTCGGTTTCTCACACCTACACAAGTAAAAGCTTATGGTGGAGTTTGGTTTTGATGGTGGCACAAAATTTAATTCAATTGTAAGTGAGCTTCAATAATGTTGGAAAAGATTCGCAAGATGTAATGTAACAAGTAAACCAAGCATATAAGGTACACGGGTACACACACGCAAAAAGATAAGTGGGGTCGTGCAACCAAGGATGAGCCAAAATGTGGAACCCACAAAAATGCTCTTGTTGCACAACACTAGAGAGACGCTAGCACGATTGCACAATAGGCAGATACAAGGACTTGTGGACAACCTATTTAGCAAAAATGCAACGACTTCTATCCCAAGTATGCTCTATGCAAGGTGTTTCTATGATATGATACAAGATGATCTAGTATGACAATCTTAATGTTGTATGATGCTATCGTTCTTGCTTAGAAGCTCTTTGCTTATCTTTCCTTTTTGCTTAAAAGCTTGTTTGGCTCTTTGATGTTTGAGCTCTTTTCTCAAGCAATGCTTGACGAACCAAGATAGCAATTGTGTATGCGATGACAACCTTGTGACACAAGAGATGAATACCAAGATATGCAACAATGATGTATGTATGCTATGGGAAGTATGATCACTAATGTGCACAAGTCTCGTTGTCGGCAATACTCAAAGGCTAGTCTCGATGGGTAAGCAACACAAAGGAGTAAGGCTATGATGGCTATCAATGTAATGGCAAGAGTGATATGTCCAATACCAAGGCGAGCTTACCGTTCTTGCTTACGGTATGGTGTCAAAATGGTGGACCGAATACCAAGATGTAGTTGAGGTGGTCGTTGTTAATGACGCATCCGTGGCGAAGATGGGCGGCGGTGATGTTGATGTCGAACCGTACATAGATAGCCGAAACACAAAAGGATATGGAACCGCAACTCAAATTC
The DNA here is from genome assembly GCF_002162155.2 of Triticum dicoccoides. Classification (NCBI taxonomy): domain Eukaryota; kingdom Viridiplantae; phylum Streptophyta; class Magnoliopsida; order Poales; family Poaceae; genus Triticum; species Triticum dicoccoides. Next base: position 49,659,441 of record NC_041392.1, read on the forward strand.
TCAAAGCTCGAAGTGGCAACACGTGTCTGAGTATGAAACTGGTAAGCAATGGTGGTGGTATGCGGAAGTGGTGATGGTGTATAGGTGGTAGGAGTGCGTATGCAGAAATGTGGGGCGGTGGTGGTGCAAAACTGAAAAAATTCAGTTTTGTTAGGGTTCGTCGGACGTCCGGGTTGGGCCGGTCGTCCGGTCGTCGGACGTCCGGTAGGTGTCGGACATCCGGTGCATGGGCGAAATTTGGGCACGGGATGAACAACTAGGGTTCGTGGTGGAGATGTGGAAATCCGTCGAATCCGGAGGATTTTGTGGATGGAAAGGGTGGAGACAAGGGGGAAAATCTAGATCCACTCAAAACAAAGCAAATCCACTGATCAAATCCAACAAAATTTCAACACACCAACAAATCACAAAAAAATTGGGGCTATTTTTGTGGGGAATTTTCGAATTTGGTTCAAAAACAACAAAAACTAGGCTAGCAACACAACGGGGAGGCTCCGGAATCATGATCAACGAGGATCTTGATACCAAGATGATGTAGGTTGGAACCCTAATCGGCCGATCTTTAACGAAAGGAGCAGATCCCGTGATGAACACGAAGAACACGAGGAGGGAAACGAGGGAAAACACAAGGGGAAACACAAGAGGAAACACTAAACCAACACGAATAAGTCACAGATGCGTGTGCTAGATCCTCGAGTACATAAGGAAAGAATACGATCCATGGACAACTAAGGACGATACAAGGGTAGCCGGTCTTCTCCGTGAGGAGGTCTTGAGTTCTTCCCTAAAAGGGGTCTTGAATCCGCTTGGGGGATCTTCTCCGGTGGAGGCTCGAATCTCCGAGGAGAAGGTGTCCAAGTGGATGAGCAAAGATCCCACACAAAATATGAGAAAATCCTTTGTTAACCCTCGCTAGAAGGAATAGGAGGGCTATATATAGTCTAAATGCAAATGGGGCGAAAGGAGGGGTACATGGGCCTCGGGCCCGAGACTGGACACAGCCAGGTACCGGATGTCCGCTGGGGACCGGTCGTCCGGTGTCTCATGAGCGTCCGGTCTTCCGGTCTCCTCCGGACGTCCGCTGGATTCATTCTATGATGGGGGTGACAGACGTCCGGTAGCTCCAGACTTCTGCTGATGTTGGCTCGGGTTCGGTCGCGCCGGTCGTCCGGTCTGGGTCGGACGTCCGCTCCTTTGCCTCGAGTGCAGGGGCACCGGTCGTCCGGTCTAGACCAAACGTCCGCTCGCTGGGGCTCGGCTGATGCTTCAGGCGCCGGACGCCCGGTCCCAGCCGGTCGTCCGGTGGCTGGGACTTTTCCTGCAACCCTTCTTCTTCGTCTCCATCTTCACATCCATCTTCCTTTCCTTGTTCTCCTCGCTCCTTAGCTTCTCCTTCATACTTGAGTATGCACAATGTGTCCATATGAGGTAGTAGCCATGTCTCATGTGCATCAAAGTGGAATTGTGAGAGGAGAGATGTCATCTCGGTTTCAAGAGCACTTCCCCGTGCTTGTGTCATGGGTCCGAGTGGTGTCATAGGAGATGTAGTTGGGTCCATGGGGATGACCTTGGGATGCTCTGCATCACCATCATTGCACATTTCCTAGGACAAGAAGCAAAAAAAACTTCTATCAATATGCCATCAAACTCAGAAGATCTGAAATCTTGAGCGTCAGACCTGGGATTCGTAGCAGATCAGGTGCCAAACTTGCCTTGCGAAAGGGCACAGGCTGCAGAGGAGCATTGCTGATTCGAGAACTTGGTCTCCCCGCACACAGAGATTATCATGGGTCTTGCTGGAATTGGATATTTCAATGTGCAGCTAATCATCTGTTTCAGTTCAATTCTTGAGAAGCTCTCTGCTCATTGCATATTCTTTTAGCTACTGCTGCTGTACAGTGGGAGATTTCAGATGCAGGTCAAGGAAACAAGATGTTGATGAAATATCATGCATTGTTGCTGAGGTAATTAGTCATTTTGGCATTACCTGGTTTTCTGAGATAGGTTCATCCCCTACGCAGTCATTTCATAGTGATTTGCTCGATATAAATAATCCACAAGAATATGCACCTTCTTGGGAAATTGGTATGCTTGCCCTGAAAACACACTATGTCTTTTCTATCTTATAAGCTTTAAAAAAGGGATATCATGGGTTGATATTAGGGCATCGAATTGATGGGTTGAGAAGTAGTTTAGGTAGCAGTTAAATAGTATAGAGAATGTGGGCCAACATAGCATTTAGCATGTACAGTCCCAAATAAATTCAGCGTCAAATATAGAATGGTTTTAGAATGTTTGTTACTCTCTTTTCATGGACCCAAAAGATAAGGTGTTTAGTATCAGGTTCCACGGGCTCTAGCTAGATATATTTTTTGTAGGATGCCTGTAAGTATAATCAATGGGTAATCCTACATGTTTTCTAACAATTATTTATGTATTTATTGACAAATTTGGGAAATGAAGTTTGCATACAGAAATATAGGTTATTTGATTATATTATCAAGTGAAACTTCATTATTTTACTTCCCTACAGGTTATATTTCTGTTCGTACATTTGGTAACACCTTTAGAACCTACAAATTAAATAAGGATTTGCTTTTTGTGCTTTTAACACCTAAAATATCGCAAACATATTTGTCTAGATTATTGTCATATAGCAGAATTACAACAACATTAGTGCGTGACAATTTTCGATACATTGATTCATGGCCATTTTAGGATCACTTGATATTCTACAAGAGTTGTTGGATTACAAAAAGAGTGTAATATGACAACTTTTCTATTTTTCCTATTGATCGAATTGCCACTTATTCTGATGTAAAAGCAATATTACTAAGAGGAATCCACTCATTTTCTACTTGGATACGAAGTTTCCTCTATAATTCATATTCTTACATACAACAGATGCGTGTCAATAATTTTCACTATCATTTTTTTCTATTGTTAGCCCATGCAGCTGCACGGGTTGACGACTAGTTCCTATAAAATCAAGATTGATACGGAGCCAACAAGTATTACTAGATACAAAGCTTTATACAGAACCAACAACTATTCTTTTAAAAGAATCCAGAAAATGGTATTTGATTTACTATTTTTAATGTTGAGTGTGTGCTTACCTTAGCTCGAGAGTAGTAGCAGCTAAATTGAGAACCATGACAGTAAAAACATGCAAGGAGCTACTAACATCGCCATAGCAAGTCCATCAATAATAGTAGTCATCCCTACAATAATAACAGACTACACGTCACAAGAAAACAACAGCAAGCCAGCAAGCATCCAGATCCAGTATCTTAGTGGAATAAATCTTAAGATTAAAAGTGAAGAGGTTGAAGCATGAGGAGAGGCTGTTGGGTTATTTGCGGTTGCGAGGAGAGACTGTTGCTTTTCGCGCTGGAGAGGATAGTCACCGGTCGAATCCAGGTGTCGCCGGCGGCGGTGGCGGCGAGTCCAGGAGGGCAATTCGTCGAGCACCTACCGGGCGGAACCTGAGAAGCTATAACAATGGCTCACCAAAGGGGTGGCAGAGGCAGGAAGGTGCAAGAATCAACAGAGGGGTTGGTTCATCACGATGCTGCCACTCTACTCCGCTGTAACCGTTGCCACTCCCGGCTTGTTTTGTGCTCCTGGCCGCCTCGACCTTCGTTCGTCAAGGGTCCGTGGCATGGAAGCGTGCTGGATCTCCCTCTTCTCTACACATCTAGAAGAGAGGCTCGACCAGAGATTGGACACAGGGTGGGAGAGAGATAGGAAGAGGAAGGAGGCCCCGCCGCGCCCGAATCCCTAGCCATGGGGAGGGCTTCTAGTGGGCACGAGCACCGAATCCAGCTGGAGGGGAGGACGCAATCGTAGGTTGGCAAGCTCAGGAGGGTGCCTGGCGGTGGCAGGAGTCGCCGGAGCAAGGCGAGGTGGCCGGCGTATGTGGTTGCAGTGGCAACGAGTCACAACATAGAGAGGGATAGGGAGAGGGATTTTCTCTGAGCGGTGCGTGATAGAGGAGGATGGTGCCCTTAGTTGTAGCACATGCCCGTAAACACCCGCTATTACTAAGTAGGGTCAGCCAGCGGATTTTGTCGACCGATAGTAGTAGCGCGTGTTGTACCTCATACTCTACTACTATTTTATTAGTAGTAGCGTGTGTTATACAACCCACGCTACTACTACGGCCTGTCCGTAGGGTATGGTTAGAGATATTTACTAGTAGCATGTTTTTTAGACCACACGCTACTAGTAATATTTACTAGTAGCGTGGATCAATAAAGCTCGCTACTAGTAATTAAGAGTAGCGTGGGGTCAATATACCGCGCTACTAGTAAGCTACTGCCTATAAGCTTTTTCCTAGTAGTGTAAGTAAATAAAAGTGTGATGATCATCATTATTAGATCATTGTCCCATGTGAGGAAAGGATGATGGAGACTATGATTCCCCCACAAGTCGAGATGAGACTCCGGACGAAAATAAAAAAAATAGGGGAGAAAGGCCATAAAAAAAGAGAAGGCCAAAAAATAAAAAGAAAAATGAGAGAAAAAGTGAGAAGGGACAATGTTACTATCCTTTTACCACACTTGTGCTTCAAAGTAGCACCATGATATTCATGATAGAGAGTATATTATGTTGTCACTTCCATATACTAGTGGGAATTTTACAATATAGAACTTGGCTTGTATATTCCAATGGTGGGCTTCTTCAAAATTCCCTAGGTCTTCGTGAGCAAGCAAGTAGGATGCACACCCACTTAGTTTCTTTTGTTGAGCTTTCATACACTTATAGCTCTAGTGCATCCGTTGCATGGCAATCCCTACTCACTCACATTGATATCTATTGATGGGCATCTCCATAGCCCATTGATACGCCTAGTTGATGTGAGACTATCTTCTCCTTTTTGTCTTCTCCACAACCACCGTTCTTTTCCATGTATAGTGCTATGTCCATGGCTCACGCTCATGTATTGCGTGAAGATTCAAAAAGTTTGAGCACATCAAAACTATGAAACAATTGCTTGGCTTGTCATCGGGGTTGTGCATGATTTAAATATTTTGCGTGGTGAAGATGGAGCATAGCCAGACTATATGATTTTGAAGGGATAACTCTCTTTGGCCATGTTATTTTGAGAAGACATGATTGCTTTGTTAGTATGCTGGAAGTATTATTATTTTTATGTCAATATTCAACTTTTGTCTTGAATCTTTTGGATCTGACCATTCATGCCACAAAAGAAAATTACATTGAGAATTATGCTAGGTAGCATTCCACATCAAAAATTCTGTTTTTATCATTTACCTAATCGAGGACGAGCAGGAATTAAGCTTGGGATGCTTGATACATCTCCAACGTATCTATAATTTTTGATTGTTCCATGCTATTGTATTATCTGTTTTGTATGTTTAATGGGCTTTAATATACCTTTTTATGTTATTTTTAGGACTAACCTACTAACCAAAGGCCTAGTGCAAATTGCTAATTTTTTTGCCTATTTCAGTGTTTCGCAAAAAAGGAATATCAAACGGAATCCAAACGGAATGAAACCTTCGGGAGAGTGATTTTTTGGAACAAACGCAATCCAGGAGACTTGGAGTGGACGTCAAGGAAGCATCAAGGAGGACTCGAGGCAGGGAGGCGCGCCCCCACCCTCGTGGGCCCCTCGTGGCTCCCCTGGCCGACTTGTTTCGCCTATATATACTCATATACCCCGAAAACATCCGAGAGCACTACGAAACCCTATTTCCACCGCCACAACCTTCTGTACCCAAGAGAACCCATCTTGGGGCCTTTTCTGGACCTCCACCAGAGGGGGAATGGATCACGGAGGGCTTCTACATCAACACCATAGCCTCTCTGATGATCTGTGAGTAGTTTACCAAAGACCTTCAGGTCCATGTTAGCTAGATGGCTTCTTCTCTCTCTTTGGATCTCAATACAAAGTTCTCCTTGATATTCTTGGAGATCTATTCGATGTAATTCTTTTTGTGGTGTGTTTGTCGAGATCCGATGAATTGTGGGTTTATGACCAAGATTATCTATGAACAAGATTTGATTCTTCTCTGAAATCTTTTATGTATGATTTGTTATCTTTACAAGTCGCTTCGAATTATCATTTTGGTTTGGCCTACTAGATTGATCTTTCTTGCAATGGGAGAAGTGCTTAGCTCTGGGTTCAATCTTGCGGTGTCCTTTCCCAGTGACAGCAGGGGCACCAAGGCACGTATTGTATTGTTGCCATCGAGGATAAAAAGATGGGCTTTATATCATATTGCTTGAGTTTATCCCTCTACATCATGTGATCTTGCCTAATGCCTTACTCTGTTCTTATGAACTTAATACTCTAGATGCATGCTGGATAGCGGTCGATGTGTGGAGTAATAGTAGTAGATGCAGAATCGTTTTGGTCTACTTGTCGCGGACGTGATGCCTATATACATGATCATGCCTAGATATTCTCATAATTATGCACTTTTCTATCAATTGCTCGACGGTAATTTGTTTACCCACCGTAATACTTATGCTATCCTGAGAGAAGCCCCTAGTGAAACCTATGGCCCCCGGGTCTATTTTCCATCATATAAGTTTCCAATCTATTTTACTTTGCAATCTTTACTTTCAATCTATATCATAAAAATACCAAAAAAATATTTATCTTATTATCTCTATCAGATCTCACTTTTGCAAGTGGTAGTGAAGGGATTGACAACCCCTTTATCGTGTTTGTTGCAAGGTTCTTATTTGTTTGTGTAGGTGTGAGGTGACTTGCGTGTAGTCTCCTACTAGATTGATACCTTGGTTCTCACAAACTGAGGAAAATACTTACGCTACTTTGCTGCATCACCATTTTCTCTTCAAGGGAAAACCAACGCAGTGCTCAAGAGGTAGCAAGATGCAGCAGCTACTGCCTGACGAGCTGCAGCTTGAAGGCGAGCTGCCTCCGTCCTACTCTCATACTCATTCACCTCCTCCCTGGTTATAACATATCTCTTTTTTTCCTAAAAGTCAAAGAAAGTAGGAGCAGGGAGAGCAACATGGACGGTGCACCGTCTGTCAAAGATTAGTCGGTACTAGAGGAACTGATCGTTCCTCTCAAGAAACTAGTGGCGAACCATAGCATCATAATCTAGATAAGCAGGAGGCAACTCAATATCATTTCCACATATGGGTATATCAAGATAGTTAGCTACATGAGTTGCATAAATTCCACCAAACAAATCTCCACTTATACTGTTCTGATGCAATCTACGTGCCACAATAGCCCCCAAGTTATATTGTTTATCACCTAATACAACACACTTGAGGACACTAAGATCTGGAACGCACATGTGACAAGCCTAATCTTTCCCGTTAATGCATCTACCAATGAAGAGAGCAAAATAATGTATGGAAGGGAAATGAATGCTCCCTATCGTAGCTTGTGTGATTTCCCTAGATTCCCCCACAATAATACTAGCAAGAAAGTCTTTATATTCAGATTTGCGAGGTTCACTAACATTGCCCTAGTGCGGGAGTTTACAAGTAGTATTAAAATCTTCTAGGTCCATGGTATATGATTTATCATAAAGATCAAATGAAACAGTGTGAGAATTGCGCGAGGATGTAAATTTAAACCTTCTCACAAATCAATCAGTTAGATAGAGGTATTGTCGGCACTTATCTGACACGAAGCTCTCAAGATCAGCATTACGCACATACGCGTCAAATTCATCCTTGATGCCTGCCTGGACCATGAACTCCCCTGATGGCCATTCACAAGGCCGCACTTGAGCTTCCCTTGGTAGTTCATTGTCCGGCTCACGTATCGCGAGCCTCGGTCCTTGCTTCCTTGAGGAACCACCTTGGTACATTTTCCTAAACATTTTTCTTCCTCCGAAAAAAATTTCTGAAATTTTTAGTGACTCAAAATAAAAGTGAACCAAACTTAACAATATTCATAGCAACTACTCCTACAAGTGCCTAGAGGCCATATCATGCATTAGAACTACTTTTAACCACATAAATTTGACATGCAAGCTCAAGAACAGGGCCACCTAAGCAACAAAATTTACAATAAATAAATCACTAGAACAGAAACTAATTGGACCATTGGAGGAGTCACTTACCGAAGAACAATCCCCAAAGCAGTTTTATGAATGGAGCTTTGAGCTAGGAGATCAAAAGTGGCAGCAAGATGAGCTAGAACTCGGGTTTGAGCTAGTGGATGATTTTTTTGGGAGGAAGACGAAGTGTGTGGGTGCAAGAATAAGTGGAGGGGGCCACGTGGGGTCCACGAGGCAGGTGGCGCGCCCCAGGGGGGTGGGCGCGCCCTGGACCCTCGTGGCCAGCTGATGCGGCCCCCTGGTGTGTTCTCAGTGCCAATAATTCTTAAATATTCTAGAAAAAATCATATAAGAATTTTAGGGCATTTGGAGAACTTTTATTTTCGAGGTATTTTTTTATTGCAAGGATAATTCAGAAAACAGACAGAAAATACAATTTTTGCTTTATTTAATCTAAATAACAGAAAGTAAAATGAGGTACAGAGAGTTGTGCTTTCTAACTTCATCCATCTCATGCTCATCAAAAGGAATCCACTACCAAGGTTGGTCAAGTCTTGTTAACAAACTCTTTTCAAATAACATGAAACCGGAGAATTTTCAAATAACACTAAGTTACCTCAACGGGGATATGCACATCCCCAACAATAAGAATATCATATTTCTTCTTGACGGTAGGAAGAGGGAATTCAAAACCTCCAATAGTAATCATTGGAATTTTTCCAATAGAATTGATACTGTGGACTTGAGGTTGTTTCCTCGGAAAGTGTACCGTATGCTCATTACCATTAACATGAAAAGTGACTTTTCCTTTGTTGCAATCAATAACAGCCCCTGCAGTATTCAAAAATGGTCTACCAAGAATAATAGATATACTATCGTCCCCGGGAATATCAAGAAGAACAAAGTCCGTTAAAATAGTAACGTTTGCAACCACAACAGGCACATCCTCACAAATACCGGCATGTATAGCAGTTGATTTATCAGCCATTTACAAAGATATTTCAGTAGGTGTCAACTTATTCAAATCAATTCTATGATATAAAGAGAGAGGCATAACACTAACACCGTCTCCAAGATCAAATAAAGCAGTTTTAACATAGTTTCTTTTAATGGAGCATGGTATAGTTGGTACTCCTGGATCTCCAAGTTTCTTTAGCATTCCACCCTTAAAAGTATAATTTGCAAGCATGGTGGATATTTCAGCTTCCGGTATCTTTCTTTTATTTGTAACAATATCTTTCATATACTTAGCATAAGGATTCATTTTAAGCATATCAGTCAAATGCATACACAAAAAGATAGGTCCAATCATTTCAGCAAAAAGCTCAAAATCCTCATCATCCTTTTCCTTGGATGGTTTAGGAGTAAAAGGCATGGTTTTCTGAACCCATGGTTCTCTTTCTTTACCGTGCTTCCTAGCAACAAAGTCTCTTTTATCATGACGTTGATTCTTTGATTCTGGGTTATCAAGATCAACAACAGGTTCAACTTCTACATCATTGTTATTGCTAGGTTGAGCATCAACATGAACATCATCATTAACATTATCACTAGGTTCATGTTCATTACCAGATTGTGTTTCAGCATCAGAAAAAGAAATATCATTGGGATTCTCAGGTGTGTCAACAACAGGTTCACTAGAAGCATGCAAAGTCCTAACATTTTTCTTTTTCTTCTTCTTAGAAGAACTAGGTGCATCAACATTAATTCTCTGAGAATCTTGGTCAATTCTCTTAGGGTGGCCCTCAGGATACAAAGGTTCTTGAGTGATTTTACCCCCTCTAGTCACAACTCTAACAACATTATCATTTTTCTTATTATTTAATTCATTGAGCAAATCATTCTGAGCTTTAAGTACTTGTTCTACTTGAGTGGTAACCATAGAAGCATGTTTACAAATAAGTTTAAGTTCACCTTTAACTCTAGACCTATAATCACTAAAGTATTCAATCATATAAGCATTACATTTCAATTGTCTACCAACATAAGCATTGAAGTCTTCTTGTTTAATCATAAAATTATCAAACTCATCCAAGCATTGGCTAGCAAACTTAGTAGATGGGATTTCACCCTTATCATATCTGTAGAGAGAATTTACCTTTACTACCTACGTCGGGTTATCAAGACCATGTATTTCTTCAATAGGTGGAAAATTATTAACATCTTCAGCTTTAATACCATTTTCTTTCATAGATTTCTTTGCCTCTTGCATATCTTCAGGACTGAGAAATGGAATACCCCTTTTCTTTGGAGTTGGCTTAGGAATTGGTTCAGGAAGTGTCCAATCATTTTCATTACTCAACATATTATTCAATAACAATTCAGCTTGATCAACAGTTCTTTCCCTGAAAACACAACCAGCACAACTATCCAGGTGGTCTATGGAAGCATCGGTTAGTCCATTATAAAAGATATTAAGTATTTCATTTTTCTTGAGATGATGATTAGGAAAAGCATTAAGTCATCGGAGAAGCCTCCCCCAAACTTGTGGGAGACTCTCTTCTTCAATTTGCACAAAATTATATATTTCCCTTACGGCAGCTTGTTTCTTATGAGAGGGGAAATATTTAGCAGAGAAGTAATAAATCATATCCTGGGGACTATGCACACAACCAGGATCAAGAGAATTAAACCATATTTTAGCATCACCCTTTAATGAGAAGGAAATAATTTAAGGATAAATTAATAGCGAGTTTTCTCATCATGAGTAAAAAGGGTGGCCATATCATTCAACTTAGTAAGATGTGCCACAACAGTTTCAGTTTCATAACCATGGAAAGGATCAGATTCAACCAAAGTAATTAACTCAGGATCGATAGAGAAATCATAATCCTTATCAGAAATACAGATAGGTGAAGTAGCAAAAGGAGGGTCATGTTTCATTCTAGCATTCAAGGATTTTTCTTTCATCTTAGCTAACAATTTCTTAAGATCATATCTATCATTGCAAGCTAAAAAGCCTCTAGCAGTTTCTTCATTCATAACATAACCCTCAGGCACAACAGGCAATTCATATCTAGGGGGAGAATCTTCATCATCACTTTCATCAATATTATCAGTTTTAATAATTTCATTCTCTCTAACCCTAGCAAGTTGTTCATCAAGAAATTCACCTAGTGGCATAGTATTATCAAGCATAGAAGTAGTTTCATAATAAGCATCATGCAAAGCAGAAGTGGCATCATCAATGACATGAGACATATCAGAACCAATAGCAGGAGTATGTGTCGCAAGTTTACTCATAACAGAAGGTGAATCAAGTGAAGAGCTAGATGGCAGTTCCTTACCTCCCCTCGTAGTTGAGGGATAAATCTTGGTTCTTTCATCCTTCAAGTTCTTCATAGAGATCAACAGATATAAATTCCAAGTGACTCAAAGAATAGAGCTATGCTCCCCAGCAACGGCGCCAGAAAATAGTCTTGATAACCCACAAGTATAGGGGATCGCAACAGTTTTCGAGGGTAGAGTATTCAACCCAAATTTATTGATTCGACACAAGGGGAGCCAAAGAATATTCTCAAGTATTAACAGTTGAGTTGTCAGTTCAACCGCACCTGAAAGTCTTAATATCTGCAGCAAAGTATTTAGTAGCAAAGTAATATGGAAGTAACGGTAACTGTGGCAAAGTAACAGTATTGGTTTTGTAATGATGGTAACAGTGGCAACGGAAAAGTAAATAAGAAAAGATCAATATGTGAAACGCTCGTAGGCAATGGATCAGTGATGGATAATTATGTCGGATGTAGTTCCTCATGCAACAGTTATAACATAGGGTGACACAGAACTAGCTCCAGTTCATCAATGTAATGTAGGCGTGTATTCCGAATATAGTCATACGTGCTTATGGAAAAGAACATGCATGACATCTTTTGTCCTACCCTCCCGTGGCAGCGGGGTCCTATTGGAAACTAAGGGATATTAAGGCCTCCTTTTAATAGAGTACCGGAACAAAGCATTAACACTTAGTGAATACATGAACTCCTCAAACTATAGTCATCACCGGGAGTGGTCCCGATTATTGTCACTTCGGGGTTACCGGATCATAACACATAGTAGGTGACTATTGACTTGCAAAATAGGATCAAGAACTCACATGTATTCATGGAAACATAATAGGTTCAGATCTGAAATCATGGCACTTGGGCCCTAGTGACAAGCACTAAGCATAGCAAAATCATAGCAACATCAATCTGAGAACATAATGGATACTAGGGATCAAACCCTAACAAAAATGACTTGATTACATGATAAATCGCATCCAACCCATCACCATCCAGCAAGCCTACGATGGAATTACTCACACACGGTGGTGAGCATCATGAAATTGGTGATGGAGGAAGGTTGATGATGACAATGACGACGGATTCCCCTCTCTGGAGCCTCGAACAGACTCCAGATCAGCCATCCCGAGAGTGATTAGGGCCTGGCGGCGGCTCCGTATTGTAAAACGCGATGAATCCTTCTCCCCGATTTTTTTCTCCCTGAACGTGAATATATAGAGTTGGAGTTGAGGTCGGTGGAGCCTCAAGGGGCCCACAAGACGGGGGGCGCCCCCAACCCTCGTGGACAAGGTGTGGGCCCCCTAGTGTTGATTCTTTCACCAGAATTTTTATAAATTCCAAAAATATTCTCCGTGAAGTTTCAGGTCATTCCGAGAACTTTTATTTCTGCACAAAAATAACACCATGGCAATTCTGCTGAAAACAGCGTTAGTCCGGGTTAGTTCTATTCAAATCATGCAACTTAGAGTCCAAAACAAGGTCAAAAGTGTCTGGAAAAGTAGATACGATGGAGACGTATCAATGCGGTCCGATAAGTGTTGAGGCTCGCGGCGGGTATCATTATTTTCTGACCTTCACGGATGATTTAAGCAGATATGGGTATATCTACTTAATGAAACATAAGTCTGAAACATTTGAAAAGTTCAATGAATTTCAGAGTGAAGTGGAAAATCATCGTAACAAGAAAATAAAGTTTCTACGATCTAATCGTGGAGGTGAGTATTTGAGTTACCAGTTTGGTCTACATTTGAAACAATATGGAATAGTTTCTCAACTCACACCACCTGGAACACCACAGCATAATGGTGTTGTTGGGGAACACAGTAATTTCAAAAAAAAAATCCTATGCACACGCAAGATCCATCTAGGTGATGCATAGCAACAAGAGGGGATAGTGTTGTCCATCTACCCTAGTAGACCGTAAACGGAAGCGTTATGACAACGCGGTTGATGTAGTCGAATGTCTTCACGATCCGACCGATCCTAGCACTGAAGGTACAGCACCTCCATGATCTGCATACGTTCATCTCGATGACATCCCATGAACTATAGATCTAGCTGAGGTCGAGGGAGTGTTTCGTTAGCACGATGGCGTGATGACGGTGATGATGAAGTTACCGACGTAGGGCTTCGCCTAAGCACTACAACGATATGACCGAGGTGGAAATCTGTGGAGGCGGCACCGCACATGGCTAAACAATCAACTTGTGTGTCTATGGGGTGCCCCCTCCCCCGTATATAAAGGAGTGGAGGAGGGGGAGGGCCGGCCCTCTATGGCGCGCCTCAAGGGGGGAGTCCTACTCCCGGTGCGAGTAGGATTCCCCCTTCCCTTATTGGAGTAGGAGAGAAAGGAAGGGGGGAGAGCGGGAAGGAAGGGGGGTTGGCCCCCAACCCAATTCAGATTGGGCTTGGGGGGCGCGCCCTCCACCTTGGCTGCCTCCTGCTCTCTCCCACTAAGGCCCAATAAGGCCCATACACTCCCCCGGGGGGTTCCGATAACACCCCGGTTCTCCGGTAAATGCCCGAACTCAACCGGAACCATTCCGATGTCCAAACATAGCCTTCCAATATATCGATCTTTATGTCTCAACCATTTAGAGACTCCTCGTCATGTCCATGATCATATCCGGGACTCAGAACTACCTGCGGTACATAAAAACACATAAACTCATAATATCGATCGTCACCGAATGTTAAGCGTGCGGACCCTACGTGTTCGAGAACTATGTAGACATGACCAAGACTCACTTCCGGTCAATAACCAATAGCGGAACCTGGATGCTCATATTGGGTCCTACATATTCTACGAAGATCTTTATGGGTCAAACCGCATAACAACATACGTTTCCCTTTGTCATCTGTATGTTACTTGCCCGAGGTTTGATCGTCGGTATCTCAATACCTAGTTCAATCTCGTTACTGGCAAGTCTCTTTACTTGTTCCGTAATGCAACATCCCGTAACTAACTCATTAGTCACATTGCTTGCAAGGCTTATAGTGATGTGCATTGCCGAGAGGGCCCAGAGATACCTCTCCAATACACGGAGTGACAAATCCTAATCTCGATCTATGCCAACTCAACATACACCATTGGAGACACATGTAGAGCATCTTTATAGTCACCCAGCTACGTTGTGACGTTTCATAGCACACTAAGTGTTCCTCCGGTATTCAGGAGTTGCATAATCTCATAGTCATAGGAACATGTATAAGTTATGAAGAAAGCAATATCAACAAACTAAACGATCATCGTGCTAAGCTAACGGATGGGTCAAGTCAATCACATCATTCTCTAATGATGTGATCCCGTTCGTCAAATGAGAACTATTTGTCCATGGCTAGGAAACTTAACCATCTTTGATTAACGAGCTAGTCAAGTAGAGGCATACTAGTGACACTCCGTTTGTCTATGTATTCACATATATACTAAGTTTCCGGTTAATACAATTCTAGCGTGAATAATAAACATTTATCATGCTATAAGGAAATATAAATAACAACTTTATTATTGTCTCTAGGGCATATTTCATTTAGTCTCCCACTTGCACTAGAGTCAATAATCTAGATTACATTGTAATGATTCTAACACCCATGGAGTCTTGGTGCTGATCATGTTTTGCTCGTGAGAGATTCTTAGTCAACAGGTCTGCAACATTCAAATCCGTATGTATCTTGCAAATCTCTATGTCTCCCTCCTTGACTTTATCGCAGATGGAATTGAAACGTCTCTTGATGTGCTTGGTTCTCTTGTGAAATCTGGATTCCTTTGCCAAAGCAATTGCACCAGTATTGTCACAAAAGATTTTCATTGGACCCAATGCACTAGGTATGACACCTAGATCGGATATGAACTCCTTCATCAAGACTCCTTCATTTGCTGCATCCGAAGCAGCTATGTACTCCGCTTCACACGTAGATCCTGCCACGACGCTCTGCTTGGAACTGCACCAACTGACAGCTCCACCATTCAATAAAAATACGTATCCGGTATGTGACTTAGGGTCATTCGGATCAGTGTCAAAGCTTGCATCGACGTAACTGTTTATGACGAGCTCTTTGTCACCTCCATAAACGAGAAACATATCCTTAGTCCTTTTTAGGTATTTCAGGATGTTCTTGACCGATGTCCAGTGATCCACTCCTGGATTACTTTGGTACCTCCCTGCTAAACTAATAGCAAGGCACACATCAGGTCTGGTACACAGCATTGCATACATGATAGAACCTATGGCTGAAGCATAGGGAATGACTTTCATTTTCTCTCTATCTTTTGAAGTGGTCGGGCATTGAGTCTAACTCAACTTCACACCTTGTAACACAGGCAAGAACCCTTTCTTTGCGTGATCCATTTGGAACTTCTTCAAAACTTTATCAAGGTATGTGCTTTGTGAAAGTCCGATTAAGCGTCTTGATCTATCTCTATAGATCTTGATGCCCAATATATAAGCAGCTTCACCAAGGTCTTTCATTGAAAATTCTTATTCAAGTATCCTTTTATACTATTCAGAAATTCAGTATCACTTCCGATCAACAATATGTCATCCAAAAGTCTGTATAAAACCATATGCTTTGATCACACTATCAAATCGTATATTCCAACTCCGAGAGGCTTGCACCAGTCCATAAATGGATCACTGGAGCTTGCATACTTTGTTAGCACCTTTTGGATCGACAAAACCTTCTGGTTGCATCATATACAACTCTTCTTTAAAATATCCACTAAGGAATGCAGTTTTGACATCCATTTAATCATAAAATGCGGAAATTTCTAACATGATTCGGACGGACTTAAGCATCGCTACGGGTGAGAAGGTCTCATCGTAGTCAACTCCTTGAACTTGTCGAAAACCTTTTACAACAAGTCGAGCTTTGTAGATAGTAACATTACCGTCAGCATCAGTCTTCTTCTTGAAGATCCATTTATTCTCTGTGGCTTACCGATCATCGGGCAAGTCAACCAAAGTCCACACTTTGTTCTCATACATGGATCCCATCTTAGATTTCATGTCCTCAAGCCATTTGAAGAATCTGGGCTCATCATTGCTTCCTCATAGTTCGTAGGTTCGTCATGGTCAAGTAACATGACCTCTAGAATAGGACTATCGTACCACTCTCGTGCGGATCTTATTCTGGTTGACCTACGAGGTTCGGTAGCAACTTGATCAGAAGTTTCATGATCATCATCATTAGCTTCCTCACTTAATGGTGTAGGAATCACTGGAACTGATTTCTGTGATGAACTACTTTCCAATAAGGGAGCAGGTACAAACTCCTTTTCTAGAAAGGATCCATTCTTAGCAACAAATATCTTGCCTTTAGATCTGTGATAGAAAGTGTACCCTACAGTCTCCTTTGGGTATCCTATGAAGACACATTTCTCCGATTTGGGTTCGAGCTTATCAGGTTGAAGCTTTTTCACATAAGCATCGCAGCCCCAAACTTTAAGAAACGACAACTTTGGTTTCTTATCAAACCACAGTTCATAAGGTGTCGTCTCAACAGATTTCGATGGTGCCCTATTTAACGTGAATGCAGCCGTCTCTAAAGCATAACCCCAAAACGATAGCGGTAAATCAGTAAGAGACATCATAGATCGCACCATATCTAATAAAGTGTGTTTACGACGTTCGTACACACAATTATGTTGTGGTGTTCCAGGTGACATGAATTGCGAAACTATTCTGCGTTGTTTCAAATGAATACCAAACTCGTAACTCAAATATTCACCTCCACGATCAGATTGTAGAAACTTAATTTTCTTGTTACGATGATTTTCCACTTCACTCTGAAATTCTTTGAACTTTTCAAAGGTTTCAGACTTATGTTTCATCAAGTAGATATACCCATATCTGCTCAAATCATCTGTGAAGGTAAGAAAAAACGATACCCATCGCGAGCATCAACACTCATCGGACCGCATACATCAGTATGTATTATTTCCAACAAGTTTTTTGCTCGCTCCATTGTTCTAGAGAACGGAGTCTTAGTCATCTTGCCCATGAGGCATGGTTCGCAAGCATCAAGTGATTCCAAAATCCCATCAGCATGGAGTTTCTTCATGCGCATTACACCAATATGACCTAAACGGCGGTGCCACAAATAGGTTGCACTATGATTATTAAACTTTTATCTTTTGGCTTCAATACTATGAACATGTTTATCACTAATATCAAGATTTAGTAAAACTAGACCACTCATGAAGGGTGCATGACCATAAAAGATATTACTCATATAAATAGAACAACCATTATTCTTTGATTTAAATGAATAACCATCTCGCATCAAACAAGATCCAGATATAATGTTCATGCTCAACACTGGCACCAAATAACAATTATTTAGGTCTAAAACTAATCACGAAGGTAGATGTCGAGGTAGTGTGCCGACGGCGATCACATCGACTTTGGAACCATTTCTCACGTGCATTGTCACCTCGTCCTTAGCCAATCTTTGCTTAATATGTAGCCCCTGTTTCGAGTTGCAAATATTAGCAACAGAACCAGTATCAAATACCCAGGTGCTACTGCAAGCATTAGTAAGGTACACATCAATAACATGTATATCAAATATACCTTTCACTTCGCCATCCCTCTTCTCCGCCAAATACTTGGGGCAGTTCTGCTTCCTGTGACCCATCCCTTTGCAGTAGAAGCACTCAGTCTCAGGCTTAATTAGGTCCAGACTTGGCCTTCTTCACTTGAGCAGCAACTTGCGTGACGTTCTTCTTAAAGTTCCCCTTCTTCCCTTTACCCTTTTTCTTGAAACTGGTGGTCTTGTTGACCATCAACACTTGATTCAACTTCTTGATTTCCACCTCCGCAGCCCTTAGCATTGCAAAGAGCTCGGGAATTGTCTTATCCATCCCTTGCATATTATAGTTCTTCATGAAGCTCTTGTAGCTTGGTGGCAGTGATTGAAGAACTCTGTCAATGACACTATCATCAGGAAGATTAACTCCCAGCTGAGTCAAGTGGTTGTGGTACCCAGACATTCTGAGTATATGTTCACTGACAGAACTATTCTCCTCCATTTTTCAGCTATAGAACTTATTGGAGACTTCATATCTCTCAATCCAGGCATTTTCTTGAAATATTAACTTCAACTCCTCGAACATCTCATATGCTCCATGACGTTCAAAACATCGTTAAAGTCCCAGTTCTAAGCCATAAAGCATGGCACACTGAACTATCGAGTAGTCATCAGCTTTGCTCTGCCAGACGTTCATAACATCTGGTGTTGCGCCTGCAGCGGGTTTGTCACCTAGTGGTGCTTCGAGGACGTAATTCTGATATGCAGCAATGAGGATAATCCTCAAGTTACGGACCTAGTCCGTGTAGTTTCTACCATCATCTTTCAACTTAGCTTTCTCTAGGAACTCTTTAAAATTGAACGAAACAACAGCACGGGCCATCTATCTACAATAACATAGACATGCAAAATACTATCAGGTACTAAGTTCATGATAAATTAAAGTTCAATTAATCATATTACTTAAGAACTCCCACTTAGATAGACATCCCTCTAATCATCTAAGTGATCACATGATCCATATCAACTAAACCATGTCTGATCATCACGTGGGATGGAGTAGTTTCCAATGGTGAACATCACTGTGTTGATCATATCTACTATATGATTCACGCTCAACCTTTCGGTCTTAGTGTTCCGAGGCCATATCTGCATATGCTAGCCTTGTCAAGTTTAACACGAGTATTCTGCGTGTGCAAAACTGGATTGCACCCGTTGTATGTGAACATAGAGCTTATCACACCCGTTCATCACGTGGTGTCTCGGCACGGCGAACTGTAGCAACGGTACATACTCAGGGAGAACATTTGTACCTTGAAATTTAGTGAGAGATCATCTTATAATGCTACTGTCAAACTAAGCAAAATAAGATGCATAAAGGATAAACATCACATGCAATCAATATAAGTGATATAATATGGCCATCATCATCTTGTGCCTTTGATCTCCATCTTCAAAGCATCGCCATGATCACTGTCGGTGTCAAAACCGGCGGATCTCGGGTAGGGGGTCCCGAACTGTGCGTCTAGGCCGGATGGTAACAGGAGGCAAGGAACACGATGTTTTACCCAGGTTCGGGCCCTCTTGATGGAGGTAAAACCCTACGTCCTGCTTGATTAATATTGATGATATGGGTAGTACAAGAGTAGATCTACCACGAGATCAAGGAGGCTAAACCCTAAAAGCTAGCCTATGGTATGATTGTTGTATGATGAAGTTGTCCTACGGACTAAAACCCTCCGGTTTATATAGACACCGGAGAGGGTTAGGGTTACACAAAGTCGGTTACAATAGTAGGAGATCTTGAATATCCGCATCGCCAAGCTTGCCTTCCACGCCAAGGAAAGTCCCATCCGAACACGGGACGAAGTCTTCAATCTTGTATCTTCATAGTCCTGGAGTCCGGCTGAAGGTATAGTCCGGCTACCCGAACACCCCCTAATCCAGGACTCCCTCAGTAGCCCCCGAACCAGGCTTCAATGACGACGAGTCCGGCGCGCAGATTGTCTTCGGCATTGCAAGGCGGGTTCTTCTCCAAATTCCATGTACCTGCTGAATAATGTCCGATTTTCATAATGTAGCGCACCTTGGCTTCCACGCCCAATAATGCCGTCTTCCACGTGTTAAAGGAATGCGAAAAGTCGGGGTGTTTTTACATTCACACCCCTAGCCGCATAAACGAGCCGCCTACTTAATGGGATGGGGATGCAGATCCAAACCACACCTTCTCCTCTCCGCGAGTAATCATCAGAGCGCCTCGAGCGAAGGTCCATTCCAACATGGCCAGCCGTCACAGCTCCTCCTCTCGCCCTTCCAGTCCTAAACCTGGAGACTAGGAGAGGTGCTCCATCCCGTACAGCGAGCTAGTGTTGCTTCAGGCCAAGGGATTTCTCCCTCAGGCCTATATGGTCCCGGTCCGAGCCGGACTCGCCACCTATAATGGCGGAGAGCAAGCGGAGAGCACCCCCAATCCCTCCAAAGGAGAGCGGGTGTGCCTCGTCCCTTATCTAGTAAGAGGACTTGGATTTCCAATTCATCCATTTCTACGTGGGCTTCTGGAGTTCTACGGCCTCAAGCTGCACAATCTCACGCCCGCCTCTATATTGCATATCGCGGGCTTCGTCGCCCTTTGCGAGCTATTCTTGGGTGTTGAGGCTCATTTCGCGCTGTGGAAGAGGTTATTCTGCCTGGTGCCCCGCTCTCAAGAGGGTTCTATATATCAAGTGGGCGGAGCCGAAGTGTGGCGTATCGCCGGGACCGGATATCTATCCGGAACCCCAAAGAAGGCGTCCGAGGACTGGCCTTCGGAATGGTTTTATATAGATGATGTCCTGCTGCCGGATCCTATCCGGGCCGATCTCCCTGAATTCAACAGTGCTCGCTTAAAGAAACGCCCAAGATGGTGCCCGCGGAGCTCTCAAAGAGAAGGCGACAGGGACGTCCTTCACCTGATGGGTCGGATAAGACTATTGGCTCATTCCGGACTAACCATGATTGAAGTCATGGCCGCATGCATTATGTGAGGGGTGCAGCCGCTTCAATATAGAGGCCACCCCATGTGGGATTTTAACGGGGAGGATGACGCCACCCGTTATGATCGTAAGGGGCCAGCCTCAGCTGGCGCTCTAGTAAAGATCTTATCCTCTTTGTACAAGGGAGAAGAGGAGGAATTCCTCCGCATCAACCCGCAGGGCAGATTTTCTATGTACAACCCTCCGAGTTGGCTAAGTGGAAAATTGTGCTTGCCCATCCATTTTATATTCCCATGATTAAATATGTAGTCTTCCGATTTCAACGCAGGAACTGCGTCAGGAAGTGAAGGATATAAACAGCCATCCCCCACAGCCCGAGGATCCAGAACAGTCCCTCGATCCGGACTCCGAAGAGGATTCGGACATATCGGTGGAGCTGATTGACGGGGTGTTTCATCAGCTAAGAAAGGACAATACCCTGGTGGCCATTACGGCTGATTACCCAGGGTTAATCCCGGCCTCCCAGGTAATAGAGAGCGGAGTCTCATCCCCTTGAGAAGGAATCCATTCTCACGCATTTTAGTTTTCCTGACAATGGCCGTGTTTTGCAGGGGAGGTTTCCGAGGCGGGAGGCCGAACCTGCGGCGGCTAGCCAACGAGGGGCCGCAGGGCCCCGTGGGGTAAAAAGGAATGTAGTCCGGACTGAGACAACGGCGCAAAGGTATAGCGCACCCTCTTTTTCCCTGGTGTTATTCCTTCAGGGCATATTAACATTCGTGCTATCTTCAGGACAAAGAGACCTCGCCGGACTACATCCGGAGAGGTTGCCAATCACGCCTCCACCAGCCAGGCTCCAACGCCTGGCCCGGAAGCGGAAACGAACACAAGGTGCACACTGGACGCTCCTCCGACAGAGGATGCGAACAGGCTGTCTGCCACCCATCCCGAGGTGGAGAGTGCCATGAACCACAGGCGTTGCCGGACAATTCTTCGCGACGCTTGTTTCTCCCAAGAGGCATTAGATGCCTTCAATTCGGGAGATGCGTACCTCCGTGCCGCTCAAAATGGTTTAGCCAGAGCCACGGAGCAATATGTAAAAGACATATGGGTAAGAAATTTTTTGGTAAATATATATATACCAGTAGCCCCCGAGACTTGAAACAATTAGAGTAACTGATTTAAGGATCATTTGTTATGCAGGTTCTCACAGAGAAGAATACCGTACTGTCCCAGGAGCTGGAAGAGTGCAAAGCCCAACTGGAGGCCGCACTAGCCGCGGCAGGGGAGCCCAAAGAGACCCCCTCTGGTAAGATACACTTCAAAAGATTAGTATCTTGCGAAGTGCGGCATGGGTGTAAATCTGGCAAATCATATTGCAGATGGCGCCGGACTGGATCCGGAGAGGCAACAACTCTTACGCCGGCTAAAAGCCGGTGAGAGTATGCTGACAAGGGTGAGGCGGGAGAAGAATGATCTTCAGGATGCCAACACCAAGCTGGACGTTGAACTTAAAGATGTTCGTGGCCAGCTGTCGGACTCCACTAAGGAGAATCAGCGGCTTCAACGCGGCATATTTAGTAAGTGCTTAAGTGAATCTTTGAAAGAAAAGAGTTCGGCGAGGAAGTCGACTAACAGAGTAATGTCTGTACGTATGCTAACGGGTCGTCCTGTAGAGGAGATGCCCGGTTCTATGGGTGACCTTCTTCCCGAGCTCTCACAACTGCACGAGCGAGTTCGGCAGGCGATGCGAGGCGTTGCCCAAGCCTTATGGCCTTCCCACTCCATGCCCGAGGGCCTTGGAGAGCTTTCGGAGAAGCTTAAGGGAGCTCGGTGGCGCTTCCGGTTGTGGAAGATATCAGCCTGCCGACAAGGCGCTAGGGAGGCCTGGGCCATGGTGAAGACGCAGTACACGAAGTCTGACCCAAACCACATGGCTGAGGTCAGACCTGTGGGGCCTGACGGGAAGGAGATCCCTGTAAGCTTAGTGTACGACCAAGTAGAATTGGCCGCCAAGTATTCCCAGCAGGACTGTAAGTTAGACAGCCTGTTAGATGGTATTGAAGAGGAATAAAATCAGTTAGAGTGACTATCTAATTTGTAATTGACATGTGTAATGCCTTCTAGCCGGATTGTAGATCATTTGTCGTTGCCGACCTTTTCGCTTCAACCTCAGGACCTGACGGTCCGGAGTGTGTCCGAATACCCTACCGGTTATGTAAGAACCGGGGTATGCATGGAGACCAGGCGTAGGGGTCATTAGTGCTTTATCAGACAAGTGCCCAACTAGTTATGTTATATTACATGGTTAGTAAGAAACATCTTCCAGAGAGAATAGTTCCGTTAGGGGTTCCTTTCTCTGGGAGGCATGCCCTAAAGTGCATGTCCGGACTGCAAACGCAGGAAAATCATCTGGGGGAATATATATAAATAAGTAAAAAAGGTCATCTTTTAGTTCACCAACCGAATATTCCCTTAAGAACACTAGCTTTCGGCTTCACCCAGTCTGAGGTACACATCCGGCTGATCCGGCAGTAACAATCGCAGAGGTGCTCCCTTTACCACATTGTCGAACAATCGGGAACGTAGGGGTAAGTACAGGAGCCAGGCAACACAGCTTGGCCAAAACTTAAGTCATATCGATGCATCTAATGGTGAAGAAAAGGTACATGCGGAAGTTTGACACATGTGGTGGGCATGAAGCCCGTATAAATAAGCTTCTGTTAAAGAAGCCCCCAGGTTTAATGAGCGTGAGTACCACGTCACTTGAGGAGCCTTTAAGGGCTATAAAAGAAAAGGGGGGAAGGAGAGAAATGTAAGACATAAAATGTAAAAAATGGACAGAGGAAGGAGACAAACACAGAGTCCGGCGCTAGGCATAGAATCTTCGGAGACGGGCTGCGTTCCATGGGTTCGGCTCGAGTCGGTTATCCGACGCATCGCGCAGGCGGTATGCTCCACCAGTCAGGACTTGGTCGATTATGAAGGGACCTTACACTTGGGCTTCAGCTTGTCCTTTTTCTTGTCCGGCAGGCGTAGAACTAATTCGCCAACGTTGTAGTTTTTGGCCCGCACTTCTCTGCTTTGATATCTTCGAGCCTGCTATTGATAGAATGCGGAATGGGCTTTTGCCACGTCGCGCTCCTCATCTAAGGCGTCCAAACTGTCCTGCCGATCGAGCTCGGCTTCCCTTTCTTCGTACATGCGCACTCGGGTGAGTCATGAATTATGTCGCAGGGCAAGACTGCCTCTACACCGTACACCATAAAAATGGTGTGTATCCGGTGGTGCGATTCGGCGTGGTCCGCCGCCCCCAGAGTACGGAGTCGAGCTCCTCTACCCAGTGCGTGTTAGATTCCTTGAGGGACCGCACTAATCTGGGTTTGATGCCGCTCATGATGAGACCATTTGCACGTTCGACCTGACCGTTAGTTTGTGGGTGATAGACGGAAGCATAATCGAGCTTGATGCCCATGTTTTTGCACCAGAGTTTTACCTCATCGGCCGTAAAGTTCGTGCCGTTATCGGTGATGATGCTGTGGGGGACGCCATAACGGTGTACGACCCCGGATATAAAGTCTATCACAGGTCCGGATTCGGCCGTCTTAACAGGCTTGGCTTCTATCCATTTGGTGAACTTATCCACCATGACCAGTAAGTATTTTTTCTTGTGGGTTCCGCCTTTAAGGGGTCCCACCATGTCAAGCCCCCAGACCGCGAAAGGACAAGTGATGGGGATAGTTTGGAGGGCGGTGGGTGGCATATGGCTTTGGTTTGCAAAAAGCTGGCAACTGGCGCATCGTTGGACCAAGTCCTGAGCGTCCGTCCGGGCCGTCGGCTAATAAAAGCATGTACGGAAAGCCTTGCTTACAAGGACCGGGCTGCGGCGTGATGGCCACCGAGTCCGGCATGAATTTCAGCCAGCAGGTTCCGCCCTTCCTCTTCGGAGATGCACCTTTGAAGGACTCCGGTAGTGCTTTTCTTATAAAGTACTACCTCATGGACTTTATAGGCTTTAGATCGCCGAACTATACAGCATGCCTCGTTTTGGTCCTCTGGGAGTTCCTGCCAAGTAAGGTAGGCTAGGAATGGTTCTGTCCACGGGGCGATAACGGCCATTAGTACGTGGGCTGAGGTTGTGATTTCATTGGCAGAGCCTCCGATTATGTCAGATTGTTCGGCGTCGGACAGTGCGGTTTGGTCCGGTCTAATATTGTAATGTTCCCCTTCCCATACTACGGATGGCTTGAACAGCCTTTCCAGGAAGATGTTGGGGGGACCGCATCGCGTTTTGCGCTGATGCGTGCCAGGACGTCTGCCGCCTGATTGTTTTCTCGGGCTATATGGTGAAATTCGAGCCCCTCAAACCAAGCTGACATTTTGAGGATGGCGTTGCGGTAAGCTGCCATTTTTGGATCCTTGGCATCGAAGTCTCCATTTATTTGGGATATCGCGAGGTTCGAATCCCCGCGCACCTCTAGGCGTTGAATGCCCATGGATACTGCCATCCGCAGACCATGTAAAAGGGCCTCATATTCGGCTGCATTGTTGGAGTCTGTGTACATAATCTGGAGTACATATTGAACTGTGTCTCCTGTGGGGGACGTCAAAACGACGCCGGCCCCTAGTCCGGCCAACATTTTGGAACCATCGAAGTGCATGATCCAGTTTGAATATGTGTCGTACTCTTTAGGGAGTTCGGCCTCCGTCCATTCTGCGACGAAGTCGGCCAAAAATTGCGACTTGATAGCTTGCCGTGGCCTATAAGTTATGTCGAACGGGAGGAGCTCGATGGCCCATTTTGCAATCCGGCCCGTTGCGTCATGGTTGTTTATAATATTGTTGAGTGGTACTTCCGATGCTACTGTGATTGAACACTCTTGAAAGTAGTGTCGTAGCTTCCGGGATGCCATGAATACCGCATATGCAATCTTTTGATAATGTGGGTACCGTGATTTGCATGGGGTGAGGACAGTGGACACATAGTAAACCGGCTTTTGAAGGGGGAATTTGTGTTCGTCCGTTTCTCGCTCGACGACGAGTACTGCGCTGATAACTTGATGGGTTGCTGCAATGTACAATAGCATTGGTTCGCCGATGTTTGGCGCGGCCAGGACGGGGTTTGTTGCCAATATGGCTTTTATTTCCTCGAGTCCGGCCGTGGCGGCATCCGTCCACTCGAAATGTTCGGTGCGCCGAAGGAGGCGATAGAGAGGTAGCGCCTTTTCTCCCAACCGGGAGATAAAGCGGCTTAGAGCCGCCATGCATCCGGTTAATTTTTGTATTTGTTTGAGGTCCTTTGGGATATCCAGTTGTGACAAAGCTCGGATCTTGGCTGGATTTGCTTCGATTCCTCTACCGGATACAATGAAGCCCAAGAGCTTTCCGGCTGGAACGCCGAAAATGCATTTTTCCGGATTTAGCTTGATGTCATATGCTCGGAGGTTGTCAAATGTAAGCCTCAAGTCGTCTACTAGAGATTCAACATGTCTTGTTTTTACGACCACATCATCCACGTATGCCTCTACTGTTTTGCCGATCTGGTTTGCCAGACATGTCTGAATCATGCGCTGATATGTTGCGCCGGCGTTTTTGAGCCCGAAAGGCATTGTGTTGAAGCAGAATGGGCCGTATGGGGTGATGAATGCCATTGCGGCTTGGTCTGACTTGGCCATCTTGATTTGATGGTAACCGGAGTATGCGTCGAGGAAGCACAAAGAATCGTGTCCTGCAGTGGCGTGGATAATTTGATCGATGCGGGGGAGGGGGAAGGGATCCTTTGGGCAAGCCTTGTTAAGGTCTTTGAAATCAACGCACAGGCGCCATGATTTCTCCTTCTTTGGTACCATCACCAAGTTTGCTAGCCAGTCCGGATGTTTTATATCTCTAATGAATCCGGCCTCCAATAGTTTGGCTAGCTCCTCTCCCATTGACTGTCTCTTGGGCTCAGAGAAACGCCGAAGGGCTTGTTTGACAGGTTTGAATCCTTTTAGGATATTTAAGCTGTGTTCGGCCAGCCTGCATGGGATTCCTGGCATGTTTGAAGGGTGCCAGGCAAAAATGTCCCAGTTCTCCCGTAGGAATTCTCGCAGTGCGGCGTCTACATCGGGGTTTAATCGTGCACCGATGGAAGCTGTTTTATTGGGGTCCGTTGGATGGACCTGAAATTTGACTATTTCATCCGCTGGTATAAAGGAGGTGGACTTGGATCTTTTATCGAGTATCACATCGTCCCTATTTATCGTGGAGCGCAGCGTAGTCAGTTCCTCAGCCGCTAGGGCTTCGGACAGTGCCTCAAGGGCCAATGCGGCTGTCTTGTTTTCGGCGCGGAGTGCTATGTCCGGATCACTAGCGAGAGTGATGATTCCGTTCGGCCCAGGAATCTTGAGCTTCATGTACCCGTAATGGGGTATTGCCTGGAAGATTGTAAACGCTTCCCGCCCCAGCAGAGCGTGGTATCCGCTACTGAACGGGCCCACTTGGAATGTGACCTCTTCGGACCTATAATTATCCGGCGTGCCGAACACCACATCTAGTGTGATTTTTCCTGCACAGCACGCTTCCCGACTGGGGATTATTCCTCTAAAGGTTGTGCTGCTTCGCTCAATGCGGTTCCAGTCTATTTCCATTTTTTGAAGGGTTTCCTCATAAATGAGATTCAATTCCCGACTAGTGTGATTTTGAAGGGCTGCCTCCGTCCATGAGTACCTTGGTGAGGCGAAAGCCGTCCACTATAGGACTGAGTACCAATGCGGCTGGTGCTCGAGCTGTTCGGATTTTAGGTTCATCACTAGCATTAAAAGTAATGGCCGTGTCACTCCATGGGTTTATTGTTGCTACTTGATAGACTTCGGCGAGGCTGCGGAGTGTTCTTTTTCGCATATTATTTGATGCGAAAGTCTCAAAGACTGTTAAGACTGTACTGGAGTCCCTGAGGTGGTTTTCTGCGGCCTCCGGAATTAGGAGATCTTCGCCCCTTTTGGCCACCTGCCAGAGTATCCAACATGCTCTAAGGCTATGAGTTGGTGTGGCGTCCTCTGTACTATGAATTTTACAGGGTCCATTAAGCCATCCCTCCAGTACGGTTCCATGCCCTGCAGAGGGTTTTGGTTTTTTGGTTTTTAACCCGGGTGTCTGATGATGATGCACCCTTTTATTTCGGACGAGGTTTCTATTCAGGGTCGTATTGTCCCAAAATTTAGTTTTGGTTTTCCGGGCGCTTTTCATCGCACAGTACTTTTGTACTATGGACGCCAAGTCAGAGAAGCGTGTAATATCACGACGACCTGTGGCATTGAGGATTCCCTTGTCCGTGCAATTATTGCAAAAGATTGAGATTGCGTCTTCCTCGCGGCAGTCCTTTATCCTGTTCATAACCATGAGGAACCTTGCCCAGTAATGATGTACTGTTTCTTCAGGCTTTTGCTTGATTTGGGATAGATCGCTTATGTTCAGGTGGGTGGGTGGAATTAAATCCGGAACTTCACCCAATCTAAGACTCAGAGGCCAAGGAGTTTCCGAACTCTGAAGTTTGGATTCTTGGATGTTGTCCAGTGAATCTAGCCCGTTGCCTGATTCTAAGTTCAGGTCTTGAGTTACATCCTCCCCTCCGCGGGTATCCGGCTTGGAGGGATCGGGAATCCGGACGTAGCTAGTCCTTAAGATAGATGAAGAGTCGCCGCACTGTGCCTCTACCACGGCAACGTGATGGGTGACTTGGGGAGAATTAATTTCTCTTAGATCGGGTTTAAGCCCAACCTGGTCATAATCCGTAGTGACCCCCAAGGCGGCGATGCGATCCAAGAGCTCGTTTACGGAAGAGAGCTCCATTGGATCTAACTGCTCGATGAGTTCCGAGCTGACGTGAAGACTGCTTTTGATGACCCAAGAGGTCACCGTCGGGCAACGGCCGAACAGGCGGTCATGAGAAAACTGCCTAGCCGGATAGTTTGGCCGACAGCCAAGGCTCCCTTAGTAACGGCGCCGTCTTTAAAGACGGGAAGAGGCATCCTTCCTGATTGCGACGGCATAGAGGAACTCTCAATGAAATCACCAATGTCGGTGTCAAAACCGGCGGATCTCGGGTAGGGGGTCCCGAACTGTGCGTCTAGGCCGGATGGTAACAGGAGGCAAGGAACACGATGTTTTACCCAGGTTCGGGCCCTCTTGATGGAGGTAAAACCCTACGTCATGCTTGATTAATATTGATGATATGGGTAGTACAAGAGTAGATCTACCACGAGATCAAGGAGGCTAAACCCTAAAAGCTAGCCTATGGTATGATTGTTGTATGATGAAGTTGTCCTACGGACTAAAACCCTCCGGTTTATATAGACACCAGAGAGGGTTAGGGTTACACAAAGTCGGTTACAATAGTAGGAGATCTTGAATATCCGCATCGCCAAGCTTGCCTTCCACGCCAAGGAAAGTCCCATCCGGACACGGGACGAAGTCTTCAATCTTGTATCTTCATAGTCCTGGATTCCGGCTGAAGGTATAGTCCGGCTACCCGAACACCCCCTAATCCAGGACTCCCTCAATCACCATCATCACCGACTTGACACCTTGATATCCATCGAAGCATTGTTGTTGTCTCACCAACTATTGCTTCTACAACTATCGCTACCGCTTAGTGATAAAGTAAAGCAATTACATGGCGATTGCATTTCATACAATAAAGTGACAACCATATGGCTCCTGCCAGTTGCCGATAACTCTGTTACAAAACATGATCATCTCATACAATAAAATTTAGCATCATGTCTTGACCATATCACATCAGAACATGCCCTGCAAAAACAAGTTAGACGTCCTCTACTTTGTTGTTACAAGTTTTATGTGGCTGCTAAGGGCTTCTAGCAAGAACCGTTCGTACCTACGCATCAAAAACCACAACACGGTAATAGTGATTGCTTTTTGATCTTCAGAAAGAACCATGTTCATTGAATCCGATTCAAGTAAAGTTGGAGAAACTGACACCCACTAGCCACCTGTGTGCCAAGCACGTCCGTAGAACCAGTCTCGCGTAAGCGTATGCGTAATGTCGGTCTGAGCCGCTTCATCCAACAATACCGCTGAATCAAGAATCAACTAGTGACGACAAGCAATATGTATATACCCACGCCCACAACTCCTTTGTGTTCTACTCGTACATATAACATCTACGCATAGACCTGGCTCGGATGCCACTGTTGGGGAACGCGGTAATTTCAAAAAAAAATCCTACGCACATGCAAGATCCATCTAGGTGATGCATAGCAACGAGAGGGGAGAGTGTTGTCCACGTACCCTCGTAGACCGTAAGCAGAAGCGTTATGACAACACGGTTGATGTAGTCATATATCTTCACGATCCGACCGATCCTAGCACCAAAGGTACGGCACCTCCGCGATCTGCACACGTTTAGCTCGGTGACGTCCCACGAACTCTAGATCCAGCTGAGGTCGAGGGAGAGTTTCGTCAGCATGACGGCGTGATGACGGTGATGATGAAGTTACCGACGCAGGGCTTTGCCTAAGCACTTCAATGATATGACCGAGCTGGAAATCTATGGAGGTGGGCACCGCACATGGCTAAACAATCAACTTGTGTGTCTATGGCCCGCCTCCAATATGGGGTCACCTCCCATAGTAAATATATAGATGAAGCTGGGACAACAGTTTATTATTGGTATCACTCTGCAGTGCTAGGTATCTTATGTCAAAGAATCATGTTGACACTAGAGTATGTCTGCAAATTTCCAACTAACTTAAGTTAGATACAGTAAGATGTTGTGGATTCTTATAGTTATATAAATTAACATTCTTTTATCATTACGATAATAAGAAGTAATAGTACACATGATTTGCACCTTAGTTTGGAGTACATAAGAAGACCAAAATAGAGAAGATGGCTGCAAAAATTTTATTCACACTTGCATCTAACATTTATTTTCAATACATATGTTTAGTAGCACTAAAGCAGCATGAATGGCACGAGCACCATCCATTATGTTTGAAGTCTCTTTTGGTTTCAAATGCTCCAACCGCTACCATCAACTCGCTGGGGTACTAGTGGTTCTTATTGGGTTTCTTTTATTTATTTTTAAATGCACATTTTAAAACTAGTTTTTTTCGTATTATGACCGAGATCGTAGGGTCCGCATGCTTAATGTTTGATGATGATTCGTATTATGAGTTTATGTGATTTGATGTACCGAAGGTTGTTCGGAGTCCCAGATGAGATCACGGACATAACAAGTAGTCTTGAAATGGTCGAGACATAAAGATTGATATATTGAAAGGTTATATTCGGACACCGGAATTGTTCCGAAGTGTATCGGGCAAGGTTGTCAGAATCGCGATTCTGTTATACGATTCTACGACTTTACGATCCAAAGTAACCCCTATGATTCTACGATTTTAGTTCATAGAATGTACGTTTCTACGATCCTAATAGTGAAGATTCTACGATTTGCGATCATACCATCGGAACTCCGATCCGATTCAAAATCGCGATTCAAAATACCTGATACTATTTTCCAAAGTACCGGGGGGTTACCGGAACCCCCCGGAGGGGTTAATGGGCCTTCATGGGCCCCGCTGGAAGAGAGAAGGCAACAGCCAGGTGGAGGCGCGCGCCCCCCAAGCCCAAACCGAATTGGACTAGGGGTTGGGGGCGGCCCCCCTTTCCTTTCTCTCCTCCTAATATTTCTCCCTT